>NC_072494.1:13605151-13908181 GCF_027574615.1 Eptesicus fuscus | reverse complement strand
AAGAACAACTAACACTTGATTTTTAACCATAGGTACTATATAAAGTTTTAAAAAAACAAAATAGCTTTATTGAGATGTAATCCAGACACCATGCAATTCACCTATTTAATAGCTCACAGAGCTATACATCATCATCATTGTCAATTTTAGAACATTTTTATCACTCTAAAAAGAAGCCCTCTTCCCTTATAGTTATCACTCATCTATTCCCCCATCTTCCCACCAACTCTATGATTTTCTGAATCTATAGAAATCCCTATTCTGGACTTTCATGTAAATGGAATCATATAATATGTGGACTTTTGTGACTGACTTCTTTCACTTAGCATAAGGTTTTCAAGGTCCATCCAAGTTGTAGAATGTACTGATACACCATTTCTTTTTATAGCTGAATAATATTCTATTGTATGTATATGCCACATTTTGTTTATCTATTCATCCTTGGATAGACAATTATATTTTTTTCCACCTTTTGACTACCATGAATAATGTCAGATATTCAGTTTTTAAAATGAATACTGAATGACAAATTATTATCTATTTTACTATTATTCCCTAATAGGACATAATTTTCTGATGCTTGAAATGTACTCTTCAATAATAACTTCCTTAGTATATATACTATTAAATATTTTCATTTATTGCCCTTTCCTAACCATAATTCAGTCATGATTCTCAAAATCAGGAGTACTTTTGGCAGACTTTATATCCAAAAACATGGGCAATTTCAGAAGTGAATTTATGTTCCCCAAACATACTAATGTTACATTATAAGGAAATCTTTGAACCATGACCTCCCTCCTGGTTCATAGGTTAATGCCCAACCACTGAGCCACACTGGCCAGGCTACCTAATAATTGTTTTTAATGCTGGCTTTTCTCCCTATATCCTAAAAAAGGATACTCATCCTAAATAGAAGCTTCCTAGGAAGAACATTTTGCTGTTAGAAATACTAATTTTTGAAATTCTTTTATCTTTTGCTTTCATCAGCAGACTAGTTTGAATGCTGTTTTATGCCAGTTCTAACTTCCCATTGACAATGTTGGGTGGAAAGGAGACCTAAAAATGGTACTATAATCAGTGATGTGCTGGTAAATGTTTAATAACTGGTTCTCTGGGGACAAATGTTGGGTTGAGGCATTTGCTGATATCCATGCTGTAAATACTCTATCATGTCCAATTTCAAGCTGCCAACATGATGTCACTGAATGAGGAGTGGGGAGAAATACTCCAGCATACCACTGTTAGAGTGCGCTGTTTTATATTTTTGGGCATAATATTTTGCATATTTTACAGAATGCTTTTTTTTTCACCTCTGAACCTTTGAGAGTAACTTAAAGGTTTAAAATAAAATACAAATTTCTATTTAATACAATTCATACCAAAAAGTAAAACAAAGCAGTGTTTGCCTTTTTGCTTAAGAACATGAGATTCATTTTATGCAAGATGTATATAAAACATTAATTTTTAATGTCTTATTAACAAGATAATGCATTTATAAGATGGAACATGGAACATGGCATTTCCTTGGGAGTCTACTAGTATATAATTGTGTCACTTCTCAAAGCCTTTTCTGGATGTCCCTCTCTAATGTAGTATCATCAATGAAATTAACCATTCTTTCCTTTGTGGCTCTATGTAGCTTATTCAGACTGCTATAATGGCCCTATATCACTGCTTGTTGACTTCCAATTACTAAACTTTTAGCTAAGAACAGGAACTCTGTGTTATTTCTAACACCTAGTAAAGTATTTTGACACATAGTAGGTGCTTACTAAATATTGGTCCAGTAAATGAAGTGTTCATAAGCAAAATAAACTCATATATGGGGGGAAATTATAAAGTTAGAATGGAAAACAATCTAAAGAGACACTTACTATTTTATTCTGAAAAATTTTTCCACTTCTTGTTTTGCTTTCAGACATAACAAGTTCAGATGTTTTACTGACTAACTGCTCAACCTAGAGAAGAAAATAATTACACATAACATAATATATTCCTATTGAACCATGTGTTCTCATAACACAATAATGGGGTTTTAAAATTCAATTATAAGTCCGGCCGGTATGGCTCAGTGGTTGAGCATCGACCTATGAACCAGGTGGTCATAGTTAGATTCTTGGTCAGGGGGTCAGAGGGTCAGGCGGTCAGGGCACATATTTGGGTTTTAGGCTTGATCCCGGGTGGGGGGCATGCAGGAGACAGCCAGTCAATGATTCTCTATTAACACTGATGTTTCTCTCTCTCTCCCTCTCCCTCTCTCTCTCTCTCTCTCTTCTCTCTCTCTCTCTCTCTCTCTCTCTCTCTCTCTCTCTCTCTCTCTCTCTCTCTCTCTTTCCCTTCCTCCTTGAAATCAATAAGAATATATTTTTAAAAATAATTCAATCGCATAAAATTTAGGGTCTTGTTTGTTGAGGCAATGAAACCAATAATTTTGAGTTGGTCTTTACTGTCATAAAAAGTACAAATATAAAGATAGTGAAACTGACACTGTTCACAGTTGACCATTCACTGAGCTGAGAAAGTCCCAAATGATCATCACCAGGCACTACTCTTCTGGGAAAAAATCTTTAGCTCACTGCCAATGGAAAAAGGGGCTGTGTATGCCCTGGCCGGTTTGGCTCAGTGGATAGAGCGTCGGCCTGCGGACTGAGGGGTCCCGGGTTTGATTCCGGTCAAGGGCATGTACTTTGGTTGCAGGCACATCCCCAGTAGGGGATGTGCAGGAGGCAGCTGATCGATGTTTCTCTCTCATCGATGTTTCTGACTCTCTATCCCTCTCCCCTCCTCTCTGTAAAAAAATCAATAAAATATATTTTTTTAAAAAGGGGGCTGTGTAAAGGGGGACAATCATCAATAACATTTCAAGTTCATTTTATCTAAATGTTACTTCTAGATTTTACTGTAAATGGAAAAAAAAAATTAAACATGTTCTGCTCCAAGGCAACCAAAATGTATTATATATTCCATTTGTAAATACAAAGGGTGATGTATAATAATTGCTTACGATTCCATCTAGCTCTGAAATATTGAGATTCTATGAACAGTATGTATATTACTAAACAAATCTACCAATAATATACTTAAAACTTTCAACATATAATTCCCAAATTTTGTTAATGGGCAATCTTTTTTTTTTTCTTTTCATTTTTTTATTAAGGTATTAGAGGCCCGGTGCATGGATTCATGCACCAGTGAGGTCTGTCATCCTAGCCTGCACCGTCTTGCAATCCGGGACCCCTCAGGGGATGTCAGATGGCTGGTTTCAGCCCGATCCCCGCAGACCAGGTTGAGGGACCCCACCAGTGCACAAATCCATGCACTGGGCCTCTAGAATGCATATAAGATCTTTGGTTAATCTATTCCTGCCCTCCCCCCCCCCCCCCCCGCTTCCCTCTGAGATTCATCAGTCCATTCCATGTTTCCATGCATGTGCATTGAGCATCTGCCCCCTGGTGGTCAGTGTGCATCATAGCTACCAGTCAAATGGTCAAACGGTCACTTAGGCTTATATATATATAGGTTATATGTGTACATATCTTACCACTGCTCCCCTCCCATCCCACTCCCATACATGCCCTCACCCCCCAGCACTTTGCATCCATTGGTTATGCTTATATGCATGCATACAAGTCCTTCAGCTGATCTCTTATCTCCCCCCCCCCAGCTAACCTTCCCGCTGTAATTTGACAGTCTGTTTGATGCTTTACTGACTCTGTATCTATCTTTTTGTTCATCAGTTTATAATGTTCTTTATTACCCATAAATGAGTGAGATCATGTTGTATTTTTCTTTCATTGACTGGCTTATTTCACTTAGCATAATGTTCTCCAATTCCATCCAGGTTGCTGCAAATGGTAAGAAGTCCTTCTTTTTTATGGCAGCATAGTATTCCATTGTGTAGATGTACCACAGTTTTCTGATCCAGTCATCTGCTGACGGGCACCTAGGCTGTTTCCAAATCTTAGCTATGGTGAATTGTGCTGCTATGAACATAGGGGTGGATATATCCTTTCTTATTGGTGTTTCTAGTTTCTTCGGATATATTCCCAGGAGTGGGATTACTGGGTCAAATGGGAGTTCCATTTTCAGTTTTTTGAGGAAACTCCATACTGTTCTCCACAGTGGCTGCACCAGTCTGCATTCCCACCAGCAGTGCACAAGGGTTCCTTTTTCTCCGCATCCTCGCCAACACTTGTCGTTTGTTGATTTGTTGATGATAGCCCTTCTGACAGGTGTGAGATGGTACCGCATTGTTTTGATTTGCATCTCTCGGATAATTAGTGACTTTGAGCATGTTTTCATGTGTCTCTTGGCCTTCCTTCTGTCTTCTTTTGAAAAGATTCTATTTAGGTTCATGGCCCATTTTTTTATTGGATCATTTATCTTTCTTTTATTAAGTTGTATAAGCTGCCTGTAGATGTTGGAGATTAAACCTTTATCAGTGATAACATTTGCAACTATGTTCTCCTATACTGTGGGTTTTCTTGTTGTTTTGTTGATAGTTTCTTTTGCTGTAAAAAAGCTTTTTATTTTGATGTAGTCCCATTTGTTTATTTTCTCTTTAGCTTCCATTGCCCTAGGGGCAGTATCAGTGAAGAAGTTCTTTTGGCATATGTCTGAGATTTTGCTGCCTGTGGATTCCTCTAGTATTTTTATGGTTTCCCATCTTATGTTTAAGTCCTGTATCCATTTTGAGTTTACTTTTGTGTATGGTGTAAGTTGGAGGTCTAGTTTCATTTTTTTGCATGTATCTGTCCAATTTTCCCAACACCATTTACTGAAGAAACTGTCTTGACTCCATTGTATGTTCATGCCTCCTTTGTCAAATATTAATTGAGCATAGTGGTTTGGGTCGATATCTGGATTCTCTATTCTATTCCATTGATCTATATGTCTGTTCTTGTGCCAGTACCAGGCTGTTTTGAGAACAGTGGCTTTGTAATACAGCTTGAAATCTGGTATTGAGATCCCTCCTACTTTATTCTTCTTTCTCAGGATTGCTGTGGCTATTCGGGGTCTTTTTTTATTCCAGATGAATTTTTGGAGAGTTTTTTCTAGTTCTGTGAAATATGCCGTTGGTATTTTAATGGGGAGTGCATTGAATCTATATATTGCTTTGGGTAGTATGGACATTTTAATGATGTTGATTCTACCAATCCATGAACATGGTATGTTCTTCCATCTGTTTACATCTCCCTCTATCTCTTTTTTCAGTGTCCTGTAGTTTTCTGCATATAGGTCTTTTACCTCCTTAGTTAAGTTTATTCCTAGATATCTTAATATTTTGGTGTGATGGTAAATGTGGGCATTCTTAATACCTAACTTTCTTCTAAAAGACCTAGATTAAGAAAATCTGAGAAATAACTAAATAAACACATAAGCAACAAGTCTCAAAAAAAAAAAAAGTTAAGCCCTAGTGGGTTTGGCTCAGTGAATAGAGCGTTGACCTGTGGACTGAAGGGTCCTGGAGTCATTTCTGGTCAAGGCATGTACCTCAGTTGCAGGCTTGATCCCCAAGCGGAAGGAAACCAATCGATGTGACTCTCTCACATAAATGTTTCTCTCTCTGAACTCTCTCTAAGAATCAATGGAAAAATATCCTTGGGTGAGGATCAACAAAAAATAAAAATAAGAAAAAAAAACAAATTAAAAGTAAGATGGAACTATCAAGTTTATACCTGAGAATGAGAAGTTGAAAGCTCTGGACCTTCTTTAGATCTCATAAATTCATCTTCCTCACAAACTAAACTTGGTTCTGAAAAAGGGAAAAGAAAAGTTAAAAGCATAAAATTGAGTTAGAAGTGAATTAATCTACATTTACATTAACTTCGTACCTCCAAGTTCAGAAGATCCAGGATTTGTTTTCTGCTCTTGTGTTTTCGTTTCAATGTCAAAATCATCCTATATAATTATGTGGGGGGGAAAAAGGACACATTTCAAAAAGAAACTAAAACAACTTGGTAGACCTATTTTAACAAATTTGTTTTCTATGAAGGTTAAATCCTATATAATAAAAGGCTAATATGCAAATGCACCCCTCGACTGGAAGTTCGGCCAGGGGGCGGGGTCGGCCCACCAACTGCCCGCGGCCCCTCCCCGCAGCTGGCCCAATTGGTCAATTGGGGCAGGTCGACTGGACCCCACCCGTGCATGAATTCATGCACCTGGCCTCTAGTATAACAGACTACAACTTCCTTATGCTTGCTAGAAATAAAGTGGTCGTATAATTACTATAACAAGACAACTTATTTATCCAAACTTTACAGGGTTGCTTTGAGGACAAATGATAAAAATACATAATTTTTGCCAAAACCGGTTTGGCTCAGTGGATAGAGTGTCAGCCTGCAGACTGAAAGGTCCCAGGTTCGATTCCGGTCAAGGGCATGTACCTTGGTTGCGGGCACATCCCCAGTAGGGGGTGTGCAGGAGGCAGCTGATCGATGTTTCTCTCTCATCGATGTTTCTAGCTCTCTATCCCTCTTCCTTCCTCTCTGTAAAAAATCAGTAAAATATATTTAAAAAAATAAATAATTTTCTCAAAATGTATAATGGTTCTAAGAATCCTTAGATCTTACTGTTTGAGGGCACTGAATTAGACATATTCACACATCAAGCTGCCATTTCTATAGCTCTGGAATTCCACACAGATATTAGCATACACTCTGAACAGGTTTAATGTCTATTTTATAAGTATTATTCCCTATGTGACATATGTCAAAGAACTTTAAATATATTTTTAAAATATGTTTTTATTGATTTTAGAGAGAAGGGAGAGGGAGAGAAACATTGATAGGCTGCCTCCTGCATGGGGTGGAGTGGGGAGGGGTTGGGGAATGGAGCTTGAAACCCAGGCATGTGTCCTGACCGGGAATTGAACCGGTGACCTCCTGGTGCATGGAACAACACTAAACCAACTGAGCCACACGGGCCAGGGCCAAGCTTTAAATATTTTAAAGAATGCTACATAAATCCCAGACATATTTGTTTATAAAGCAAGACTGGGGTTTAGTTTTTAGGGAAAATATTTCTTCTTTAACTGTATTGGTTGAAAATGAAATTTTTCTATTTGTAAGGATGTGGGCACAGAGCCTAAATGAGAATAGTCAGAACTGTGGTCCCAATTTATTTATTTTTTATTTTTTATTTTTTATATATTTTATTGATTTTAGAGAGGAAGGGAGAGGGAGAGAGAGATAGAAACATCAATGATGAGAGAGAATCATTGCTCGGCTGCCTCCCGCACGCCCCCCACTGGGGATCGAGCCCGCAACCCAGGCACGTGCCCTTGGCCGGAATCGAACCCGGGACCCCTCAGTCCCCAGGCCAACACTCTATCCATTGAGCCAAACCAGCCAGGGCTGTGGTCCCAATTTAGAATAAAATGAGACAAGAGAAAACAACAAAGATGAGATTAAAGAAAATTATGTTAATGATGAAAGATTTTCTTGGAGTAAGGCAACAACAACAAAAGCTTTTTTACACTTATATTCATCCATTCATTCAACCAATACTACTGAGAATGCACACTTGTAAATCTAAGTACTAGGTATAGGAGGACAACAGTAAGATACTTTTTCTTCCTTCTAGGAACTCCAGGCTGCTTCAGGACTGACTCTCCAGGCCCTGAAGAAATTCAAGCAGAGCTAATAGTATTGTAAAAAGGGTTCCAGCATTAGTTGGGGAATTGGACTAGATCAGTGGTTTCCAGACTATGCTCCAGAGACCAAACTATGCTCCCCACTATGAGGGAAGGTCAGGTGGTTGGCTGGGCCTCTATGACCATTCCAGGCTTCATTCTAACTTGTTGCACTTTTAAATAATCTATATATATGAAACCCTAAGCAACCGGTCAACCGTTTGGTTGCTATGATGCACACTGACCACCAGGGGGCAGACGCTCAACGCAGGAGTTGCCCCCTGGTGGTCAGTGTGCTCCCACAGTGAGAGCGCTGCTCAATGAGCTTATCAAGCGGCAGCAATGGCAGGTGCAGCAGAGCTGGGATGAGTGGGAGCAGCGTGGTGCCCGGCCTGGGCTGGGGCTCCTCTCTGGCCGCCTGCAGCTTTGAGCACTGCTACATCCCTTGGGGGATGTTGGACTGCCGAGGATCAGGAAACCGGCAGTCCAACATCCCCCAAGGGGTCTTGGGTAGTGAGAGGGCACAAGCCAGGCTGAGGGAACCCACTAGTGCACAAATCTGTGCACCGGGCCTCTAGTGTTTGTATAAAAATAAAAAGCATTAAAACATTTTGAATTTTCAAAATGGGTTGGGGCATATTCAGAGTGTATGCTAATATCTGTATGGAAATTCCAGAGCTATAAAAGTGGCAGCTTATTGTGTGAACATTTCTAATTTAGTGCCCTCAAACAACAAGATCTAGGGGTTATTAGAACCAGCATACATTTTGAAAAAGTTGTATATTTTTATAATTTGTCCTTTAAAACAAACCTATACCTTCTTTAAGGTCCCTTCCAACCTTGAGTTTATGTTTCTGATACAGTATTTATACAAATATTAACAAGAGCTATTAAAGTCCTCATTGAGACAAACATTTATTACTACTGTACTTTATATTTCTTTAAATACACTTACAGATGTATAATGTTCCTGTTCATCTTCTGGACCATCTTCGTCCATGAGAATTTTTTGAAATGGTGTTTTTAACTGGTTTGGAAATAATACAGTTGAATCAATATTTTCCATTCGTTCTTTCTCGGTGGTCACCTTTACTTTGAAGGTGTGAAAGGGTGTTGGGACTTCTCCCACATTTAAGTACATAGGCTCCCCTTCAAATATCACTCCTTCACAATCACCATCCTTAAAACCAGGAGGCTGGTAACCTGGGGGTGTAACTGCAAAAAAGTAAGTATAAACTGTGCTGTTCATGAAATTGAAGAAAATATTATTATATTAAAAATAGATGCAGATTGAAGAAATTTTAAATACAATAAAAAGTAAAAATCACCCTCCTATTGTCTGCAAGTTCTTATTTTATTCCCTAAAGGTAACCTTTTTTTTTTTTTTCACTTCACTGACTGTGTGATCTTGAGGAAATTATTTATCATCCTTGATTTGATTTACGTATCTGTCAAATGGGA
Source organism: Eptesicus fuscus (assembly GCF_027574615.1). Taxonomy (NCBI): domain Eukaryota; kingdom Metazoa; phylum Chordata; class Mammalia; order Chiroptera; family Vespertilionidae; genus Eptesicus; species Eptesicus fuscus. The sequence continues at coordinate 13,899,081 of NC_072494.1, read as the reverse complement.
AAAATAACAGGACCTACCTCATAGGGTAATTGTGGGTATTAAATGAATTAAAGTGTGCAAAATGCTCAGAACAGGACTCGCACATAGTAAGTATTTAATAAATACCAGTAGTTTTTATGTTGTTGCTTTATGTTCTTTTAGAAGACATAGATTATGCATGCAAAATTTATAATATTCTATATTCATATATATACGTAAAACGCAAATAAGATCATACCTGTGCCAACCTGTTTTTACCATCTTTTAAATGTTTTAATATTTCTTGACTAACTTATCAGCACATTTTTAAAAATAATTTTTTAATGTTTTTACTGATTTGTAGAGAGAAGAGGAAGGGAGAGAGAGAGAGAAATAGAAACATTGATAATAGAGAAACATCCAATGATCGGCCTCCTCCTGCACACCCCCCCACTGGGGATTGAGCCTGCAACCCAGGCATGTGCCTTGACTCTGAATTGAACTATGACCTCTTGATTCCTGAGTTGATGCTCAGCTGCTGAGCCACACTGGACGGGCTATCAGTGCATTCTTTTTAATAGCTTACACAGTATTTTATTATATAGATGCACCATAACTTATTTACATAATCCTCCAATGAAGGACACTCAAGGTTGTTTCCAGTTTGTTCCTGTTTTAACCAATAGTATAATGAAAATTCTTTATATAATTTGCATATTTGTGTAAGTATATTCCTAAGTTATTTTCCTAGCTATAGAATTTTTGGATTATAGGCAATGTGCATTTAAAATTGTAATACTGCCAAATTGTTATTTAAAAATGCTGTACCTATGCATATTCTCTTAAGAGTGTATAAAAATGCCTGCTTCTCCCTCACACCCTTGCCAATAATGGGTTTACAAATTTTGCGGATCTAATAAGTGAAAAATGGTATCTGTTCCATTTCTTTAATCATGAGTAAGACTGTACCTCTCATAGATATGTTATTATCAGTGGAGAAGTCTGTGTATTATTTAAAGCCCATTCTTTCAATTATTTTTTTTCAAATGTTGATATTAAATATAAATTTTGTGATTTCAAAAAAGTATATAACAATTTAGATCCTTAAAAACATTTGGGATGAAAACCAATCATTTCAACAATAATAAAACATGCAGATACTAAAATAGTATGTATTGCAGCCCAGCCAGCGTGGCTCAGGAGTGAACCAGGAGGTCCCGGCTCGATTCCTGGTCAGGGTACAGGCCCAGGTTTCAGGCTCGATCCCCAGTGTGAAGCGTGCAGGAGGCAGCTGAGAGATGGTTCTCTCTCATCATTGATGTTTCTATCTCTCTCTCCTCCCTCTTTCTCTCTGAGATCAATTAAAATATATATTTAAAAAAACAACAACAGTATGTATTGCAAATAGTACCTTCATCATAGTAAAAAAGTTTCATGGTCAAGCAAACATCATTAGGTAAAGGTTCCAGATTTTGCATTAGAACATACATCTTGCGAATGAGGAGAATACTTGCTTTCTTGGTGTCAGCGTATGACATACTAGATTCAGTGCTTTGACTGTTACTAGAAGAGAAGCACACATTATTTTATGACACCTGTAGCTTCTAATAACATAGCTTCACATTTTACTATTTGAGATTCTCATTTCTATTATAGCATTAAGTTGTGAAGTTGAAAGAAACCAAAAAATGTCATTATTATAAAAAATTTATTATTATAAAATAGTAGCTTAATTTTACATAAATAAATATGCATTTTATATAAGATGTTTGAAGAAAACCAATCATGGATTTTAATTATATTTATAATCACTCAAGCATACAATAGCTTTCCTACTCTTTGGCTCTGTTTCACAATTAAAATAACATATAATTAGCCACAGAATCCTGGTTTACAGCTACTCCAAGGATATTTGGTACAGCTACACCTTGGTGGTTAATTGGGGATGTCTGAAAAGTTCCAAATTAATCCTGAAGTTTAGTTATATAGTATTAATATGAATAAATGGTAATCTGTCATAGGAAAAGAAAACTATAGAACAATACCTTATGAAGTCCATGACTGGTCCATTCCCGTTGTACTTGAATTTAAATTGGTAACATTCTGAAATTGTCTTAAGTAGAAAACACTGCAGTTATGTATCTGATATGCAGTACTGGAAGCCAAGTAGCGATATACTGCTTTTGTATGACTTAATATCCTATCTAATAAAGTGGGAATATGCTAATTGACCCTCATGCCATTGCAAAGATGGTGGCACTCACAGCCAATAAGAAGGGGATATGCTAATTGACTGCCCCACCTTCAAAGATGGCTTCACCCACAGCTAATAAGGAGGGAATATGCTAATTGACTGCCATGCCCTCAAATACAGCGGTGCCATGCCCTCAAATATGCTAATTGAGGGAATTAGCTATATGCCCTCAAATAAGGAGGGAATATGCTAATTGACTGCCATGCCCTCAAATACAGCCCCTGCAGGGCTGAGGGGACTGGGCACCGCCATCTTGCTATGATGTTCACTGACCACAAGATGGCGGTGCCCAGTCCCCTCAGCCCTGCAGGGGTGGCAGGCGCACAGCAAGGTCAGGCCCACCCCCAGGCGGGCGCAGCCACTCCGCGTGCCTGCCTCCAGAGTCCCCCAGTCCCCTCAGCCCCCCAGGGCTTGCCCAAGGCACAGGCAAGTCTTAAATGGCGGCTGCCCAGCCGACACCTGAGGCACAGGCAAGCCTTAGATGTTGGCTGCCCAGCAATCCAGGGCCACCCGAGGCTCAGGTAACCAGGGGAGGCTTGCGCTGCCGGCAGTGGCAGCAGCAGAGGTGTGATGGGGCGTTGCCTTCCCCTGATCGAGGCCAGGTTGCCTCCCACCCCTGAGGTCTCCTGGACTGTGAGAGGGGGCAAGCCGGGCTGAGGAACCCCCCCTCCAGTGCATGAATTTTCATGCACCGGGCCTCAAGTTTACCTGATAATTTTTTCTGCCATATTAATCCCTATTGGTTCACTGAAACTTTAAAGTCCCAATAGTTGATTACCATGGTTTGGGATTTAGGGCTTCAATCTTGGAGAAAAATTTATTCTCCCACTCATTGCAATGTATGTTAGATATATCAGAGAGAAGGAATTCCTTGGCGGACAGATAAGGAAGGGAGGCAGCATATCTCTTTAGCAGAACGACAAAGCACAGGCCTTCAATTCTTACTATACTGTAACCACAAGCAAGTAATTTACGCTTTTAAAAAATATATGTATTTTTATTGCTTTCAGAGAGGAAGGGAGAGGGAGAGATAGGAACATCAATGATGAGAGAGAATCAATGATCGGCTGCCTTCTGCACGCTCCCTACTGGGGATTGAGCCCACAACCTGGGCATGTGCCCTGACAGGGAATTGAGCCATCAGCTCCTGGTTCATAGGTCAATGCTCAAGCACTGAGCCATGTAGGCTGGGCCATTTAAGCTTTCTAAGTCTCAGTTTCCCCAGCTAATGAAAGGGGTTGAAAATAGTACCTATCTCATTGGTAGTTGTGAATATTTATCAAGTGGGATAATTTATACAGAGCCCTTAATGAAGTGCCTGGCACAACAAGCATTAAATATTAGTTTATCAGCAAGGTTTCTCTTTTATTGAAAAAAAAAATGTGTAACTATAAAACATCTGAAAATAAAAAGCAGCCATGTAGGTTGCTTGATAAAAAAAATATGAAAATAAATGAACATATTTCTGAACAGTTAGTTTCTGAACAATGAACTAATTCATAGCTTTTGACCATATGATTTTGTCTCCATGGACATATATTAAGGCATGAATATTAAAGAAAAGACACATTCCCAGCCCTCTTGAAACTCTAGTACTTTTATTGCATTCTTTACATTTCAGTGTTCCAGAGGGAAGGGGGTTAGTTCTTTTTTTAAAAAAAATCTGCTTCTCCATGACTGAGTAAAACACTGTGTTATAACAGGTATAATGTAATGGTTAAGCACCCAGATCAGGAACTAGACTTCTTAGGTCCAAATTCTGGTTCTGTCACTGTGAACATAGGCAAGAAACCTTATATCTAGGTTTTCTTATTTATAAAGTAGAGATGATAATGGTAGTTACCTCACAAAGGTTGTGATGAATCAATAAGATAATGCATAGAAAGCCCCAAAGAACAGAGTCTAATAAGAGTAGGCAATCAGCCCTAGCTGGTTTGGCTCTGTGGATAGAGCTGCGGCCTGTGGACTGAAAGGTCCCAGGTTCGATTCCAGTCAAGGGTACATGCCAGGGTTGCGGGCTTGGTTCCCAGTAGAAGGCGTGCAGGAGGCAGCCGGTCAATGATTCTCTCTTATCATTGATGTTTCTCTCTCTCCCTCTCCCTTCCTCTCTGAAATCAATAAAAACATATATAAAAAAAGAGTAGGCAATCAAGAGGCCCCTCCACCCCCAGTTTCTTATCTTCTGGTTTTTCATTTCTTGTAATCCCTACTTGAATTATCAGATGAACTGGTGGATGTGACTAAACTGGGATGAATATTCAAAGTTTAAGAAGGAATTTTTTTCCCCTCAAACCCAACCCCTTTCATCCTATATAATAAAAGGCTAATATGCAAATCAACTGAACAGCAGAACGACCTGTTGCTATGATGTTCACTGACCACCAAAGGGCAGATGCTCAACGCAGGAGCTGCCCCCTGGTAGTCAAGTGCGCTCCCACTGACGAGCACAGTGATGGTGGCAGGAACCTCTCCCACCTCCATGTCAGCGTTAAGGATGTCCAGCTGCCAGCCTGGGGAGCGGGCCTAAGCCATCAATGGAACATCCCCTGAGGGCTCTTGGACTGCTGAGGGACACCCCCCACCAAGTGCAAGAATTTAGTGCACCAGGCCTCTAGTAATCCTATAAAAGGAATATTGTAAAGAACCAGAAGTCAGGATATTTAAGTTATTTCAAATGGTCTGTGGCTTTGTGACCTAGGATCAGTCACATAATCTCTCTTGTAGCAAGTGTATTAATTTGTTTGAAGATGATAATACAAACCCTGTTTTATCTCAAAAGTCTTTATGAAGTTTAAACTTGAAAATATATGTGAAAGTGCATTGATTAAAACACAATTAAAAGCATAAGATATTATATTATAATTTAAGTTATTTTTTAGATATTAGAGGCATTATGCTTCTTTAGTAACTTAAGCAGAGTTACCTGAGGGTCTTCTGGGTTGGTGTATACCTATTTTAAAATAATTTACAATTGAGTGATACAAAGCTAAGTATTCAAGGAGAACTAAATTAGTTGTTTAGACTAAACTATTACATGAACTCAGCAAAATAAAATACAAAACAACCCCCTAAAATATTAATTTGATACTTTTCCCCCATGGAATAGATCAGTTACTTGAATAAAGTGACATAATTAATTTATGGTTTTAGTATTATTTAATTAAGCAAGGTATAATTTTTACAGTCTTTAAAAAATAACAATTTAAAAATACTTACAGCTAGAACAACAATCCTTAGCTGAAATACAACAAAGAACAAAAATCTTACTTTTATTGTATAAAATGTTTTTTCATGATGGATCATAAGAATTCTGTCCTATTTCAACATTTATTCCTAATAAGAAATAATTTTGCAGATAATAGACTTCATATGATGCATATAGAGCAACATATACTTTACATGTCTCTCTCTATTCCCTAAAATAGTTGACTTACTGAAGGATGAAATTCATGTTATTTGCTTAAGCAAACAGGAACATTACTGCCAGTTACAAGGAAAATAAACATTTCGAAAGAACACATTAAATCTTTCCAATGTGAAAACAAACTTTGAAAGGAGAAAAAATACAGAATTCAGGGTTCTGCTAATTTAATAAAGGGAAGAGGCTTTTGAGACCACAGAACAGAGAATAACAGGAAATCATTCACTCAAGTAATCTGCCAAAATCTAAGAGTCATCCTTGATTTAGACCTTTTGCTAATACTCCAGAACCAATCTACCACTAAGTCCAATCAATTCTACTATGAAACATATCCTAAATCTTTTTTTTTTTTTTTTTATCTTCTGCTATCCTGGTCGAAGCCACCAGTTCTTTGCCCGCCCCCCCCCCCCCCAGTACTGTAATAATAGATTAAAGTGCTATTCTCCTTAATTTCAATCATATTCTACTTCTACAGTATATTCTCTAAATAGCAGCCAGAGTGCTTTCTAATTTAACATATAAATCAAACAATGTTACATTTCTACTCAAAATCTTCAAATGATTTTTATTTGCACCTAAAGTAAAATCCAAACTCTTTACCTATATAGCTGTGAATGCTCTTGCCCTACATCTCTCTCTAAGCTCATCTCCTGCCACTCTACACTGTTCATTGCACTCCAGTCATACTGGCCTTTTTGTTCCTTGAACTCTCCAAACTCCCCTCCAGCTCTGAATTTGCTGCTCTGCTAGGAATATTCTCTCCCTAATATCAATGCCTGCTTGGTTTATTCTCATTTAAGTCTCAGCTTAAATCCCACCTCCTCACAGTAGCTCCTCTGACCACCCCATCTAAAGTTACCTCACCTTTCATTTGCCACATATCTTTTTCCAAAAATTTTAATTGCATTTATCTGACTTGCTTGTTTGACTGTTTTCTCTCTATAGAAGGGACCCTCTTTATCTTTTTGACCGCCGTTAGCTTACCCAGCTCCTACCCAGAATATGTGTCTAGCACACAGTAGGCACTCAATACTTAATAAACATTAAATATTTAATGCCTTAATGAGGGAGATTAGTGACCATAGATAAAATTTTACCTTTCTCACAATTTTATTTCACTTATTTGTATATGTTGATATAATATATGCTAACTATAAAAAAGGCTCATGATCTATATTAAAACTTTATTAATTGAAATTTCACTAATTCAGAATTTGTGACAATATAACTTAGACTGATGGAAATTTATTTTTGAATGCTCATGAAGAAATTATTAAATTATTAGTATAAATAAGAGTATAGAAGGTATGTGAAACTAATGAATAAACTATTTTATTTATTTATTTTTTAAAAAATATTTTTATTTATTTCAGAGAGGAAGGGAGAGGGAGAGAGACATAAAAACATCAATGATGAGAGAGAATCATTAATGGGCTGCCTCCTGCACAATCCCTCCTGGGGATCGAGTCTACAACCCCCACGCCATGTGCCCTGAGTGGAAAGCGAACCATGACTTTCTGGTTCATAGATCTATGTTCAACCACTGAGCCACACCGGCTGGGCATGAATAAACTATTTAAAGACCTTTTAATTCATTGTTTTTGTAAATTAATATGTGTGTTAACAACCATAACTGTCTTGGCAAAATCTGTGATATAGTAATTCTATTAGTTTTAAATGAGGGGAATATTGGTCTTTAAAATATTCAAATGTTTAGGCTTTTCAGTAATTTGAACTGGCCTATGCTCAAGTTAGTTTAAATTAATGTTTTACTACATGGTAATTAATGTTACATTTGTAGAATAAATTATGGAAAAAAAGGATAAAGAGATATTGACTTACATATTTTCTCTGTAAAGCATCATAGCATCCTCGCATCCTAAAAAAATAATCAAGGATTCATTTTTAGATTTAATGCATTTTCAGAAAATAATTATTTTAATAAATCTCATTATCTCATAACTAAATAATATAAAATTTTCTTACTAAAGCTCTTGTCTTATTAACTAGTTTAAAATAATAAAAACAAATAATGGCAGAAATATAAAATGCTGATATGGATGGAAGGGAAGATATAAAAATATCTGGCGTCAGCCTGGCCAGTGTGGCTCAGTGGTTGAGCATTGACCTGTGAACCAGGAGGTCATGATTCCATTCCCAGTCAGGGCACATTCCTGGGCTTCAGGCTCAATCCCCAGTGTGGGGTGTGCAGGAGGCAGCCAATCAATGGTTCTCTCCCATCATTGATGTTTCTATATCTCTCTTCCTCTCCCTTCCTCTTTGAAATCAATAAAAAATATATTAAAAAATAAAATATCTGACCTACTATTTGTGGGGAACAATAATGGGAAAATGAAGCTCACATGGAGCATAAAATTAAGAAAAAATTTAATGCAAAAATCCAAAGACCTGCAAAAATAGTATCCAAGGTTAAAGGGGGAATTGCTAAAATTGGATTAAACACTGAAATGTATCCAAAATACAAAAAATGTGATTTAATTTTAAAAATCCTATTTTTAGGTATTATTTTACTTACCACTTCACTAACTGTGTAGCTCCTGGACAAGTTTTATCATCTCTCAGAATTTTGACACAAAGATCTAAACATAAAAATTATAATATAAATTTAGAGCTACTTAAGATTAGAAAACAACTAGAAATTTAAAGTGAAGATTATGTTCTTCAGCTGTGTATTATCTATAATAATCCTATATAACAAAAGGGTAATATGAAAATCGACCAAACGGTGGAACTACCAGTCGCTATATGCTCACTGACCACCGGGGGCAGACGCTCAATGCAGGAGCTGCCCCCTGGTGGTCAGTGTGCTTCCACAGGGGGACTGCCACTCAGCCACAAGTTGGGCTGAGGGCTGGCAAGTGCAGCGGCGGTGGTGGGAGCCATTCCCACCTTTATGGAGCTAAGGATTAGGCCTGCTCCCTGCAGGGGGACATCCCCTGAGGGCTCCCGGACTGCAAAAGGGCGCAGGCTGGGCTGAGGGACCCCCCCCACCAGTGCACGAATGTCGTGCACCGGGCCTCTAGTTTAATAATAAAAGTGTAATATGCTAATTAGACTGGACAGCCAAACGACTTTCCGGACATCCTTGCGGATGACCTTTCAGATGAAGCCAGGGCTGTGAGGGCCGAGGCAAGGAGGCAAGTGCCGTGGCTACGCCCCTTGCACAAATTTCAGGCATAGGGCCTCTAGTCCTATATAATAAAAGGCTAATATGCAAATAGACCGAACAGCGGAACAACAACCGGTCCCTATGACTTGGGCTGACCACCAGAGGGTGAGTGCAGAACATGGCGGGCATTGGCAGCAGGTGGCAGAGCATGGAACATGGCGGGTGTTGGCCACAGTGGTATGGTGGAGCAGGTGAGCAGGGGCACCAGACCAAGGCAGGGCGCCGGTTGCGGTCATCGGGGCGAGCCTCTGGTGGTTACTGAAAATTCTTTGCTCCCACGCGCTGCAGACCTGTCCAGTGCTCTCACCTGCTGCTAGCACTCGCCCTGCTCCCACCCGCTGCTGATGCCGGAACCGCCACTTGCACCCGCTGCTGGCACCCAGATCGCTCGCCGCATCAGTGGGTGCAAGTGGCAGCTGCCAGCTCTAATCGCTCCTCAGGGCTTCTCCACCTCCCCCTGCTCCTGAGGGGCAATCACAGCAGTAGCCGCCTCTTGCGGCTACTGCTGGTGCTGGCCCCAATAGCTCCATGTGTTCAGCAGGTGGGAGTGGGGCTGGTACCATCAGCGCATGGGAGCGGCAGCAGTGGGAGTGGAGCTGCTGACAGACAGGGGACTGGGGCCTCAGTGGGAGGGGCTGGGCGGAGCACAAAGGATGGGCGGAGAACTGCTCCTGTGCCCACTGCAGCCCTACCACCCACAGTTCCTTTCAAGGTGCACGAATTCATGCACTGGGCCCCTAGTCAGTATATTATTAATGTCAATGAACTCTCAGATGATTAGTATTAATATAATTAAAGGAAGAAAGATTATATGGAAATAATCTTTTTATCCTTATTATAAAATGGTAACATAAGGATTAGGGTGCATGTTGATAGGTAGAAATTTTTCATTTTTAAAAGCTATAGAATGGGGGGGATGAGGACAAATATGTGATACCTTAATCAAAAAAGAAATAAAAAAATAAAAAATAAATAAAAGCTATAGAATACTTAAAGTTACACTTAATGCTTTCATGGCATTGTTATCCAAGAGTCTTAAAGTATTTGCTATGGATGCTTATCCTAATAAAATACTTGTAAAAGGCCAAGAAGTTAACTGATTAGAGCCCTGCAAAGAAGGAACATGTGGAAAGAACTGAAAAGATCTCTCAGTCTCAGGCTCTTTATCTGAAAAACAGGGATAATATCTAACTCATAGGCCTTTAATGTGAATTGCAAAATATCATACATAACATAGTGCTTAATATATCACGCACACATAGTTGATACACAACATTAGCCACAATATTGCATACATATTATGTGCTGGGCAATATGATATATAAATTGGCTGTATTAGGTATTTTTACACAAGAACATTCACTACCACTGTATGAAGCTATAAATAATATAACATTTTTATCTATTTACTTCATCATTGTAAGAGTAATGTCAGGTAAAATTATACTTGAGAAACTGAGGAAAAAACTTATGTTAATCAAAGGTATTGAATATTTTTTTTAAAAAACCACTTAGAGGTCCACACAAACACTTGTACACAAATGTGACATTATTTATAATAGCCAAAAAGTGGAAACAACCCAAATATTCATCAACTGATGAATGGATAAATAAACTTTGACAGGACCATTTAATGGAGTATCATTCATCAATAAAAAAGAATAAAGTACTAATCCACGCTACAATATGGATGAGCTTTGAAAACATTATGCTAAGTGAAATAAGCCAGTCACAAAGGGCCACATATTGTATGGCTGCAATTATACGAAATGTCCAGAATAGAAAAACCCATAGAGACAGGAAGCAGATTGGTGGTTGCTTAGGAGGGGAAGCTGAGGGAAGTGAGAGTGACTTAATGGGCGTGGAGTTTCTTTGGGAGTAATGAAAATTTACTAAAAATGACAGTGGTGATAGTTGCATATCCCTTTGAACATCTAAAAATCACTCAATTGTGCAATTTAAATGAGTGAATTGTCAGGTGTGTGAATTACATCTCAATAAAGATGTTATTAAAAAAGAAAAATCTCGATGGGAATGGGGGGATGAGGACAAATATGTAATACCTTAATCAATAAAGAAATTAAAAAATATATATAAATAAAAAAGCAAAACCTCTAAGTAAAAAATTACAGTTTTAGAGCAAGCCAATGTAAAAATAACTATGCTTAAAGGAAGTATTAAAATAAACATGATATTACCATCTAGATATCTTGATCCATAAGCACATTCTGGAAATATTCCTCTCAAATACGTGATGCAGGACACGGAAACCGCTAGGAGCCTCTTTACCAGCATCAAGGACTGCTGCTCAGTCGGAATCTTGCTGGGAAATACCAATTCACTCTAAATTCAAGGGAAACAAGACATTTCATTTACTAAAAGGAAGTCTTCCTGAAATTGTAGACCCAATCTTGCAAAAGCTCCGTGCTTTCCCCAAGAATCCCCAACCCTAGTAAATAGTCCCCAGGAAGGAGCGGGGCTCCTGCGATGGGAAGGTGCCTCCAGGCAGCAGCCTCAGGGCCACATAAAAAGCACTCACTGACCCTAACCGGTTTGGCTCAGCGGACTCAAGGGTCCCAGGTTCCATTCCGGTCAGGGGCACGTCCCCAGTGGGGGGTATGCAGGAGGCAGCTGATCGATGTTTCTCTCTCATCGATGTTTCTAGCTCTCTATCCCTCTCCCTTCCTCTCTGTGAAAAATCAATGAAGTATATATATTTTTTTAAAAAGCACTCATTGCACAAACAGAAAACACTGTGCAAAGATGGCAATTTTACCTTTGTGGGGCCATGAACATCCGTTTTCTAGGAGTGGACGCTATGAATGATCATTTCATCAGAGCAACAGAACCGCATGCATTCACACCTAATGCGAACTGACCTGGAACCGGCCATTGACCGCGAGGCACCCACCATCCAACAGGATTCTCCATTCATTCAAAATAGTTTAGCAAAAAAAAAATCTTCATTTCTTAAAACATGGAGTTTTCTGATTTCCCCAAACCCTCAAACAGTTGGCTCTAATTTCCAAATATAAAAATAGCTGAGACTTAAAGACACAATAAAATTAGATAAATTAAAATGTATTAAAATACAAAAAAACCTCATACCATGGGTGTTCCCTGTAGTTGTGCAGTGGCCATCTTCTGAGGAAGTATTTTCTTTAATTCAACCTTGTGATACAAATACAAGCCTTAACTTCAGACCTTATTTTTACCCTATTCTAGTTTACTACCTATAAAGGCAGGAAGAATGATATGTGGCTAAATGAGAGGATTCCTTTACTTAAAATGGAATCTCCAAAAGCATTCTTTTTGCCCTACTTGTAAGGTCCTAATTTTAAGCCATTTTACTAGCAAGCCTCACATAAATGGGTTAAGAAAGCTCTTTAAAAGACCATTTTTTTGGGTGTTCCACAGATTTTAGGTAGAATTGAGGAGAGGAAGGGAAAGAGAGAGAGAGAGACGTCGATTGGTTGCCTCCCCCAGAGATGCGCCCTTGACCGGGATCCCTGCCGCGCGCGGGCGGCCGCTCTAACCACTGAACCACCGGCCAGGGCTCAAAGGCTTTTTTTTTTTTTTTTTTTTAAAGCATAATCTTCCATTTTTCTTCACTTCATAGTAGTCAAGCATTAACAACATTGTACAGGTAGGTACTGGGTAATGAAAAACTGCCCCTGCCAAACCCTGTACAACAATCTTTTAATTTTTGTTTTAAATTTGTAGTTTCAAAATAAGCGAATCAGGTAACGTTCCTTCACTGAGCTTGTAGCACGGCTCTGGATAGAAGCCTCCTCTGCGGAACAACCATAAATTAGGCAAACAGAAAATATCCTAGATTTTTAAATTTTTTTTACTGAGTCTGGTTTCTCAATTATAACTTCGTTATTTTGCCGTTTCCATTTTTTCGGCCCCAATTTCATTTTTCTTCATCAGACAATTCAACTAGAAAAGCTCATAGGAGAGTCTATTTACTGTAAACATTTAAATTTCTCCTGATGAAGCCTGGACGAGACGTGAGGTAACCTCTTTTCAAAGGCCTCTAACTAAGTATACATTTTCCCCTGAATGTTTCGCCTTTAAGACTCTAAGAAACTTAAAAGTAAGCAGCCGGGGCCAGAAAAAGAGATTTAAAAGCAAGTATTACTACTAATAATAAAATTAATAAAGGAAAATAGACACAAACATATATATTACATAACGTCTGAGGGACCAGCGACCAGGAGAGCGCCGCACGAAGCACGAAGCACGCGCTTTGCCCAATGCGCATGCGCTGTCCTTCAACGGTTGCCGGAAGCAGCGCGACAGTAGCCTTTTGACCCCCAGCGAGGTCAGCTTTCCCGCCAAGAGTAGCGCAAGGCAGGCTGGGAACCCCAAGAACCTGGTGCCGCATCTCAACTAGATAAGCCAGGTGCCCGGGGAGGGGAAGGTTAAGTGCGTGCATGTGCAAAACTTTGCCGGTATGCACAGATTTCCTGCCGTGACCAACGTGTCCTCAACCTCCATTTAATTAGTCATAGTAATCTCGGATCGTTTTCTTCGATTTTGTTATTGAATCTACCATATAGTGCATCACCACCTTACAGTCTCACGTGACTTCGGGGAAACCAGTTTGCTCTAGCAGTCTCCGACTTAAGATGTTTATCCTGTGCCTTATACCTGGGGACAGCAGATAGCTTCGAATATCATGAATGTCTCGTTTAGAAACAAAATAATAAAACCAGAGCTGGTAGGTAATTTGAGATTGTCTAGCAGTACAAACTTCCTAGTTTACCGATTGTTATATGTCCGAATAAATTGGGTTAGAGGTGTAAACATATCGTAATTACTCATAATCTTGATATGTCTGTATTACCAGTTAGAAAACAGTGACTCCATATATGAAAAGATTTGCCCAGGGTCAAATAGGAGAGGAATGGAGACTAGAACCCTGTTTTCAGGGTCAAAAAATAGTGAAAATCCCCTGGTATAAAAATTATTGTGGTTTATATTTCTCACACACTTGAAGTTTATAAAGAGCTTTCACCTTCACGGTCACATTCTCCTACCTTACTCTTACTACGTCTCTCCCAAGCGCCTTGTGAGGAAGACTTCTGTTTTAGAGATGAGAAAAACTATTCAATTGGTTTGCCCCAATCACAACTAATTTCAGTGTTGGCAGAGGAGGAGCCAAACCCCTAATGACGACATGTTAAATTTATGGTATGGTGCTTCATATGAAATTTACTTTGAGTCACTAATAACTCTAGGAAAAAAACAACAAAAATATGAAACCGTAAATGCCCATCTGTGAATCATAGAATCAGAATAATGCTGTAGGGGAGGGATAATTTCTCCTCTACCTTCTTCTTAGGGTCCTTGGCTACCATTTAAAGACAGAGAGGGAGAGAGAGATAGACAAACAATGATGACAGAGACTTCACCGGCTGCCTCCTGCATAATCCCTCCTGGGGATCGAGTCCACAACCTCCAGCATGTGCCCTGACGGAGAATCTAATCATGACCTCTTGTTTCATAGGTAAACTCAACCACTGAGATACACTGGACGGGCAAAAAATTACATCTTTATCTTTACTAACCTCTAACTGATTTATTTTATTTTTTATTTTAAATTTTTATTGGGTGACATTAGTCTACATGAATATATAGGCCTAACCTCTAACTGAAAGTTCGCATTTCTTTTATGTAGTTCATAATCCACAATATTAGCAATACTTATAATTTTACAACCAAAAGAAAACTCAAATATTTTTATATCACCTTAGTTTTTGCAGATACCTTCAAATATGTTCATCACTACTTCAAATTTAAGATAGTTATTAATTCTTGTTATTTAATGCATTTATAAAGAAGCATGTACAGTATGTTACTATAGCACAAATTTATATTTTAACATTTTGATAATCAGCTTCCTTTGTAATCCTATATATTTTATTTTATGCACTTAAGAACATTATTCTGAGAAGGTGTCCATAGGCTTCATTAGACTGAAAAAGTAAAGAACCCATATTTTTACTCCATTTACAGTGCTTGGAAAATTGTGGGCAAAATAAAAACGAAAGAATACTCAGGAGACTTATGTAATACTTTAAACAATAAAGAATTTAAATTAAAAAAAGAATACTCAACTAAATACCTTTTTAAAAAATACGTTTTTATTGATTTTAGAGAGAGGGAAAGGGAGAGGGAGAAAGAGAGAAACATCGATCAGCTGCCCCCTGCATATCCCAGTGGGGGACGGAGCCTGAACCCAGACATGTGCCCTGACCCTGAATTGAACCTGCGACCTCTTGGTGCATGGGGTGACACTCAACCAACTGAGCCACACCGGCCAGAGCTTAACTAAATACTTTTTAATTATAATGTTTCTCTATATGTACATTTGATGATAGTTATATAGCATAACCATGTTTTTATAGTTAGCAATCCTTGTTCTTTAAAATGTACTTTATGGGGGGAAATGTACTTTATGGGGGGAAATGTACTTTATGGGGAGGGATTAAGAGATAGTGAAATTAGTTTAAGTTCAGTTTAAGATATACTAATGACATCATCCCGCACACATTTTATGTCGTAGGCATGAGCTTATAAAATTTAAAGTTCTTGCTGCCTTTTCAGAACCCATTTACATATCTATAGCAGTTGTGAGGAAAGATCAATCTGAAGTAGATAAAAATGAGTAATGGAATATTAAATATCAAAACAAATGCAGTTTGGTTATTTTATTCAGGTTGACTTCATTATTTGCTCCAAAAAGGTCCTGGCCAAATTGCTAATAATTGAATTAGTATATTAGTTATTGATCATTAAATCTTGCAAAGTGTGTGAAAACAGTCTCTTAAGCATTTGTCTACTTTAATAAATGTTTCATTTAAAATATTTATTGAATACTTTTATGTGCAAAGATACAATCTGAGCCACATTAATAACTTAATAGTTTCTTCCATTGAAGTTGCCATAGCCCATCACCAGCATACCACAATTTACATTCTCATGACAGATTATAGTATTACCTAAGAATAAGAAAAGAATGTTATGTGGTAATGATACTAAGTTGAAAAGATAGATAATTATTAAGCATATTTCATCAAGTTACAAAAGGATATCAAGGGACATAAAAAGACAAAGAGGTAAAATAAGACAATGATAAATTGGATTAGGTTGACTAATTCTCATACAGTTATATCTACAATATATTATTAATTTTTACTTTGCAATTTTTTTCAAGATCTGCAAAGTTAAAAAAGTAGAAGAGTCAAACTATATATTTACATTGATCATGACACACTTATTTCTACTGGTTATAGCAGGTAAAATTGAAGAGAAAGTGTTACATCTTTCTTGACTTGTTATATAATGAAGAGATCCTCTAGATTTCTGGGTAAGAGGGATAACTAGCAATCCCACAATGATTTCCGCTATTTCTTGCCATCCGAACATATCCTTGTTCACCAAAGTGGAGGCCCCAGCTTTAGAAAAAGAAATAACACAAAATTACAAATGAATGCCACATTATCAATTTTTTATCTGTTAGACTGTGTTTCTCATAAAGCAACTCTATAAAAAGGTATAGGCCCTGGCTAGGTAGCTCAGTTGGTTAGAGCATTGTCCCAAGACACCAAGGTTGTGGGTTTGATCCCTGGCCAGGGCACATACAAGAATCAACTAATGAATGCATAAATAAGTAGAACAACAAATTGATGTTTCTTTCTCTCCCTCTCCTTCCCTCTCTCTCTCTCTCAAATCAATAAATAAAATTGTTTAAAAAAATAAAAAGCTATAAAACAAAATTAGAACAAAATAATATAATAATTTCCCAAGGACTTTCAGGCAATTTTCAAAGGAATTTTAGAAGGCTTTTGTGCTAAAGAGGGTGGGGCAAAAGTAAGCTTCTAGTTGTGACTACGTGAAACAGTTTATTCTTGTATTATTACTTATTATATTATTTTCCATATGAACAATTATAAACCTACTTTTGCCTCACCCTATTTTGATGAATACTTAATACGTAAAGAAAACAATGAAAGGTCCATTCCAAACCTTTAATCCTCCTACTTTGTAAATATGCCTTATGCAGGGAATGAGTATTATTATTCTTTCCAAGGCCCCCCTCTAAATGTTTTTGCATAATAGGATCATAGGTGATCATTTTCTATAAACTTAAATTCCTTTAGAGAATGTCAATTAAATATTTTTGAGAGACTACTATAGAAAAGGCATAGGGCAGGGAATTCTAAAGTAAAGCAATAAAAAGTACAGCTCTCCATCTCCTTTCCTCTCTCTGAAATCAATAAAAACATATTTAAAAATAAAATCAATAAAAAGCATGTCCTCAAATGAGGATTAAAAAAAAGGAGAAAGAAATGCAGCAGAGAGTTTATAAAGCAGAGAAGTCTTTCACATTTCTGTGCCATGGCATAGGCTTTTTAGGTCATTGGGGAACTCATTTTCCTCCTCCAGGACAGGAGCAATTCTCATCTGAAAACTTAGTACAAGTAGTGTCTTCTCTGTGGAGGCAATTAGGAATCTCTTCCTCTATGGTCCCATAATCATTTAGAAATGTCATTATACCATGTGTTATATTTTATTATTTAAAGATATATCTAATTCCCCATTATCAGGGTAGAATAATTTCTTATTAACTTTTGTATCTCCATAGCCTAGATAATGCTTGTCATGTTATAGATGCCTAGTAAAAGCTTATTGAACAAATAAATACTGAAAAGAGGTTTTAGATTTAAACACTAAAATAAATATATAATCTTTAAGAAGTTTCAGTGGAGAAGGGAATTTAGAATATTTAGTATTAAAGATAAATACTGTACAGAGTTAATAAGATATAAGTGAAAATATTGCTTATTTTAAATGAGCTATCATTTGCCCTAGTGTCTATCAGCTTCAGGATAATTTGAGAAATGTTTTTCCCTTTGATATTTCTTAAACGTGATCTAAATTTGAATATGTGTAACCTATGGAAAGTCTCTGTATTGTTGATGAGATCTTGCACCTGTGCTGTTGTAACCAGTGTCTATATGAAAACATTACTTTTCTATGACAGAATGGTGCAGATGTGAATGCCAAGGATATGCTGAAGATCACAGCTTTGCACTGGGTCACAGAATACCACCATCGCGATGTTGTAGAGCTACTTATCAAATATGGAGCTGATGTCCATGCTTTCAGCAAGTTTGATAAATCTGCCTTTGACATAGCCCTGGAGAAGAACAATGCTGAGATTCTGATCATCCTCCAGGTCTGCTTTTTTTTTTTTTTTTTAATATATTTTATTGATTTTTTACAGAGAGGAAGGGAGAGGGATAGAGAGTTAGAAACATCAATGAGAGAGAAACATCGATCAGCTGCCTCCTGCACACCCCCTACTGGGGATGTGCCCGCAACCAAGGTACATGCCCTTGACCGGAATCGAACCTGGGACCCTTCAGTCCGCAGGCCGACGCTCTATCCACTGAGCCAAACCGGTTAGGCAGGTCTGTTTTTTTTGTGTTTTTTTTTTTAATCCCCAGAGTATACTTGAATTGAAGTTAAGAATTTATTATGGGAGCTGAATCAAAACAGATTTTCCCTCTCTTATCAAAGAAGTACTTCTAATATGCCTTAGTCTTGTGACTTAGTGTCATTAGTATATATATATATATATAAATATATATATATATATATTCATTCTATAAAGCATTGAATTATTCATGGTGATCAAATAATTTTGGTGTTCATTACAAAAACAAGACTTACTTGGTTTTATAATGATTTTTTTCCCTCCATGAAAATTTTTCTTTCTAATTAAACTTGATTTGGGACTATATTAAAAGCCTCTTTATGGTTTTTTTGTTTTCTTTTAAATATATTTTTATTGATTTCAGAGAGGAAGGGAGAGGGATAGAGAAATAGAAACATCAATGATGAGAGAGAATCATTGATTGGCTGCCTCCTGCATACCTCCTACTGGGGACCAAGCCTGAAACCGGGGCATGTGCCCCTGACAGGAATTGAACCTGGGACCCTTCAGTCGCAGGTCGACGCTCTATGCACCGAGCCAAATTAGCTAGGGCTTTATGCTTTCTGAATGTACATCAACTGATGTGAGACAGTACATAGGTCTAAAGCCTATGGAGTCATCTCAGAATTAAAAGTTAGCTGCCCGACCAATATAACTAGAATCAGAAATTTAAGACAACAAGCGCCAGGAGTTGAGGCTGACCAGGCAGGTAGGGAGCAAAGCATAGACAACTTGTCTTCTTTACTAGGGAATATTAATTTTACACTGAATGGTACTAAGTAGAAGAGTTATAAGTTCAGACTCATATTTTAGACAGACCAGTTTGGAAGCAGTATGAAAGATGGATTTGAGATTAAAATTAGAAGGCTATAGGACCTAGTTCAGGCAAGAGATGTCTGACCTGGAACAATAAAAGAAGAAATGGAGAGGGAACAGAAGCAAGGACAGATATGAGGAAAAATTAATTTGACTTGTTGCTTGATTGGATCTGGAGGGGTCTAGACAAATCCATAGTATCTAACTGGGTGACTGTGTTTTGTGGTATTGTCATTTAGTGATATGGGAAGCTCTGGGGAAGGACAGTATGGTAGAGAGGGTACTGAATTCCTTGGATATATTGAGTTTGGAGAAAATAAGATACACAGAAGTGAATATGTCCCGATAAATAAGTCTGAAGTTCAGGGCAGAAATCTGAACTAGAGTTAGAGATTTGAAAGTATCTACAATAATAAAAGCGTAATATGCTAATTAGACCAGACGTCCTTCCAGACTTCCTTCCGGACGAAGCTGGGGCTGTGAGGGAAGCCCGGGTCCCGGGTGCCAGAGGGAAGCTGGTGCTGGCAGCTGGGGGAAGGAAGGCCTACTCTTGCACGAATTTCATGCATCGGGCCTCTAGTATAGTATATAGCTATTATCCTAAGAATGGAAGGATGTTACCCAAGAAAAATGTAGAAGAAGAGTAATGGGCAAAGGATGGGGCCCTGGAGGAAAGACCAACATTGGTGAGCTAAGCAGAGGAGTAGGTATTCTTAAAGGAGATCATGAAGGAATGATCAGAAAAGTATTGTAGAAGATCAGCCATGAAAACAAAGTGCTGAAGGCACAATAGGAATTGAAGAAATGGGGGCACTGACTTATTTAGAATGTCACTTTATAAGATGTTATCATTATCAATATCATGATCATCATCATAATCACAAGAAAGCATTTGTTGAGGCTCCCTCCAATTCCTGATTTTAATTAAGTATACATTAAAGTACAAATATATTACCTGTTTTTCACCAGCCAGTAGTCTTTCCCATTATAGTTACCGTAGCCAACCACTAATACAGCATGATTCACATTTAGAGTACAGGCTTGGTCATAGTAGACACCTGAGAATAAAATGGGTGGATACAGAAAAAGAGTGAATGGTATGTGACAATGAAGGACATTTGAAAATTCTATTATTTTTATTAGATTGTTTTGCATATATGGCTAGGTTAATTAAAATTTTAGGAACATACGCTCTAATTTTTAAACTATTTAATAATTTTTTGCCATCAATGCTGTGTTTGTCAGGGTTTGTTTTTTTTTGCCAAGTTTCCTAAAAAGTTTTCTTTAATAAAACTCTCACCCTTTTCTAATTATTTTTAACTCATAAATAGTTATTGTATTTTTTTTTAATTTAAGAGAGAGAGAGAGAGAGAGAGAGCTTTTTTGTTCCAGCTACCTGTGCATTCATTGGTTGCTTCTTATATGTGCCCTGACCGGGGAATGGGACCCTCCACCTTGGCCTATCCAGATGACGCTCTAACCAACAGAGCTAGCCAGCCAGGGCCTACTGAATTTCTTTGTAAATATTCCTAAATTGTTTCTTCCATGCATTTTCATTCTTTATTAGATTAAATTATTTTGTTAAAATTTTCTGTTAATCTTCCCCTGATTATATTTTTTCCATTGCTTTTCAGAGAATGTAGAAGGGAAGGAGGAAGGGGGAGAGAAAGAAACATTGATGTGAGAGAGACACATCAACTGGAGGCGGGGAGTGAACCTGCAACCCAGGTACGTGCCCTTGACTGGGAAGCAAACCAACTACCCTGAGGTATGTGGGGCCAACACTCTAACCACTGAGCATACCATCCAGGGCTAGATTAAATTATTTTTAAGGTGAGGTTTAGAAAATATTATTATGGCCTTCTACCCATCAGTGGGTGCCCTCCTTTATACCGCTATGCTGCACCTGTAGTACACAGAGGCTACAGGGGTTAGGAGCACAGGTGCTGGAGTCAGTAGCACAGTTTCTAATCCCAGCTAACCGTTTTCAGACTGTGTGACTTCAGGCACGTTAACCTAAGACTTAATTTTTTCATTTGTAAAATAGGGTTATTGTGAGGATTAAATGAGATAATGCATAGGAAGAATTCATCATGGTACTTGGCATATAGTGTTAGTAAACTTTGGCAAGTATTACTTTACCAATTAGAACTGGGTATAAAATGTGTATATGAAATGGAGGGTTCTGTTTATCCTACTCAAAACATTCAGAGGTGGATAATATTCTTTCTAATAGTGCAAGGGCAGAATATAACAAGAGGATGCTATATCTGAGTTTTTACCACTTTTGTAGAGGAAGAAAGAAGGATGGCTCGCATCTATAGCAACAGACACAGGTCCTTTATTGGCCACAGCTTCTTTCAAGGCCTCTTCACTACCAAAAGGAAGCTCAACATAGTTTGAACATGTGGCAGCTCGATATTTTGAGTCATACTGGCACTTTCCATCCTGCAAAAAAAGAGTATAAATTAGATAAAGAAGTATACTTCACTTTCTTTCATAAATCACCAATATCCTAAGTTTGGACTTCAAATATCTTTTCTTTCCTCATTAGCCTTTTCAAGTATCTAAGGTGCCTTCCTGTTTTTGAAGAAAGAAAAATCAAATCTTCCAAAGCCCAGTTCCATGTTTCATCAATAGCAGAGGATGTACAGAATTATTCTATTGTTTTACATTGTGCACATTTCATATATGCATAAGTTGCCCGGATAATGTCCTCAGACGCTAAGGTGGATTGTAGGGGTGTACAACATAAAGATCATAAACTCTAGACTAGAGCTTTAAAATCTTTTTGGTAATATAATGCCTGCAAGATGATCTGCAGTTTAAATAATGGTTTATAACAACCATGTAATATGGAAAACAGTATATTTCATGTGGGAAAGGGGAGGTTACCAATTCATGTTTGTTTCTACAACTACGCTTTTTAAGTGCTTAGTAGAAAAAGAACTTGAAAGAAATAAACCAAAATAATAGTGGATAAGGTAGGAGGTTTTGGAGTGACTTTTTCTTTTCTAAATTTTCTGCAATATGGATGGATATATTACTTACATTATTTAATAAAATATATCATGAACTTGCAAGGAGGAGGAAGAGAGCATTACTTAGTTTTTTTAGTAGCTAGAAGAATGATGTGGTTGATGATTTGAGATCAGAGTAATCATGGGAGGCTACAGGACAGAGTTTAAATACCAGGCAGATATATAGAAAGAATTTTAAGGAAGGTTTGCTGAAATTCCATTTTTAAGCATGAATTGTATTTGCTTGTCTAAAACTAATATGCCACTGATAAATTAAGAAGCCTCCTGCATAAGAAAGAGAACTCTTGAGAATTTAGAATTCCCAGTCAGGCTTTTTACACGCACAACACTGTTTCTCTAGCTATTGGCTTGGTGGTGAGTTTAGTACAGTCAGTCAAGGGATGTAAGATCATGGGGCAGCCCAAAATATTTGCTTGTGACACACCATGGCTTTATAGGGATAGGAAGCGTCTGAATCGATGCCATTGTTGTCAATGATATATTGGAAAGCCTGTGTCATGAATCCACCATTGCAGCCTTTATTGCTGTATTTTTCAGTTGAGCAATCCACCAGGTTCTGGGCACTCAGAGACACCAGCTTTCCTGTCTTCAGCTTCAGCTGTGCTTCCAGGGCCCCCACAGCACTGAAAGCCCAACAGGAACCACAAGAACCCTAAAACAGAGACAAGGTCATAAAGGCAATCATAGAAAGTCAGTAACACCCAAACTGGGCAACACCCAACATGTCAGCCCTGTCGATAGTTATCGGAAGAGCTCTCCCGCTATAATTTCCTCTTCTCTTAGACCAGTGATTTTCAACTGGTATGCCACAACACACTGGTGTGCTGCAAGAATTTTAAAAACATACAATACCTGACTATTTAGTCAGGGGCACTGACCATTTTCCCCTTGATTGTCAAATAAAAAAGAGACAATAGCTGCCCTGGCCAATGTGGCTTGGTTGGTTGAGCATTGCCACAGGCACCTAGAGGTCACGGGTTCCATTCCCTGTCACGGCACATGCCTGGGTTTCAGGGTTTCAGTAGGGGGGCATTTGGTAGGCAGCCAATTGATGTTTCTCTCATCATGTTTCTCTGTCTGTCTCTCTTTCTCCTCCTCCCCCTTCCTCTCTAAAGTCAATAAAAACGTATTTTTCAAAAATGACAACAACTAATACAATAGCTGTCCAGTATGAATGAATCAAAAATATACCTATTTTCTGTGTCAGATAGGCAAAAACCATATTTTTTGTTGTGCCACAGATTTTAGTAATTTGTTTATTTGTGCTATGAGATGAAAAAGGTTGACAACCATTGTCTTAGACAATGGGAATGAAGACTAAACCCTTGCTCATTCTCTGGGCAAGGTTCAACCTTGATAAAGATTTGCAAATGGCTGAGCTCAGAGCTTAATTACCGTATTCAAGCATATTAAGAAACAGTACTTACAAGCATGTACTAAATCCAAGCTATTTTCACCCATAAATAAAGGAAATAGTTGCCCACAATAAAATGATTTTGAAAGGAGCTGGGATGATTCCCTTTATCTAAAATACCCTTTCTCCTGCCAAATGATGCCATGCCTGAAACCTAAGGTCAAAAATTTATTTTAGCTTCTGAATTTTTAATTCCAAAGATATTTTACAAACAGAAAAACAAAAGATACAGAGGGTCCTGAGCCCTATCATAATTGCTCTCACTCTCTTCTCTTCTCATCCCACCTTGCTCTCTACCCAAAGAAAGCACACTGAAATTGCTTTTGGTTAAAGCAAAATCACCTATTGAAATGCAAGCACCCAGGGAAAGAAGTTCGATACATTATTTACAGTCAACACCTAAATAAGCAGTTTATCAGATCTTCCCAAACTTTTATTTTAGAGAATCTCCTATAAGAAACCCAAACCTAGTTGGAAGAAAAGTAACCAGGTGAAAAAAGAGATTAACAGTAGCATTCACTTATTAATTTTTACCTTCTTTATGGGTCACAAGCTGGGGCAGGTGCTTAGAATATTCTGATTCTTCCATACCTAGATCTCTAAGGTGATACATATGTTTTACTCTTATTTATCCCTAATTTAGGATTTTTGTAGCTTGTTTTTTTTTTTACAAGCAAAATAAAGGAAATATAAAAACTTAGAAACAAAAATTTAAAAGCCTTTATTTCTTATTCTAACAATGCAAGCCTAATCAAATTAATTGACTGTGAAAAAAAATTAATTGACTGTGTAATTTATAGACTACTCTGAGCTCTAACTCCTTCCTCTCCTTCCAATCTGAATTTCCCAAGTGAGATGGACGGAGATATTCTCGCACACACAATACTATTTCTCAAGCAGTTAGTGTGCAGTGGTGGAGGGTCCAGTGCAGTCGATGGATAGCATGAGCACTGAAAGTCTGTCTTGACCTATTTGCTTAGTTCACAGTTTTTGTATAATGTGGCTGTAACCATTAGTGAGGAATACAAATAAAGTACGATATGTGGTCCTTGCTCTTAGAAGCTCACAATTTAGTTGGGAAGACAGAATAATAAAAATAATTATAAAGTACATAAGGGAGATTCACTGCCAGATTATGTAGCTAGACTAAGTATTTACAGAAGAGAGAACTCTACCTAGGGTGCAGAGGCCTGGCATGATGATACTCACCTGGTATTTCACTTCGGTAACACACCCCTTGTCTCTCCAGTCCATAGAATCAGGTAATTTTTGATTAGGGTTTGACTTGTAAGTGACATTTCTCTGCCATGGGCTGGGAACTCTTAGGGAACTCATCAATAACATTACTTCTTCACTGGTCTACAAGGCAAAAATAAAAAAACAAAAATAAATAAATATACATCCTTTCACGTATATCCTGCTTTTCAATATCCTAGTAACAATAACTCTGAATATATTTGACAACTGAGAAAAAACAAGTGGTAGTTGTGACCATCATAGATACCTTGTGGGTGAATTATCTGGGTCTCTTTTTTACTCTTACATTTTGCATTAGTATCCCAGTTAGACAGTAGGAAGGAGAAGAAGAAAATTATAAAAACTAGAAGTTACAGGGAGACAGATTTTTGGTTCAAAGTAAGGCATAATTCTATAAAAGAGCTGTCTAAAAAGTGGATTGAACTGGTTTTCCTTGTGAGAAAGAATTACAAAGGAGAGTCTGACATTTAAGTGGGAATTTAATCTACCTAGGGTGTTCCCTTCCAAGGAGGGGTTCCAGGGAGCAAAATCTCAAATGATCCCATGATTCTTAATTTTGGCCACAGTGGTGCAGTTTTGCAGGGTAGTACAGAATCTAAAATGGGAGATTTTTTGTGATATTAAATGCCTGCATATTAAGAAAGCAGGTGGACCATATTAAATTGTCAATTTAGACTTACATGAGTACGGTAACTACAAGATTGTGAGCAGTTTTACCAGGCTTTAAAAAATTGGGCAATGCGCCGAAACCGGTTTGGCTCAGTGGATAGAGTGTCCGCCTGCAGACTGAAGGGTCCCGGGTTCGGTTCCGGTCAAGGGCATGTACATTGGTTGCGGGCGTATCCCCGGTGGGGGGTGTGTGGGAGGCAGCTGGTCGATGTTTCTCTCTCATCAATGTTTCTAGCTCTCTATCCCTCTCCCTTCCTCTCTGTGAAAAAATCAATAAAATATATTTTAAAAAATTGGGCAATGTTTTATAAAATTAATAAGAAGAAAAAACTATAGTCTATGAGTTTAAAATAAAGAAGGGATTTGTTAAGGAAAGTGGTAACATTAGGACTAAAGGAATCTGTGCAAATTCTTGTCTTTAAATTCTGCATTTTCTAACTTCGTACATGTAGATAATTTGCCTTTGTCATTTACTTTCAATTTGCTTTTGGAAAGACAGAAATCATGCTTACCAAGAGATAAGAGTAGGATTATCTGTGGTTTACCTACCATGTCTGCCAGGTGGTTCATGCCTAGATCATATGAATGCATTCCCATTGAATGCTCCAGGTTGTGAAGCATCACAAATTTTAGATTCTTTTCCCAGATGAAACGTCGTGTTACTTCCTCATTCTAATATGTAAGGAAAAAGAACATAGTTGTACTGAATCCAGCACAAATAAGTGTTCAATAATGAAAATAAACATATTATGAAGCATTCTACCAAATGTGGATCTGCCAGGGGGCATGTAAATAAATGAATATATTCAATATAACTGGTAAAACTGTATATTAATCTTAATTCTTGCTCTTAATTGCTTGATGTGATTAATATTATTTTATGATATATAATGAACTTCTTCAATCTGCTAAAAAGATTTTTGTTTTACAAAGTACTATTGGTTGAAGTATATCCTTTGTAGGTAGTAAATTCACGACATCTTTACAGGCTTAAAAAAATTTTTTTTTGCCCTCACTCTTGAAAGATAGTTTAACTGATTATATATTTCTAGCTATTTTTCTTTAGTGATTTGAAGCTATTTCTCCATTTTCTTCTGGTATTTATTATTCTAAACCACTAGAATAGAAAAGTGGAATAAAGAAAAATAAATATAACGAAGTATAGGAAAGCAGATTATTGCTTTTAACTTTGGTAACTTTTATGATTCCCTTTCTCTTTGATATTTTGCAGCTTCTTTATTTCCTCTCTTGGGTACTTTTGATTGAAAGACGCAGGACTTTTTTTTCATATCTAGAAAATTCTCAATTACTACCATTTTAATTTTCAAGATTCCTAATTGAATTTCTAATTTCTTTTATACTTTCTTGTTCATTTGTGTGGATGTTATTATGTATGTTATATGTATATATATATATTTGTCTTAATATCATTTTTGGTTCTATTATTTTAATTTTATCCAGAGTGAATCCATATTTTGACTGTTGAATTGGTTGCCCTCGGGGAGTTTCATTTACATAGGATCAATGTACATGGAATACAACGTATACGGTGCCTCCTAAAATTCCAAGCCCTCATCCCCACGCCCAAGGCTATAGTTTCCAATAAGTGATAACCCGATGAGCAACCAGCAACAACTATTTTCTGCCTCATCTCATTAAGTGTTAGAGCCCAAGCCCAGACTCTGGTTCCAGGTAGCAAGTCTAGATGCAGCCCCCTCTTCCTTGGAGCAAGATTTTATTGTTACCTCAGTAGTGGTCATGTACAGATATATTGCCAAACCACTGGAGCGGAAAAAATGGAATAAAGAAAAATAAACATAATGAAGTATAGGAAAGGAAACAAGAAATGAACTTTGAGATAACTAAAGTAGGATAAATTAAATAAATTAAGGTAAGATACCAATGGAAAGTCATTTTTATTTCCCCTTAGGGAGTGAATTCATTAAAAAGAGAGATAGCTTTAACCTGACAGTGGTGCCATCTGCACATCTAATTCTAGTGGACTTTGAAATTAGAGTGAGGATGAAGTCCATCATCCCAAGAAAACAACTAAGAATGCACGTTCTACTCAAAGTATCTTTTTATACAAAAATGATACATCAAATAAGTAATTGCATGTTTGTCTACAAACTCATTAGTATTATATACCGAGTGTCCCACAAAATGTATATATACAATGTCTGTAGATTCTATTACATTTTGAAAATGAAATGTATTTTAATAAATACTGACTTTATAATTATTCAAAGTATGTATACCTTTTGGGGGGACACCCTGTAGTTACAGGACTTATTATTTGGAGCACTAGGGTTAAGGACTTAAAATCAATAAGTATGTTTTGAAATAAAAACAAGAGTACAAAGTGGGAAGTGAGAGTCAAGAAACAACATCTGGCATTCCATCTGCCAGGGGCGGAAATAAGCGTCTTTTATTTCCCAAACATGTCCTCTTTCCCCTTGGCCTGGCACCTTCACTCTAGTGATCTGCTTTGCTTGCTCCCTGGCTTCTGTCCATTCTCTACTCAAATGTCACCTTATAGGTGAGGCCTTCCCTGACTATTCTATAGAATAATCATTCCCAGCCTCTCCCAGCCCTTCCTACCCTCCATGCCTTGCTTTGTTTTTCTCTACTTCACTTATCACCATTTAACCTACTATATACCTGCTTACTTATTGACTTATTTCCTATCTCCTCTACTAGGGTATAAGCTCTATAAAAACAGGAACTTTGTTTTGTTTTGTTTCCGGCTGTACCAAGAGCAGAATCTGCAAAAAGTGTGAACGGAACATTTATTGAAAACACTGCTTGTAAGAATATAATCTGAGAGGGAGAAAGCACAGAGTACTAGAATAAAAGCAAATCACTCCAGTGGCAATCCCGTCTACCTGTTCCGTGTATTGCTTGCCATAGGTTTTCTTCCAGAGATCCCAGTGGTGATCCAACGTGGGATCTTTGTGCAGTTGTGCCATGGCAGAGGAGCACCCCAGGAGAACCCAGAGCAGCCATTTCATTCTGTGAAAGGAAAGGTCACATAGGAAGAGTAGCTGTTAGCTGCATCTATTGTGACCATATCTTTCGTAACAAAAAATAGCAATGCAAAGTCTGTCAAAGGGACAGAATACTACAAATCAGAATTGTACAGGAAAAGTTTGGGAGGATATGCAGGGTGGGGCAAAGTAGGTTTACAGTTGTTTGTATGAAAATAATACAATAATTAATTAATAAATAATAATACAAGAATAAACTCATGTACAGAGTTTATTCTTGTAATCAACTCTCATGTACAAAATTTATTCTTGGGATAAACTCTGTTTTGTGTACAAAATTTATTCTTTGCTATTTTTATGAATTATTGTATTATTTTCCACACAAATAACTGTAAACCTACTTTTGCCCCACCCCGTATAGTCACAGGGAATAACTGCAGATTCAGGGCATAAATACTACTACTAATGCTTATTAGCTCTTTAAAAAGTGATTTTCAGAAATTTCCTGGTATTTGGTAAACCAAACTTACTTACAGGGTTAGCATTGTTGCATGCTGGAAGCAGGGATTTTCCAGGATTTGCCAACAAATCTAATCAAGGGAAATCCTCTTTCCTCATTAAGGGGAAGGCAAACCTTGGAAAAATCATTTTTCTTCAGAATTTTTGAATGCGTAAGTTCTTAACTGGCCTACTTAAATATTCACAACATTTAGAGGTGGTTAAAAGACAACTCCCAAGTATTCTTTTCACATCCAAAGGTCATTTTATTGAGTTAATTTTTTAACTCACCCCCAGCAATCAAAACTTTGATTTCAAAGGAAGCAATTAACTTTTGAAAACACCACTTATCTATTTAATACAAAAACATTTTAACAGAAATTCAGTGACTAGCCCTTTCTCAAACTGGATTCTCCTTTTAATTCCGTTTCTTTTTAATTTAAAATAACTGATATTGTAACCATGTAAATCTTCAAATTATACGCCGAAGAAAACTTCATTTCAGCCTCAGGCTTAAATGTCCAAGCACACATTTAACTTTTCAAAAATAAATTCCTTTTAGTCCAAAAGCAAAGAGGTAAATTGAGCCATTTGATTTTTTAGTTTACTTCCTGAAATCAAAGATTTAAAACCTGGCAGGCAGAGCAAGCTGAAAACACAAAGGGTTTAAAGACCAAATGCGAGAAAACAAAACCCAGACAGTACATACATATTGGAACCAGCAGATGCTCCCATATTAAGAATGCTTGAAGGTGGTCTCTATCCAAAGATTTCAACGGCAGCAAAGAGACTTCAGCTAAATTTGACTTTAAAAAGAAGTTGGAACTTGTCACATGAGTCATCCCGAAGAGGAAGTGAACTTTCATTTCAGTTTCATTTAAAATCTGCTAGGTCAGCTGCCTCCAGCCCTATCTCTATGATTTTGGAAACAAAGTGGGTACACTAGGCATCAAAAGAGCCCCCATGCCGAAACTGGTTTGGCTCAGTGGATAGAGCGTTGGCCTGCGGACTCAAGGGTCCCGGTTTCGATTCCGGTCAAGGGCATGTACCTTGGTTGCGGGCACATCCCCAGTAGGGGGTGTGCAAGAGGCAGCTGATCGATGTTTCTCTCTCATCAATGTTTCTAACTCTCTATCCCTCTCTCTTCCTCTCTGTAAAAAATCAATAAAATATATTTAAAAAAAATATATATATATATATATATATATATATATATATATATATATATTAAAAAAAAAAAGAGCCCCCAGTACAGGAGATCAGTAGAACCTACTCAGTAAAATAAGAGCACTACAAGTTCACCCTTTAATCCTTCATCATTTTGATAATTCACTTTACCCTAAAATCACCAATTTTCAGATTGGTTTCTCTCACACATTGATGTTTTTCTCTCTCTTCCTTTCCCTTCCTCTCTCTCTAAAAAATAAATTTTAAAAAATGTAAAAAGAGAGAGAGAGAGAGAGAGAAAGAGAAGAGAGAGAGAGAGAGAAACAATGGTAGAGCTGAGCAGCAGCAGCAGGTTTTCTGGCCATCTGGTCCCCAGTATTGCCTGTATGAGTTGTAGTATTCATGTCAACTGTGTTTTTGTTCAGTAGCATCCTAGGTTGAGCACCTCTCTCTGTGTGGTTTAAGAAATGTTCCTGGTTACTTGATTTCCAAACCTGAATGGCTTTCTGACTTTCCCAGAGATTTTGTGAGCTCCCTACTATTTTTTTTTAAAAAAATAAATATATATATATTTTAAAATATATTTTATTGATTTTTTACAGAGAGGAAGAGAGAGGGATAGAGAGTTAGAAACATCGATGAGAGAGAAACATCAATCAGCTGCCTCTTGCACACCCCCTATTGGGGATGTGCCCGCAACCAAGGTACATGCCCTTGACCGGAATCGAACCCGGGACCCTTGAGTCCGCAGGCCGACGCTCTATCCACTGAGCCAAACCGGTTTCGGCTAAATATATTTTTTATTGATTTCAAAGAGTAAGGGAGAGGGAGAGAGAGAGATAGAAACATCAGTGATGAGAGAGAAATTGATCGGCTATCTTCTGCTCCTTAGTATTTGTTCAAAAGTTAAAAACGTATGTCCAGGTTAGATATGCACCTGTGCTATGCGACGGGGCAGTGAGGCGAGCTGTCTGGCCTTTAGCCCTTCATCCTTGGCTAAGGAAATGACCAACAAGTACAGTATTCTCTTCAAACAAGAGCAAGCCCATGGTGATGTCACTTAGTCAGTGGCCTGGGGGACAAACAAGAAGGAAAACCCTGAGACAGTAGTCATGGGGTCCCTGGATGACCTGGTGAAAGTCTGGAAATGGCGTGATGAGAGGCTGGACCTGCAGCGCAGTCTGGAGGGACATCAGCTGGGAATGGTGTCTGTGGACATCAACCACACGCTGCCCATCACTGCATCCAGTTCTCTCGATGCCCACATTTCTCTCTGGGACTTGGAGTATGGCAAACAGATGAAGTCCATAGATGCAGGATGGGTGGATGCCTGGACTTTGGTCTTTTCTCCTGATTCCCAGTATCTGGCCACAGGAACTCATGTGGGGAAAGTGAACATTTTTGATGTGGAAAGTGGGAAAAAGGAATATTCTTTGGACAATTCCTTCTTAGCATTGTCTATAGTCCTGATGGGAAGTATCATCAATATTTTTGATATTGCAACGGGAAACTGCTGCACATGCTGGAAGACCATGCCATGCCCATTAGCTCCTTGACCTTTTCCCCAGATTCCAAGCTCCTCATCACTGCTTCAGATGATGGCTACATCATGATCTACGATGTATAACACACCAACGTAGCTGGCACTCTGAGTGGCCTCGCATCCTGGGTGCTGAACGTGGTGTTCTATCCTAATAACACTCACTTTGTTTCCAGTTCATCTGACAAGAGTGTGAAAGTCTGGGACACTGGAACGAAGACTTGTGTTCAACACCTTCTTCGACTACCAGGATCAGGTCTGGGGAGTAAAATACAATGGAAATGGCTCAAAAATTGTGTCTATTGGAGATGATCAGGAAATTCACATCTACGATTGCCCAATTTAAACGTCAGTCTTCCATGCTAATGCTGCAGAGAGAATGTACAGATTTAACATAATATTCCTCCTCCTTCTACCTTGTTTAAAAGATACAGCATTTATTATAGCCAAAACTTAAATTGTGTAGATATGACGTAAATATTTTCATGTTTTAGTGGGTGGGGGGGACTTATGTCCACACAAAAATCTGCACTCAGATGTTTATAGCAGATTTATTCATATTTGCCAAAACTTGGAAGCACTGAAGATGTTTTTTCAGTGGGTGAATGGATAAATAAACTGTGGTACATCCAGATAATGGAATATTATTTTTTTAAGGAACTTACAAGTTTTTGTTTGTTTGTTTGTTTGTTTATATTTTATTGATTTTTTACAGAGAGGAAGGGAGAGGGACAGAAAGCTAGAAACATCGATGAGAGAGAAACATCGACCAGCCGCCTCCTGCACGGCCCCCACCAGGGATGTGCCCGCAACCAATGTACATGCCCTTGACCGGAATCAAACCCGGGGCCCCCCAGTCCGCAGACAGATGCTCTATCCACAGAGCCAAACCGATCTCAGCAATGGAATATTATTTGGCACTAAAAAGAAATGAGCTGTCAAACCAGGAAAAGACCTGGAGGAACCTTAAATTCACATTACTAAGTGAAAGAAGCCTATCTAAAAAGGCTACATACTATACAAGTCCAAAACAAGGCAAAACTATGGAGACACTAAAAAAATCAGGTTGGCAGGAGTTAGGGGAAGGAGGGATGAATAGGCAGAGCACAAAAGATTTTTAGGGCAGTGAAACTACTTTGTATGATACTATAATGGTAGATACATATCTTTATACATCTGTCCAAACACTTGGAATGTACAACACCAAGAGTGAATCCTAATGTAAACTATGGTCTTTGGGTGATTATGATGTGTCAGTGTAGGTTCATCATTTGTTAACAAATGTGCTACTCTGATGGGGAATGTTGATAATGGGGGAGGCTATGCTTGTGTGGGGGCAGAGGATATATGGGAAGTCTCTGTACCTTCTCAATTTTGCTGTGAACCTAAAACTGTTCTAAAAAAATAAAATCAATTTTAAAAAAAAGTATCACCCTATACTTTACAGCTTCTCTTCACTATTGCTATAGCCTGAGGTTTTGACATTCCACCCTCCCCCATTCAGATTTTTTTAAAAAATATATTTTATTGATTTTTTACAGAGAGGAAGGGAGAGGGACAGAGAGCTAGAAACATCAATGAGAGAGAAACACCGACCAGCTGCCTCCTGCACCCCCCCCACCGGGGATGTGCCCGCAACCAATGCACATGCCCCTGACCGGAATCGAACCTGGGACCCCCCAGTCCGCAGACCGACGCTCTATCCACTGAGCCAAACCGGTTTCGGCCCCCATTCAGATTTTGAAACTTAATCTCCAATGTGAAGGTATTTGGATGTGGGGCCTTTATTAGGAGGTTAGGTTCCCAGGGTGGAGCCCTCATGAATGGGATTATTGCCCTTATAAAAGAGTTCCCCTTGGCCCTTCTACAAAAAGATAGCCATCTATGAACCGGGAAGGGGCTCACACCAGGAACTGAATCTGCCAGAGTCATGATCTTGGACTTCCCAACCTCCAGAACTGTGAAAAATAAATGTCTGTTGTTTATAAACCACCCGTTTGTGTTATTTTGTTACAGCAGCTCAAACAGACTAAGCCATCTATACCCACACATAAACCTTATAGTCAAAGCAACTAGTTTTGATGTTCCCAAAACATCCACACTTATCCTCTGCACTTTTTTTTACTCATTTTATAATTTTAACTATTCCAGCTAACAAATCTTGGACACCGATTATATGCCAATGAATGTGTATTATTATTAAAATTTCACAACACTATAAGGTAGGTATAATTCTTATCCTCATTTTATACAAGGGAAATTAAAGTTCTGAGAGATTATATAACTTGTTCAAGAGGACAGAACTGGTTGCTGACCTGGGATTGAACCCAGTTTTAAAAGTAGTGTTTTCCCACTGTCTGGAACTTCCTTCCCTCATCTCTGCCTCTTGAAATCCTGTTCAAACTTCATAGCCCATCTCAGAAGATACTTTTTTCAAAAAACCTATTTTAAATTTCCAGCCAGATGTCTTTTTTTTTCCAGCTTCTGCATTGCTTTGAGGCACTCTTGTGGCAGACTCAGAGATTCTGGGGAGAGAGAAATCATACCCTTAATTGTCTACCTAATATTACAATTATTTATTCTTTGCCATATAAGTCCACCTGTTAGCGCCCTAAGTACTAGAGTTATATATTTCTTACCATCTTTGTATCCTCCACAGTATATAGTGCAATGATACAGCAGACAATAAATATTTGCTGACATGGTTTAAATTATTTCAATAGCCTTCATTCCAGTCTATCTTGAAATCTCATCCTATATATTACTGCCAAATTGTGCACCTTAAGGCATATTACTATTATGCCATTTCCCACAAATGCTGTTGCATTCCCGATCATCTGACTCATCCTTGCTCACTCTACTCAATTTAGAACAAATTTTTAACTTTCAACCTCTACTGCAGTCACGCTGGTCTTATGGGCCTCCGACATTGCACTAACTCCCTTCCATCACAGATTAGGAAATATTTGAATAATGTGGGAAAAGGAAATGAAAGCAGAATAAGGAAACATAGCGCCTTCTTCGGGTTTTGAAATCATCATCTGTTAGCTTCATGCACCCCAAAAGTTAGCTGCTTCTAGTCTCTCCAAGGAACTATCTTATTTAGTTTTAAAGAAAAGGGACTCTGAATTTTAGGATAATACTGATGCTAGTTTAATTCTCTGTTAATTTTCCCAAGTGATTAACTTTGTACTGGAAATTTAACACAATTTAATTTTAATTGTGATGTGTCACAGTGAGGGCCTCTTTGGGTTCATCTTGTTTTGGATTCTCTGCACTTCCTGTACTTGTATGTCAATTTCCTTCACCAAGTTAGGGAAGTTTTCTGTCATTTTTTCAAATAGGTTTCAATTTCTTGATTTTTCTCTTCTCCTTCCAGCATCCCCTTAATGCAAATATTGGTACACTTAAAGTTGTGCCAGAAGCTCCTTTTTTTTTTTTTTTTTGGAATTTTTTTTTTTTTAAAGAATCTTTATTGTTCAGATTACAATTGTTTCTCCTTTTTCCCCACATATCTCCCCACCACCCAGTTCCTACCCCCCCTCTTCCCTTACCCCCCCCCCCCGCTGTCCTTATCCATAGGTGTATGATTTTTGTCCAGTCTCTTCCCATACTCCCCACACAGACACCCCTTTCCCCCTGAGAATTATCAATCCACTCCCATTCTATGCCTGATTCTATTAAGTTCACCAGTTTATTCTGTTCCTCAGATTTTTAATTCACTTGACTTTTAGATTCACTTGTTGATAGATATGTATTTGTTGTTCATAATTTTTATCTTTCTTCTTCTTTTTCCTCTTTTTAAAGAATACCTTTCAGCATTTCATATAATGCTGGTTTGGTGGTGATGAACTCCTTTAGCTTTTTCTTATCTGTGAAGCTCTTTATCTGCCCTTCAATTCTGAATGATAACTTTGCTGGGTAGAGTAGTCTTGGTTGTAGGTTCCTGCTATTCATCACTTTGAATATTTCTTGCCACTCCCGTCTGGCCTGCATGGTTTCTGTTGAGAAATTAGCTGATAATCGTATGGGAGCTCCCTTGTAGGTAACTAACTGTTTTTCTCTTGCTGCTTGTAAGATTCTCTCTTTGTCTTTTGCTCTTGGCATTTTAATTATGATGTGTCTTGGTGTGGTCCTCTTTGGATTCCTTTTGTTTGGGGTTCTGTGTGCTTCCTGGACTTGTAAGTCTATTTCTTTCATCAGGTGGGGGAAGTTTTCGTTCATTATTTCTTCAAATAGGTTTTCAGCATCTTGCTCTCTCTCTTCTTCTGGTACCCCCATAATTCTGATGTTGGTTCGCTTGAAGTTGTCCCAGAGGCTTCTTACACTATCTTCAACTTTCTGAATTCTCTTCTCTTCATGCTTCTCTGGAGGAGTGTCCTTGGCCTCTTTGTATTCCAAATCTTTGAGTTGATTCTTGCAATCCTCTAGTCTGCTTTTGGGTCTCTGTATAATATTTTTTATCTCAGTCAGTGTATGTTTAATTTCTAGTTGGTCCTCATTGAACTTATCGGCCTTTTCCATGAAATTCTTGAAAAACCTTATAACCGTGGTTTTGAACTCTATGTCCAGTCGCTTGTTCTCCTCCATTTCTTTGGTTTGGGATCTGTTTCCTTGCCTTCTCATATTCTCTGCTTCCCTGAGTTGGTAGGGTAGTTTTGTGTACTAGGTGTCCTATTGGTTCAATGGGTCAGCCTCCCAGTTACTTGAGGTGGACACTCTTGGTGTACCCTTGTGTACTGTGTGTCCCCCAGCAGGAGCTACAGCAAGGGCTAGTTTTCTCCTCCTTTGCTTGGGCGGTTTTGGAGCAGTCTGACTGGAGCTGCAGTTGGTTAAGCTGCTCCAGAACAGGCCATTTATATGCAAAAGCCGCTGTGTGGAGCCAGGGCGGGTTTGTAGAATGTGCAGGGCGGGGCCTCAGGGCTGGGCAGGGTCTCAGGGCGTCACTAGGCTGGGGCGTGGCCAACGGCGATGGCTGGCGTCAGCCGTCTCTGCCTTTCCACGTTTCCAAGTCCCTGCGCCCCGCGCTCCAGAGCAGTAAACAATGATGGCTGGGCGCACCACTGCAAAAAAGTCACTCTCACTTTCCGACCCGATGGCCGAGAGTCCAGCTTCTCCCCGTAGGTGTCTGGGTCCCCCAGTGTCCCCAGAAACTGGATTTCAGAGTGATCGGGAGCTTGTCTCCCTGCGGGTTGAAGAAAAGCCGCGCACCCAGCCGCCCGCCGCCGGCCCGATTCACGTGCCTCCGTACCTCAGCTTTTCAGCGATTGTGCTTCTTTCTCTTCTTAGTTGTAAATCTTCCACTCAGCCAGCTTTCCCGTGGTTCTGGGTGGTAGACGTTTTTGTCTTTTAGTTGTATTTTTGAAATTGTTGTGTGAGGCAGCAGATTAGTTGTTTAACTATGCCGCTATCTTGGTTCCTCTCCTTTTTTTTCTTTTTGCTGTTCTGACTGGGTGCTTTTTGCTTCCTTATATTCCAAATTGCTGATTTGATTCTCAGTTTCATCTACTCTACTGTGGATTCCCTGTAAATTATTCTTCATTTCAATTAGTCTATTCTCCAATTCTGACTGGTTCTTTTTTATAATTTTCATGTCCATTTTTATTCTCATTAAGTTCATTGAATATCCTTAAAACCAGTGTTTTGAACTCTGCATCTAGTAGATTGCTTCTCCTCATTTTTTTTTTTTAATCTTCACCTGAGGATATTTCTTCCTTTTTTTTTTTTTTTTTTTTAATAAATAGTGGGAGAGAGGGAGGAGAGGGAGAGAGAAACATCGACATGAGAGAGACACATCAATTGGTTGCCTCCTGCACGCACCCTACTGGGGCCAGAGACAGAACCTGCAAACAAGGTACATGCCCTCGATCAGGAATCAAATCCATGACCCTTAGGTCTATAGGTTGACACTCTAACCATTGAGCAAAACTGGCCAGGGTAACTAGTGTCCATTTTGTTTAATTATTTTTTCTGGAGCTTTTTCTGTTCTTTCATTTGGGGCCTCTTTCTTTGTCTCCTCATTTTGGCAGTTTCCCTGTACTTGTTTCTATGTATTAGGTAGAGCTACTATATCTCCCAGGCTTGATAGAGTAGGCTAATGCAGTAGGTGTCCTATAGGGTCCAGTGGCACAGCCTGCCCATTCACCCAAGCTGGATACTCGAGGTGTGCCCTCTATGTGGGTGAAAAGCCTTGGATGCCTAGTAATAACAATTGTTTGCCACCAGGGTGATCATTCTTCCCCTAGCATATCACTAAAAATAAACCCAACTACATATAGGAATAGAGTCTTTGTTGCCCACATGTCCATACAAAAGGAAATTCTAAAAAAATGCTTAGGCAGAAGGGAAAAAGTTCCAAATCAAAATAACAGAACCGTATAGATTTGCCTGGTGGGGAGTCTGTATCTCTCAAGTTTGTCTTTGGTCCTTTCAAAGCTCAGAATAAATACATGCTTATTGCTGACCATGCTCTCTCCTGCCTACACATTTGAATATGCTATGCTTTGGGTCTGGAATGCCTTTCCTAACACCCCATCTGCAAACATATACACAAGCTTCAGAAAAGTTCAGGAGTCATTTTTCTGTGAAGGACCCTTCTTTGAAAAGAAGCAGAGTATGTGCTGTATTCATCACATGTTGACTTTCCTCTACTTTCTTGCATCTTCATTTTGTTCTTCATATGTTCTTTGTTCTTTACACCACTGCCAGAGGAATATTGCTAAAATACAGATCTGATCATGTCTCTCTCCTGCTCAAAAATACCTGATGCCTTCTAAATGCCTGTGTATCTATAAAATAACGTATATACTTCCTGGGACATGGGAGGCATTCAAGGCCTTCCATGATTCTTCTCCAACCTACTTTTCTCACCTCAGCTCTATCATGTATGTCTTTGTATCCTATACTTGAGACACCCCAGCCCTTACCATTCACACACACAATTCTCTCAGTGCCTTTGTTCACTGAGAACCTTTGGCCTGATATGCCTTCTCTCCTCCCACTCCACTCCCCATCCATCTTCTCTGCCCATTCAGATCTTCCAAAGCTCTGTTCTCAATGAAACCTCATCTAAAGTCCCCATTAAGAATGAATGACTCATTTCCAAACTTGCATAATTAGTATTTATTTCATTATGGTTGGTATTATTAATTGTATGTCTATCACTGGTCTATAATATTCTTGAAGTTCGGGCTGTGTCTTACTAATATATTTCATCATCATGCCTTTAAATACACTGCATACCACATAATAAATATTTACATATAAAAATAAATGATTTTGCATAGAATAAAATTAAATACTGCCTGACATATGGTTAGCATTTTCTAAATGTGAATTCTTTCTAGTGGTAAGAATGAGGATTTTGTGAAAAATGGTAAAATCAGTTATGCAGATTTATTACTAGCCTGCTAAATTCTTTTAGAATTAATACTGCTTGGAAACCATTATAAAGAGTTTCCAATGGAAAAAAAAAGTTTCCAATAGAGTGGTGAAGGCCTGGGAGGGGCGGATGGAGGGTGGAAGGGGTCAATGGAAAAAAAAAACCATAAACAAACAAAGGGGACAACTGTAATACTTTCAACAATAAAGAAAAAAGTAAAAATAAATAAATGTATTTTTTTAAAAGTTTCAATTTCCTCTCCTGGTGACAGCATAAGTTTAGGTTCTAGAACTTGAGAGGGCCCTAAGATATTTTTCAAGGCCCAAGTATTATGTGCCACTTAATCTGGTCCCCTAAAATGAAATTAAATATTGAAATCTCATTAGATCCATTTAATTCCTGAAATTTAGTACAGTTCTTAGTACAGAGAACTTAATAGAAGTTGGTTGAAGGAATGAACAAATACATGAATTAAGATGAATTATTTATGTTATGATCTCTTCAGACAAACTATGAGCACATCAAGTATAAGAATATGTTTTATTCACCTTTTTGTCTCCAGCACCTAGGACAGTATCCAACACAAAATGAGTTGTTACCAAATAGCTATTTATTAAGTTATAGACAAGATAAATACGAGGTTTACTTAAAAAATGCAAAGAAGGAAAAAGAAAACACATTTCTTGTATCATGTTAACTTGTACCAAAAATTGATAAATAGATTTATGAATTGGGGTGCATAGATTTCTCTACCTTGGGATATAGAAGAAGTGAACGTGGTGATCGACAAGTCAGATCACCTTATTCCCCTAGAGTGGTCAAAGCTAGCTAGGCCCTGTGAATGAGAATCTGGCCTATCTAAGATTGTCTAGCTTCTAACTGTTTGCACAGCATTAGCCTCAGGACAACACAGTCAGGGCAGGCTATGGTCACATCTCTTAGCCTAAGAATGCACACCTGTTAGGAAAATTCCTCGTGTGGTCACAGTGAAAAATAAAGGCCTTGGGTGGAGAGAAGGAAAGTAGTAGGAGTGTCGCCCGAAGCACAAACGAATGAGGAGACTGAATGGACAATCTCTGTATTACTACATCTGCTTCAAGAAAGGCATACCACTCCCTTCCAAAGTACATCACTTCATTGCACCATCATGGAAGGAATGGACGAGCAGGATAGGGTTGGCTGGCTGAAGTCACATCCTGGGGAAGCTGGCCAGGTTGGCAATGCCACAAGCATTGTTCTTATTCCGAGCCATGAGGATATAGCCTTTGTTTCCCCAGTTTTCTCCCCAGCTGTAGGACCAATGAAGAAAAATACTTAGTACCCTCATTTATACATTAAAACACTAAGTATTGCGCTAGGAACTAATGGCATACAAAATCAATAAGACAGTTTTTATCTTTAAAAAGTTTAAAGTCAAGAAATGGAAGGCCTAATACTATAGGTCTTAAAGATAGGAGAGATTGCTTCTGGTCAAGAGGAACAAAAAGACAATATAAGAGGTAGCATTTGAGCTGAGCCCAAAGGCTGGATAGAGTTGGGGCCTGTTGAAATGGGATGCTAGTGGAGGAGTGTGCAATGAGTAACAGGCAGGAAAGCATGGGACATGCGTTACAGTCTTATGACTGAAAAATAGGGTGCCTGACAGGGTGTGATGAGAAGTATGTCTGGTGAGGTAGCTCGAGATCAAGTTGAGTTATTTTTACTGCCAGGCTAAATAAAGACTTGGACTCGGTGGTCCATCATAGTGGAGGAGACACTGAAGGTTTCTGATTGGGAGAGTGATGTAATCTGATTTGTGCTTTACGAAGAGTAATCTTGAAAACATGAGTCTAGAGCATAAGAAAGAAGGAAGAGAGGCTGAAGTTAGTGATTTTAGTTTGGGAATAAAAACCATAGGAAAAATAAATGAAGCTATGAGAATGGATGAGGTTGCTAAGGAAATAAGTGGAGAGAATGGAAGACTGGAGGGCGGGGAGGGGAGAGGGAGAGTGATTGTCTGACAAACGTAGTGTTCCCCTCATTACCTGTTTTTAATTATCCAGTGCTTTTTCCCCTTCTGGATCCCATATCCCACTGCCAAAACTGCATGGTTCAGATTATCGCTGTTGCAGTTTTCATCGTAATACACACCTAGGAAACAATCAATCAAGGTAAAGCTTTCTGTATTCCCAGGGGCGCCCTGTGGGGTCTCCCACTCTTGGTGACCCTTTGTAGAATCCATCCCAGTCATAAGGGCTTACATCAGAGATGCTCTGTGCCATGGCAGCTGTTAGTTTCTCTCTGGCAGACTCAGTCTGAATATGGAAACGAAGTACTGAAAAGGCTCAGTGCCCTTTGAGAAGCTGCCAAGCCCACATCATAAGTTGACTGTGCTCCATTGGAGCAGCTCCTTACCTTTGCTATAAAACTGAAAGGAGCTCAGGCTTGCATCAATGGCCACTGAGATGGGTCCCACTCGGGCCACTGCCCTCTTCAGGGCTTTCTCGTTCCCCTCAGGGATCTCTTTGTACCCTCTGCACTTAGCTGCCTTGCCTGTTGGATTGTACATACAACTTTCATCCTGCAGCGGAATAAAATAAATAAAAAAAAGTTGAAAAAGGAGTAGGACAAAGCAACAGGCAATGAATTGGTGAGTGAGAAACTCTACCAATGTTTTTTTTTAAATTGTTTAATATATTTCATTGATTTTTTACAGAAAGGAAGAGAGTGGGATAGAGAGTTAGAAACATCAATGAGAGAGAAATGTCGATCAGCTGCCTCCTGCACACCCCCTACTGGGGGAGTGCCTGCAACCAGGGTACATGCCCTTGACCGGAATCGAACCTGGGACCCTTCAGTCCGCAGGCCGATGCTCTATTCACTGAGCCAATCCAGTCAGGGCTCTACCAACGTTTTAATGATGTTCGTGAACTAACAGGGGCAGTGACCAGTCTCTAGAGAGGTCTGTTCTCTCTCCGCCATTTTAGAGCACTGTGAAAAAGTGACAACCTTGCACCATACACAAAAATCAGTTTCAGGTGGTTTTAAAATATAAATATAGAAGCAAACACTGTAAAACCTAAAAAACAGGTAAAGAAAGAATTTTTTATTACCTCAGTGTAAAGATTTCTGAAATAAGATTTTTTTAAAAGCACGTTTCATCTTCTGGCCCTATAGTTTGTGTGAGCTTGGGAGGGCTACCATTATTGTTAATATTTAGATAAGGGTTGTTTTTTTTTTTAGCATTTTATTGCAGCAGACATCATTTCAGATGACTAAACATTAATGAATAAACTCATTGTTATTGAATTTTTAAAGGAACAAACTACAAAGGAAAAAATTAATAATTTTACTACACTAAAATTGAGAGTGAAAAGACAAACATCAACCTACAATACACATATTAGTATCCAAATATCTTTTTTAAATCCCTAAAAATCAGTAAGAAAGAGAAAAATAACCAAATTAAAATGGGCAAAAGATATAAACATTCAATCCACTGAAGAAGAAATGCAGATGGCCACATAAACACACTAATGAACATGTGAGACTTTCTGTCAAGATGGCAGAGTCAGTAGACACTGTGCTCACCTCTTCCCACGACCACATCAAAATTCCAACTAAGTCATAGAACAACCACCCTTGAGAATCACCTGCAGACTAGATAAACAGAACTCCTGCAACTAAGGACATAAAGAAGCCACATCAAGACTGAATGTTAATTGTCATTGAAAAATAAGTTTTTTTAAAAAGATGTAAATCAATGGGATTTCTTATACACTGAATGTGGGAATATAAATTTTTCCAAATACTTTGATAAAATATTTGATATTATCTATCTAGCAAAGTTAAATAACTTAAGACTTAGATAATTCTTGCATATATGCGTAGAAGACGTGCCTGGCAATGTTTGCAGCAGATAAACAGATCTGGGAGATAAATGCTGGCTCTGCTACAAAATTAGAGGTATGAATTTGAATATGCTGTTTTACCTCGTGCCAATTTCCTCTTACAAAGTGAGGATACATCTACCTTACAGGGCTGTTAAGATTACATGAGAAAATGCACCAAGCACATGGCTTAGCACATAGTAGCCATCATTTTCATTACTAAAACTGGTTATCCCTTCTCCAAAGGCTCCTGTTGCAAAGGCCCCATATTATATTATCAACCCCATGTCTATAAAAAGCCCTCAGAATTTCTTCATTTTAGATAAGAAAGATCTGCTTTCTATTGCTAAAGAGGCTTATAGGAGGAAGTGAGTTGACCTCTAAAATTTGTTGCTTCACAACAAATATGAAGCAACTTGTTTTCTCTCTCATTTTATACATGTTAACTTACATAATTTGCTTAAATGTTCCCAGAACCCACACTGAGATCATACAAAATAAAGCCACATGATTCATGAAATTAGATTTGTGATGGGAGTGGGCGTTGAACAGAGGGTTATAGAGACCTTCTCAGAGATCTATGGAATAGCCTATCCCCTGTTTCTCCCCACTCCCCCAGGGCACAGAGGCAGATGGGATCTATGGTAGCCTAAGTTCCCCAAATTCTCCCAGAGTGTGGGAATCGGCTTGGCCTCAGTGGACTATTTTCCCAGTAAGAAAGCAGAATAAGGTAACCGAAAACAAGATTTCTGGAATTGTTTCTAGTACAAAATATCATGCCGGGGCAGGAGGATCCATTACAGAGCTATGTGGGATGGTCTCACCTGTCCCACATATGGGTAGGCGTCTTCGGAGTCAATGCCCCGGTTCTTCTGCACATACTGGAAGGCATTGGTCATGTAGCCCCCTCCGCAGCCATCGTTCTCAGACACACAATCCACCAGGTTTTGGGGACTAAGATTTAAGAGTTTACCAGTTTTCTTCATGAGTTGACCCTCCAGGGCACCCACAGAGCTAAAAGCCCAACAGGAACCACACTGACCCTGAGAGGCATAACAGAGAAACTATCAGTCACTGTTACTCACACTTTTTGTTTTTTCACTTCTACCTGCCTGATGAAATTCCATAGATTTTATAAATTCCAGCACACATGTCCCCTTTGCTGTGAAAGCTTCCTATTTCCTTTCATTTAATATTTGTTGCACTGTTCTATTGCTATTATAGCTATTGATAATTTTTGTTACTATTGTTCCATTAGCTGTAGTATAGCAGAGTACTGACTTTGTAACCTCTTAGATATGTAACCTTGAGTTAAGTTACTAAACCTCTTTTTCCCTCAGTTTCCTTATCTGTAAAATGTGGATAATAAAAGTGCTGGCTATCATTAGTGTTTCTTAAGATAGGTGGTAGATTTTTCTTTTTTATATTTTTATTATTATTTTTTGGTCCTTACCTAAGGATATGTTTTTCATTGATTCTAGAGAGAGAAGAAGGGAGAGGGAGAGAAACATCGATGTGAGAAACATCCATTGGCTGCCTTCCATACGCCCCAACAGAGGATCAAGCCTGCACGCAACCTGCGCATGCGCCCTGACTGGTAATCAAACCTGTGAGCTTTCAGTGCATGGGATGACACTCCAACCAACTGAGCCACACTGGCCAGGGCTTGCTTTCTATTTTTTAAGATTGAGGATTTCTTGAGGACACAGGTGTGTCTTAGTTATCTTGAATCTCTACTGCCTAGCACATATCTGGTTAAGTTCTG
Organism: Eptesicus fuscus; assembly: GCF_027574615.1. Taxonomy (NCBI): domain Eukaryota; kingdom Metazoa; phylum Chordata; class Mammalia; order Chiroptera; family Vespertilionidae; genus Eptesicus; species Eptesicus fuscus. The sequence goes on along the minus strand of NC_072494.1, from coordinate 13,854,343 downwards.
GAAAAAAAATGTATTTGTTGAATGAATATTAAATCAGTTGTTCATCTGGTTGACACATACAATCAACATTGTTAAGGTTGTGGGAAAACTGGCATTCTCATGCTGATAAGAATGTAAGATAGTAAAACCTTTTTGGAAAGGATCTATTCATTTTAATTAGAGGATTTATTTTGCATGAATATTTGTATATGGATACAAAAATATATGCACAAGGTGCTTACACTATTTGTAAAAAGGAAAACGCAGAAACAACCTAAAGCCCTGTCCAGTGTTGCTCAATGGTTAGAGTTGGCCTGCACACCAAAGGGTTGAGGGTTCGATTCCTGGTCAAGGGCATGTATCTGGATTGCAGGTTTGATCCCCTGCCTGGGTTGGGGGTTGGGGCATTGTGAGGGAGGTAACCAATTGATGTCTCTCTCACATCGTCTTCTTTCTTTCCTCCTTTCTTCCCCCCTTCTACTCTCTCTAAAAATCAATGGAAAAAATATCCTCAGTTGAGGATTAACAGAAAAACCTAAAAGTTCAAAAATAGATGAGTTAAATGATGGAATAGGCTATTAGCATGGGGAGAGGTAACCTTAATTCCTCACACCCTTCCTAATGCCCTCGTATCTTAAGAACAAAGAAACAGCAAAAGGAAGAGGTCATGCCAGCTTACATACCCATTCCCAGGAGACAGGAGGGTACCTGATTTTTGACAGGAGTAACATATCCCTTCTTTCGATAATCAATGGAGTCTGGGGCTTTGCCTTCCCAGTCTGGGATATAGAGGGTGTCATTGCTGCGAGAATGGGATGGAGGTACTCTGAGTCCAGTCATCTTCTGAACCACCTCTTCACTGGTCTGGGACAAAGAAGAGAGAGGCCAGGCATAATCAGGAAACTAAGGCAAACAGGACAGGTAGGACAAGAGCTGAGGTTCACTCACCATGTCCCCCAAGTGGTTCATTGCCAGTTCATATGTATGGACACCAAGAGAGGCCTCAAGATTATGGATGGAAATATGCTTCAGGTTTTTTTCCCAAATTAAACGCCGAGAGATTTCATCCACCTAAATAGAGCATCGTCAGTACTGGCATAGACTGGGTTCTGTGTGCAAAGTTACATATGTAATATTATGGAGGTACTTAGGAGAAAAGATAAAAACTTACAATAATAGAGAGTATACAATCTAGTTTGGGAAATGATCATGGAATTATTAAGAACATGCAAGAAGAAATATATAAGCATATTCAAATAATTGAATGCAAAGATCTGGAGAGATGTACAGAAAAGTTGCTTATGGATTAATAGCATTAATCTGAGAAGTCTTCCCAAAAGAAAAATATGAAGAAGAGTAAGGATAGGACTTGATGGTGACTTGAGGAATAGGAATAAAAACTCTATGTTAACAGCTGGGGAACAAGGGCAGGTTTGCTTGGTTGGAGTGGTTCAAGTATTGGATAGGAGTCTGGAACCTGGACTGGAAGTCCCACTTAGCCCTCCCACCATGCTCCCCTCCGGGTCCCCGGGCACCTTGCTGTTATACTGCTTCTTGTGGGTCTTCTTCCATAGCTCCCATTGGGTGTCCAGTATCTCCTCGGGGTATATAGCAAAGCTCACCATGGGCAGCAGCAGCAGAACCTTGAGCTCCCACATCCTGAGGAATGGGATAATTAGGGGCAACTCTTCTATTTGCCAAGGAAGTCCTAGCCTGGCTTAGGAGGAAATACCTGGAACCATCTTCCCAGACAGGTGGTTCTCAACCTTTGGCAGTCATAGACTCCTTTCAGAAGCTAATAAAAATTAGCAAGCCACTATATAATCCCTCGTACCAGAAAAAACGCATGCACACACAATAATTCTGGGGTGTTGATGAGCCTGAAGTTGAGAACCTCTTCCTATCGACTATGAGGCAAAGGAAAATTGGGCTTCATGAAGATAGAAAAACAACTGAAGGTGATTTCCATGTGATAAACCTGATAGTCGGGAGGAGTCTGGGTTTGGATGGGGTGCAGATACTTCTGGTGCTAAGTATTTTGACCTAGGGAGATTCCATACACACACACACACACACACACACACACACACACACACACACACACAACTTGCACTGACAACCTAAACAGGGTAGAAAATGGACTATCAGCATGGGCTCAGCACCCGTCTCCTCCCATATCCCCATCAGGCTTGGAAAAGATGGACAAGGTTACGTAGGTAAGTGCAGGGCGGATGATGGTGGTTGAATAATACAAAAAAGGGAAGACTGCCCATTACATTTTGTTTCCTGGTCATTTAAGGCCTTCTTTTCCGTGCCTAAGTTCTGATATTTTTCCAGACCTTGCCAGGAGAGGACAAGGGAAAAGTTGACAGTATTTTCTATTCGCTAACTATGAGAGAATATTTTACTGTCTCCTTAGTCTTAAGCATTTCTTCTTTCTCTTCCTGCTCCCTCCCCTCAGGCAGGAAACTGTCCTAATTTCAACCAGCTGCTTTGGGCAGGAAGGTTTTTTTTTTTTTTTTTTTTCTGACAACGAAAACCTCTGTGACTGCCTCACAAGACAAATAGCCTCAGAACCAAAGTTTGTTAAAAGAATGCAAGACAGTAAAGCAATGTTCTATGACCAAATATACAGCTTTCCCTAGTTTGCTCTAGCTTCACTCCTTGCAGTGGCTTAATTACGTCCTCCATTTTAAGAACAATTTACAGTCTGTAGCAAGTCACACAGCTTGCGTTGTTTTGAATTTATAGTCAATTTTTATGTAATCTTTGCAAACTGGCAAATATACAGCAGGACATTTAATGTGTGGAGTGTTAAGGGCTTTGGGATGTCTCAGAGTAGCGAATACTGAGCTGCCACTCCCTGCACCACTCCACTTCCAGCTATGTTAACCCTTTTGGTCCCTTTGGCCAAAACAGAAAACCCCAGAGGCTATTCTAAGTGAAGCATGGGTAAAGGATTCCTATATTTTTGCTTTTACTAACAACCATGTATACATACAAGTCATAGAAGTAATCCTAAAGATTTCCAGGCAGATTTTATTTGGCCAGGAAATGACCTACGAAGGGTATCATTGTTTTCTTGCACAGAGCCTACAAAGTTCATTTTGATCCCCAAGTCACTACATCCCTAACACCCCTAAAATGTAGAACTGGCAGGAATGAAAAACCAAGAGCTAAGAAGTTGAAAATGTTACCTGCTGATGGGATTCTGTTCTCTGGGCTCGTTTCAGCAGGGAAGTGTCGATAATGTGGGCGGATGCCTAGGATTGCTGGATTTATTCCATCAGAATTGCGGAAGTCAGCTCCAGCTGTTGGCTGGAAAATTTGGACAGGGGAGGGAGGCGGAGATAGAAATGCTGAGAAGGAGGATTAGGGAGGAGGGAAGGAGGCATCGAATTTGCAGTGTTTCTGTATGCATGTGGAGTGAGCCAGGTGGAGAGCTGCTTTTACATCAAGGGCAGACAACAACAGACCCAATACACAGTACTCAAGTCAGGGCTTATCTTCTCTCAGTAGAGGGATCTAGTCCTGATCTCTCCCATCATTTTTATTATATTGGAGGATTATTATCTTTTCCTGTTACCCATCTCTCCAACTTTAAACCTTGTTTTTGAATTTGTGTCTGAGATGAAGGAATAAAAACAAAAGGCTAGAAGAGTATATAAGAGAAGACATAGGCTTCAAAATCATTTGTATTTTTATAAGCTTATTGGGTAACTGTTGTCACTGCTTCTACGCACAGGAACAGCTCTCCCAGCCTAATACAGTTGTGCTGAGGAAGGATATGCCCAGAAAATCCAGATGAAACCAGTTCTAAAAGTAGCAAAAATCAGTATTCTTAGAAATTTATGACAGCACATGAATCAATGCCATGGCACTGACTAACTCCCATGTGAGTTATTTGTTGCTAAACTCTGATGGTGGGATGCCTGATGAACATTATCTGTCTCAATTACTAAAATCCCCAACCAGGTCCAGTCATGAGCTTCTCCACATACTTCCCCCAATATCCAGGCATGTGACAGATCATGAGCCACACTCCCAAACTCCATATTCTTCCATAAACGGATGTGGGGGAAGAGGAAAGAGGGTCCTTGGAACAGAAAGAATAATACACGGGATCTAGATTCAGTGTCTGGTAGATTACATAGACTCTCAAGAACACAGACTTATGCCTATGCGTTTTAAGATTTGCTAATGAACCTATAGGGAAACCAGGTCCAGACCTGAATAGTTTAAATCCCTGCCCCTAACTCCTTTTCATCCAGAAGAGGGGGAGATGCTGGGAGAAGAAATCCAGATGTGCCCAACTTGTCTCCAGTCCCAATTCTCCCCTCTCACAGGACTTTGGCATTCCCCAACCCCACCCCACGGTCAGATGTCCCTAACTTCACTCAGAATGAGTCAGGATCAGGAGGACAACCAAGGAATACTGAGTGATCAGAGCCCTATGATTTCCCATTTCTGAAATTATAGACACATTGTGCTTTATGTTTTTGTATATTTGGAACTAAAGCTATGGATTCAACTATTTGTGGGAGTCTGTTGTTTATGAGCTGCAAAGGAATAATAAAGCCGCAATCAAGATGACACAACACAAAGTTTACAAAAGGAAAAATATTTTGTTTTAAAATACTTGCTACATATCATTATTTTTGCCACTGTAAGGCTCAGCACAGATGCCAGCAGTACAGAAATGGCCAACAAGAGAAAAACAACCAAAAATAAAACCCTGAAGGAAAAGCAGAAACAAAACCCCCAGAGCATCTTCTCCCTCCCTTCCCCACCCCTCCCCCAAAGCCCTATAATAACTATACAATATTATAGTCTTGATCACATTTAAAAACAGGCGATTATTAAAAAACAAGGACTTTATTGGAAACTCAACGTTTTGGTTTCTTAAATTGTGATATAAATATATATGTATACTGTATGTGTGCACATAGAATAAAAAAATAAACTGTCTCCTTTTCCACTCCAATACCTGGCACCAGACTGGAGACAAAAGGGAGGGAAACCCCGTAATGACATTCTCTGAGCCTCTCCAAGGCCATCCATGCTCCTCAGTCCCCTATGGCTACATTTAAAATGTCTTCTTATTAATTCAGTCTTTCACTTACAATACTGGCCTGAGCCAATTAAAAAAAAAAAAAAAAGGCTGATACACATGACTGTTACCTGAGGAAGGTAAAGAGTGATAGTAGTAACCTGTATCCACATATATATGGCTATAGTTAATTAATTACTAAGTGACCCTGTTGGGATGGGAGTCCAGGCCCCATCTATCACATGGATTTATTTATTTTGCACTACAAAGCAAAATCCAATCTCAATACTGAGAGGGAGCAAAGAGGAAAGAGTTATAGGTCAGAAAAGACCTAAATCTCAGTTTCTTGCCAGACTGGATACTCTGAGAATGGGATGAGAGGCTACTTTGCAAGAAGGCTGGTATTTGGTTCAAACTGCACCAGTGAGGGTTTTCACTGGGACCACTAATCCAAGAAGTTGAGTTTCCATGCAGAAATAACCTCCATGGAACACATATATGTAATTCTGACAAAAATGCAGCATTATCCTTATGGCCAAGTATGGCGTTTCTGAAAGTTTTATCCTGCCAGCCTATTTCTGTAATGTTTGCACATCTTCCATATAAGGTGAGAGCACCAAAAGCAGGAACGACCCAGTTTTATCACTAAATATGTCTGATGATAGACCAACCATATCAACAGAAAATGTTATATGTCTGCTTAGAGTTGCATATTGGCTGGGCACAGATGTAAGTACAGCAAAGACATTTATTTAAATACTCTTTGGCTGCAATACTAAGTAGAAAATATCTGGAAGATTTAACTCCTTAGGACTCTTTGAAAAACACAGAGAAAGACAAAGATAAAATCTGGGACAAATTTTGCATAACTCCCTAATAGGGAGAAAGAAATACACAAAAAAATACATGTGTACACACACACACACACACACACACACACACACACTCTCTCTCTCTCTCTCTCTCTTCTCTCTCTTCTCTCTCATTTCCTCACATTTCTTTCCAGAGGAACTGCTCACAGGCAGCAGAAAGAACATATTCTCACTTCCTAAGCCCCATATATACCTACCATGTTTCATGGTCCTCAAATATGAGGACATTTCTCCTCTCCCCCGCCTTATTCAGAATTTCTTTCCAAAAACAAGCCACAGTACAAGGCAAATAGTGGACATCAGGTTCTCTAATCTGTCCCTTGACCCTAGCAGAAATCACCTCTGTACAAATTGCTGGTCAGGAGACATAAGGCAAGGCATTTTTAACTTCACCCAGCCTCAATTTTTCAAACGGTCCACAAAACCTTGAGGATTTACTCCATCTCATCTATAAATTATGTCAGAGAGGCAGGAGGGCAAGGGAAAGGCGGAAGTGAAAGGGGGTACACAATAGGGGTGAGGGAAGGGAGGGGAGAGGAACTTTTATTCTGTTTACAGAAAGATTTGTTTTTTAAAACAAATGGTAATTTTTCTCCCCCACCCCTTTATCCTCACCCCAATAGTTCTATTCTGAAAAGGAGGGAAACATAGTTAGATCAGGAAATTCTTCATTGTTGTAGCTGTTGCCCTGGTCTCCCAACATGGACAGCATCTCCTAATAAGAGAAAAGTAAGTTGGGTCACACACCTTGATCCCTTACATTTATTAAGCTCCCTTCCCAACAATCCCCTGAACCACCATTCCTGTCCCCAAAGAGTTTCTGCTGTGCTGAGTTCTCTTAGCTTTCCTCAGTCTCAGCAACTCTGACTCCTTTAGATGACGAACTTTTGTCCTAGTCCCGTCTCTGTCTTCCCCCTATAGTTCCACACACATTTCCCTCTTTTCCAGTACTCAGTATTTTCAAAAGTGGAAAAATCTGCTTGTCACATTTCATATCCCACCTCCTCCCCCATAGATTTATTATGGAGAATCTCTTATCCTCTTTGTTTTCTACCAAAATCTGTTTTGCCTTCTTTCAACCTGTGTTTTAAACTAGCTCTTCCTTTGTCCTAAGATTACTCCACTCAGTCTTGCAGTCCCCTCAGGATTAGGTAAACAGGCCTTTATAACTATAATCAGTATGTTTATACTCAAGCTTTTGTGAAGTGGGGATGTGGTTCTCCTTGAATGGGCTATAATTACTTTCTTTGACATCTTTGCATGGTGCTACACATCACTAACTATGGTTAAAGGCTGTGCATCAAACTAAATTCATAATCTTTCCTATTAATGACAATTATCCCTACATGTCCCCACTGTCTTCTCCCACTCACACCCTAATACATGCATGCTTCCTTCTCTGTCTCTCCTCTGTTACCCTTTCTCTCCAATCTCTGATTTTCTAAAGCCTTTTCATCCTCTCACCTGGAAGACTTCAGGCTGGCCAGGTTGCGGTGCTGATGGCTGTTGAACATGTTGCTCATTAGAACCTGAACGATGATGAGGCTGCTGGCCCTGCCACTGTGGCCAGACTCCCACACCCTCTGCTGTCCGTGTCTGGAATTGTCCTGCAGTCTGTCCAGTCTCAGGAGCTAGCGAGGAAGAATAAACTTCAATCTACTAATTCCATTGGAGAGGAAAATCTAGCACATAACTACATGCAAGTCATTTATTTTACCTAGAAACCTCTTGCCTTTTTTCTGCCAATCAATGCCTCTTCTATTTCAAAACCCAACCCAATTTATTTTTCTTCTCTAAGAAGCTGTTCAAAGAGTCCTTTGCTCATTTTAGAATAAATTTGCATATTAAATTAATAATATTTTACAAGCTTTTTGTTATAGATCTTTTTCATGTGGGTAGATTTTATTTACAAAAGGCCTGGTGCACAAAATTCATGCACTGGGGTGTGTGTGTGTGTGTGTGTGGTGTGTGCCCCTCAGCCCGGCCTGCACCCTCTTGCAGTTCTGGGAGCCTTGGGGGATGTCCGACTGACGGTAGCCGTGAACCCAGCTTCACTGACCACCAGGGGACAGCTCCTGCATTGAGCGTCTGCCCCTTGGTGGTCAGTGCACATCATAGCAACTGGTTGTTCTGCCGTTCGGTCAATTTGCATATTAGCCTTTTATTATGTAGGGTTTATTTTTATTGATTTCAGAGAGGAAGGGACAGGGAGAGATAGAAACATCAATAATGAGACAAAATCATTGATAGGCTGCCTCCTGCATGCCCCCCTATTGGGTACTGAGCCAACAACACGGGTATGTGTCCTTGACCAGAATCAAACCTGGGACCCTTCAGTCTGCAGGCCAACACTCAACCCACTGAGCCAAACCGGCCAGGGCCATGTGGCTAGGTTTTACATAGCAAATACCTTGCATTTTCTCATAATTAGCTCAGTGCACAGCAAACCATCTTAACCTCCAAATCCTTTCTCTTTAGTGCTGTGATTTTCCTTTTATCCATCTTCTGGACTGAACTCACCAAAGTTGGATCCACGACTGGTGAGAGTAGGGTAAGCAGTAGCACCAGGTGATGCAGTGGAAGCACCAGGGACGGACATGGGACTAAAGGAAGATGGAGTCTGAAAGTTGCCCACACCAAATTGGGAAGAACGAGTCTTGCCTGTAGCCTGGGTGGCCACCTGCTAAGAGAGAGAAAGGAACAGAGAACAATAAGTGGAACATTAAGATTATTGCACGTACCATTCCTATGAGAGTCAACACTCTCTGTCAATCACTGGATTCTTTTGAGCGAAACTCAGCAATTTCCTAATGCATATTTCTTCCAATTAATCCCCAATCTCTCTTGACACTATCTTTAGGCAATGTAAAAAGTGCAAAAAGAAATGAACTACAAAATTAATAAAAGTATACATTTAGAGTTGTGAAAATTAAATAAAAATGATTTATATAAAAGCATTTTATAAATTGTAAAGTTATATAAAAATGGAGGCATTAACAACACTATGGTGTGTGTGTGTGTGTGTGTGTGTGTGTGTGTGTATATATATATATATATATATATATATATATATAAACACTTTGCATCATTTTATTTTTCAGTCTGTATCACATTCGTTTCTAATGATGTCCATTTTTTTAGTAACTAGCATTTTTCTCACCATAATAGTAATGTATATGCACTATGGAATATTTGCAAAGTGAAGAAAATACTTTTTAAAAATTAATCACAATTCTACCACCAAAGACATATGGTGGATAATTTCTTCCAGTTTTTATTTTCCTATGCATTTTTTTATACAATTGAGATCACATTGTATAATAATAATTCTGGAGCCTACTTTTGGTTTTAGCTTTTTAAATTTAAAAAATTATCATTTATATTTATATTATATAACATATAAAGAATGTTATATATTATTATATATGTTATATATTACTAATATAAGTATATATGAACTTATGAAAGGATATTAGCTTTAGCTTAACATATTATACTAGAGGCCCGATGCATGGATTCGTGCTCCAGTGGGGTCCCTCGGCCTGGCAGACGGGGATCGGGCCGAAACCGGCTCTCTGACATCCCCCGAGGGGTCCAGATTGCAAGAGGGTGCAGGCCAGACTGAGGGACCCCACCAGTGCACGATCGGAGTGGGGAGGAACCGTGGGAGGGCTCCAGGGAGTGTCTGGCCCATCTTGCTGCCAAGTCCCAATTAGGGCTGATCGGGACCACCTCGCCCTGTCCTGATTGGGGCTGATAAGGGCCAGCTGGCCAGGGAGGGCCCGCGGGAGGACTCCAGGGCATGTCTGGCCCGTCTCGCCCAATCCCAATTGGGGCTGATTGGGGTCATCTTGCACAGTCCCAATTGGGTCTGATAAGGGCCAGCCAGGCAGGGAGGGATTGCGGGAGGTTGACCAGCCAGGGTGTGTCCAGCTCGTTTTACCCAGGCCTGATCTGCTGAACCCCAGCAGCAAGCTAACCTACCAGTCCGAGCATCTGCCCCTGGAGGTCAGTATGCAACATAGCAACTGGACAAACAGTTGAACGGTCGGAAACTTAGCATATTAGGCTTTTATTATATAGGATATACATATAGACTATATAGGGACTTTTAAACACTTTTGTTTTGTAAATAGACATCCCTGTGTCTAAATTCATAATTTTCTCCTTTGTTCCTATATTTTGTAGTCCTAAACGAGGTGGAAGCCTCTTAGAATTTACTTCAGCCCTAGTGGGTTTGGCTTAGTGGATAGAGCGTCAGCCTGTTGACTGAAGGGTCCCAGGTTCAATTCCGGTCAAGGGTCTATGCTGGGGTTGTGAGCTCAATCCCCAGTAGAGGGGTATGCAGGAGGCAGCTGATCAATGATTCTCTCTCATTATTGATGTTTCTATTTTTCTCTCCCTCTCCTTTCCTCTCTAAAATCAATAAAAAGTATATATATTTTTAAAATCTTAGAAAAAAAAGAATTTATTCCAAAACACATTTGAAAATCTGTTCAAGATGTTTTATGTGAGCAATTCTGATTTATTTTTTAAAAATATATAATTTATTGATTTTTTTTAGAGAGAGGAAGGGAGAGGGATAGAGAGTTAGAAACATCGATGAGAGAGAAACATCAATCAGCTACCTTCTGCACAACCCCTACTGGGGATGTGCCCACAACCAAGGTACATGCCCTTGACCGGAATCGAACCTGGGACCCTTCAGTCCCAGGCCAACGCTCTATTCACTGAGCCAAACCAGTTAGGGCAGCAATTCTGATTTAAAGTGGGTATGTAAACACCACAGACTCTGAGTTTTAGATTATCCATGGTTTTTAATTATCTAGTTGATCCCAACCAAGATAAAAATTGGAAGGTAGGTGGTGGGGGTTGAGGAAAAGGAGCCTAAGATAAACAACAATAACTTTACATATGGAAAACAGCCCAAACAAACAAAAAACAATATCCAGGGGACAGGTGAGAAACTTTACCTGGGCAGAGAAGCCTGGGCGGGTACTAGGGGTCCAAGTTGGGGCTGCTCCCTGGGTGGGGTTGGAGTGGCGGGAAATCTGGGCCAACATTTGTCCCGCAGAAGCTGATTGCTGAACGATGGTTACGGGAGGTGCCAGACCACTATTTCTAGGCGCGAACAAATAATTAAGGTAAAGGATTAAAAGGATGGGTTTATCACAGAATCTAGGAATCACAGGACAATCTAGTGCTATTCTCAGATTCCCCTGACTTCCTTGGGGTTAAGGAAAACTTGATAAAAAATATGGAAAAGATCAGAAAGACTGACAGTCACACACTGATCAGGACACACAGAGATGGAACCTAGAACATGGCAACAGGCAAAGTGCAAAGACACAGGAGGAAGAAAAGCAGCTTGCCTCATCCTAGGCCCTATAAGTTCCACTGCTTTGTCTGAAATAACCAGAGAAAGCTAAGGAAGAATAAAACTTGGACTCAGCAAATGAATCCATCAGTTGCCCTTAAAGCAATATACACATATGGGGCTCACCTGAAATTCTCTGCCGGCCGGGGGGTAGGAGGGAATGTGTTGCCCTGGGAGAATAGCTGTTGGGTGGCAGGGACAGTGCTGGAAGAGATGCCTTTACTCTGATCTGTGGACCAAAAGGAGTGGGGGGAGGGCCAGTCAAGGGGCTGTACTATATTAGTTCAGCAAGTTCCTATTTACTCATGAGGTATTATGACTAAGAGGGAATATGTTGGAAGACTACTGATTGGGCAGCAGCAGGCCCATCAGTAAGTGATCAAAATGAGAATTTAAAAGGAGAATGAGTAAGAAACATACCTGCATTGATGTTGGAATAGATTTCTGAAAATCTTGGATCTCTATCCTGGGCAAACAGACCATCTGACTTCTCAAGGGGCTTGCTGTGTTCTGGCCCTGTGGTTGTCACAGGCTGAACAGAAACCTGTGGAATACAATGATAAAAATAACCATGGAAGGTTTAACATGACAATCCAATAACCCTAAAATTCACATAGATACATTTATACTCTAACTGGCACTGGGAGACATTTCTTTAAAAAATGCTCACAGTCCTTCTTCAAAGAAGATACACTAACCTGGGAATGATTGTAGCTGGCCAGTCCATCTCTTCCTGGTACTACGTCCAGTTCTGTTTGTTGTTGCTGCTGCCTATATGTTAAAGCCAGTGAGGAGAGAAATGGGGGGAAACATTTTTTTTTAAAGAATCTGGGGAAAAGGGTTAACACAATAAAAAAATAATGAGATTGCAGATGGCACTGGACTAGTCACTGCTCAATAAATGATTCTTCCAACATTTCTCACCTGGGTGCCAGCTGCCCTGAGCCCATCTCCAGGGATAAATTAGCTGTGGGACCTAGCTGTGGCCTCTGAATTGTGTTGGACAGTGTAGGCCGTGGTTCCTGGCTGGAATTCCTGGGAAAATGGAGAAAAGGTAACACTGAGAAAAAATATATCTAACACTGCTTGTGCATAAAGCTCTATATATTCACTTGTAGGTGGGATGAGCCCTAATAAATTCCCTTTCAAGTCCAATCCTAAAGGCAACCTATGACCTCAGATTCAACAAATAATTCACAACTATGGACAACATGGCACAAAGAGAAACTATGTCCTATGGCACATGGGTTCTTCTTGTTTGGGTTCTAACTCTTCCTAGGTATTCAGTACCTAGTTGCGTGGATATGCGCTAATATACATATAGTGTTTTTAAAAAGCTTAAGTGAAAAACTGAAAGTACATATACTGAAACATAAAAAGGATTATTTCTGGCCTGGCTGATGTTGCTCAGTGGTTGAGCGTCAACCTATAGATCACAGTTCAATTCCTGATCAGGGCACATATCAAATAAAAATACATCTTTTTTTTTAAAAGGACTATTTCTGGATAGGGAATTTTTCTTACTTTCTCTTATAGTTTTCAATACTTTCCAATTTTCTATAAAGAGTATTTATTTTAAAACATTAATAATTAATTAAAATTAATTGTGGTTGGGAAAACTCTATGTAAAATTGGGGAAGTCATTATTTCCAGAAAAAAGTTCCTAAAAAGATTTCAAATTTTAAACAAAATGAAAACACAAAACAATAGTTGTTCTGTTATATAAAGATGCAAAAACAAAATAAACAAAAATCTACAATGACCATGACCATATGTACCTGAGTTCTAAGTTAATAAAAATTTCTAACTCAATCCATTATACTAAGTTAATTTAACAGAGAATTAAACTTCACAAGCCCTAACAATTGAATTGAAGAATATAGACTCAATGTCATCACCAGGTGCTAGTCATACTGCTAATCCTATATAATAAAGAGGGAATATGCTAATTGACCCTCACGCCATTGCAAAGATGGTGGCGCCCACAGCCAATAAGGAGGGAATATGCTAACTGACTGCCACGCCCTCAAATATGGCAGTGCCCGGTCTCCTCAATCCCCCAGCTGCCCAGGGCTGGCCCGAGGCTCAGGTAACCAGGGCCAGCTGAGGCTTGCACTGCCAGCAGTGGCAGCAGCAGAGGTGTGATGGGGCATCACCTTCCCCTGATCACCGGGTCACCTCCCACCCCTGAGGACTCCCGGACTGTGAGAGGGGGCAGACCGGACTGAGGGATCCTCCCTCTAGTGCATGAATTTTCATGTACAGGGCCTCTAGTAATCTAATAAAGAGGGACTATGCTAATTGACCATCACTCCATCACAAATATGGCTGCACCCACAGCTGAGGCCAAGTTCCCATAAGGAGTCTTAACGAGCAATCAGCAGGGACCTGAGGCTACGCCCTCCCCGCCCCCGTGTGGCTTGACAGGGGACCTCAGGCCGCGCCCCCCGCCCAGCAGGGCTTGACAGGGGACCTCAGGCTGCGCCCCCCGCCCTGGTGTCAGGCTGGGGACCTCAGGCCGCACCTCCCGCCCCAGTGCCAGGCCAGGGGACCTGAGGCCACGCCCCCCACCCGGCAGGGCTTGATGGGGGACCTCAAGGTGCATTTCCCATCCTGGTGCTGGACTAGGGGACCTCAGGCTGCTCCCCCGCCCCAGCGCCAGGCCGGGGGACCTCAGGCTGCGCCCCCCACCAGGTGGGGCTTGACAGGGGACTTCAGGCCGCGCCCCCGCCCGGCGGGGCTTGACAGGGGACCTCAGGCCATGCCCCCGACCCAGATGGGCTTGACGGGAGACCTCAAGGTACACCCCCCAGTGCTGGGTCGGGGGAACTCAGGCTGCGCCCCCACCCAGTGGGGCTTGACGGGGGACCTGAGGCTGCGCCCCCCTCCTGGTGCTGGGCTGGGGGAATTGAGGCTGCGCGCCCCCACGCCTGGTGGGGCTTGATGGGGGACCTCAGGCCATGCCTCCCACCCAGCGGGGCTTGACAGGGGATCTCAGGCTGTGTCCCCCACCTGGGGGGCTTGACGGAGGACCTCAAGGCAAGCCCCTCACCCTGGTCTGGGCTGGAGGACCTCAGGCTACGCCCCCTGCCTGGCAGGGCTTGACAAGGGTGGGACTGGCCGGGTCTGGGTCTCACGCGATTTTGAGGTGCATGTGGGTGGGCGGGGACTTGACTCTTGGTCCTGTAGTGTGCCCTAGACTCTGACAGGAGGAAGGTTTTCATATACATTTTACTAATTTTCTTTCATCTCTGACACTTCTATTATAGAGAAAGGGCAAATAGCAATATTAAATTATTTCCTCTAATTAATCCCCTTTTAATGTGCATGAATTTCATGCATCGGGTCACTAGTTATTTATAAAATCAGATCTTTAAGAGGTGGATTCAAAGCCAATTCTACACAGAGAGACTAAATGAAAAAGAAGTAACTTTACACCTGCTAGGAAAGGTATAATAAAAAAAAGGACAGCAAAAATGTGGAGAAACTGCAATCCTCATACATTGCTGACAGGAACATAAAATGGGAGAGCAGCTCTGGAAAACAGTTGGGCAGTTCCTCAAAAGATTAAACACAGAGTTACCATATGACCCAGCAATTCCACTCCTAGGTATATATCCATGAGAATAAAAACATACCCACACAAAATCTAGTATACAAATGTTCACAGCAGTATTGGGATATCCATACAAAAGACTATTTGGCAATAAAAAGAAATGAAGTACTGATACATGCTATAACATGGATGACCTTAAAACATTATAGTAAGTGAAAGAGGCTAGTCACAAAGGAACCACATATTGTATGGTTCCATTTATATGAACTGTCTAGCTAGAATAGGTAAATTTATAGAGACAGAGTAGATTATTTGCACAGGACTTGGAGGGGTGACTTAACAAATACAGGATTTCATTTAGGATAGATGACATTAGATTGTGGTAATAATTGAACAATCCTGTGACATACTTTAAAAATATGTATACTTTAAATAGGTGAACTGTATGGTATGTGAAATCCATCTCAATAATTTTTAATATACTTTATTGATTTTTTACAGAGAGGAAGGGAGAGGGATAGAGAGTTAGAAACATTGATGAGAGAGAAACATCGATCAACTGCCTCCTGCACACCCGCTACTGGGGATGTGCCTGCAACCAAGGTACATGCCCTTGACTGGAATCGAACCTGGGACCCTTGAGTCCGCAGGCCAACGCTCTACTGAGCCAAACTGGTTAGGGCTCAATAAAATTTTTTTTTTGTGTGTATATTTAACAAAGAAGGAAGGCTCAAACGGAAAGAAATCAAGGAATAAAGGAGAGCCGAAATCGGTTTGGCTCAGTGGGTAGAGCGTTGGTCTGCGGACTGAAAGGTCCCAGGTTCGATTCCGGTCAAGGGCATGTACCTTGGTTGCGGGCACATCCCCAGTAAGGGGTGTGCAAGAGGCAGCTGGTCGATGTTTCTCTCTCATCGATGTTTCTAACTCTCTATCCCTCTCTCTTCCTCACTGTAATAAATCAATAAAATATATTTTAAAGAAAAAAGGAATAAAGGAGAACAGAGGCTAACAAAAGAGTGGATGGAGCCATGCTCTAAAGCAGGGGTCCTCAAACTTTTTAAACGGGGGGCCAGTTCACTGTCCCTCAGACCGTTGGAGGGCCGGACTATAGTTTAAAAAAAAACTATGAAGAAATTCCTATGCCCACTGCACATATCTTATTTTGAAGTAAAAAAACAAAACGGCAAAAACACGCGCATGTGGCCCGCGAGCTGTAGTTTGAGGACACCTGCTCTAAAGCAAACTATGGTCCCTGGGGCAAATGCAGTCCATTGCATTTTTGGAAATAAAAGTTTGGTGGAAGATAGATATCTTTGCTCATTTTATTTGTCTAGGACTTTTATGCTATAACAACAGAGTTCAGTAGTTGCAATAGCAAGTGTATGCCCCACAAAGCCTTTAAAATATTTACTATCTGGCCTTTTATAGAAAGTCTTCAGATATCTGCTGTAGAGAAAAATTCTGCCAGACTAGAGCAATAAAATGGGGTATACAACAAAATCCTTTCTAGAGAGGATTGAAACAAAATTGAAATACAAACCTTTCACATCTCAGAACCTCATCTCTAATCTATTGCTGATTAAAATCTTATTCTACCTGGATGAACTACCCAAACTGTAAGAAGTTGGAAGATGAGGAACTTCAAACTAATGCTATTGACACTAGAAAAGTAGAAGAGAAGGAGGTAAGCAGATTTGGCCCAGGAGAAATCCCAACATTCGAAAAGGCCTTTATGGTACATACTTCACATTGGTGTTGGTACAGATGATGTACTCAATTTCATCTGAGTAAGGGTTCTGGAAAGTAAAGGAGCTGGTTCTCATCCAGAGCCACTCTCGGTTCTTAGACCGGAACCGGAACATGACAGACAGCACCTGGCCTTTTAATTTCACCACCTGAAAAAGTTTTCATGCTATCAGTGAAACCCACAAAAATTATCCTTAGAAAATTAAAAAATAAAATTCCCACTCTATAACCCTAAGATTCCTGAGTCACTGTCTCTTTCAATGTTACTAATAAAACAGTATGAGGAGTGAAAACTAAGTGACTAAATAATTAGGAGATATATTTATCATATTTCTTCCCAGAATCCCATAACTACCTGACCTCTCTAGTCAAAGTAAAAAAGGAATAACAATTCTTTCCAGGAAAGACAGACTATGTTTCCACACTTCCCTTGGAAAGTCCCTTAAAGATAATGCTGATCTAGCTTTACAAGTCTAAACTAGAAATTTATACATTTAATAACACTGAATTTAGCTTATGCATTGCTCCTTAATCCTCGCTTTCCCCCCAAACCTAAGCATTTCTGTTCTCACAGCACCCATGAAGGTTTCTATAAATTAAACAAAATTGGCTTTAGTTCTTATTTTGCTTTAGTTTTGCAAAAGAAACTAATTTTAGATTATTTTAGCTTCTAGTCTAAAAGGAAATAATCTTTTGATTCTCATTCTAAAAAAGTAATATTAGCAGTAATATTTATCATATAGTTTCTATATGTCAACCACTAGGTTTTGTGTTTTTTCTTTTAAAAACACCATCATTCACTTAACATGATTTAAAAAATGTAATGTAGCCGAAACCGGTTTGGCTCAGTGGATAGAGCGTCGGCCTGCAGACTCAAGGGTCCCAGGTTCGATTCCGGTCAAGGGCATGTACCTTGGTTGCGGGCACATCCCCAGTAGGGGGTGTGCAAGAGGCAGCTGATCGATGTTTCTCTCTCATCAATGTTTCTAACTCTCTATCCCTCTCTCTTCCTCTCTGTAAAAAATCAATAAAAAAAAAAAAAAGTAATGTAAATATCTGCATTTAAACAATAGTAAGTAGCTTTTAAAACTTAAATGTATTCACTGCATAATATGTATAAAATGAACATAATTATGTTTGTACACAAACTAAGTACTGGTTCTGAAAACCTGCTTATTGCTGTACATATCTATTCCAATGATGTATAAGCCCAGTACTTCAAAATATCCACACTTAAAATTTTTTTTAAATAAATGATAACATTTATGTTTCAGCTGATGAATGCAACAGTATCTGCTGATCTTACAAACTGACTGAAAAATAAGTATAGCAGAAAATGGGACATACTTACCTTAGCAATAATAAAATAGCACATTTTAAATATATGTCTAAAACTTTTACAAATCAAGTGTGAAACAAAGCACTAAAATAATCAAAATGAAGAAAAGGAAGCTTCATCGTTATACTAATACAATGAAGACACTACTGAAATATACTGTACAATATGTTCTCCCACTACTGAAGGTTCGTATCTTTAGCTATGAATAATTTCCACACAAGTCAGACTAGGTTTTGAGACTAGACATACAAGGAATATGATCCTTCTGTGAGCTGCAGCCGAGTGGATGGAACTGATAATGCTGAGTACTCGGGAGACAGACTTTTTACGGCCAATGTCTGATTTCCTCCAGAAGTTGGGTTATGTGCTTTACTGCATTATCTTATTTAATCTTCCCAACAACCCTCCGAATTTAAGTACTATTATTATACCTATTGTATCAATGAGGACACTACTGAGGCATAAAGAGAAAAATTAACTAGTCTGGTACAAAGTAAGAACTACTACCTAATTCACCAGATATTTTCAGGATATATGGCCTGAAAATTACAATTAAAGAGACCGCTTACAATTAAGAGTTAACTATTTAAGAACTATAAAACGCATTTTTCTAATACTATCCACAGTTCAGTAAAGCATAGAATATTTTACATACTTTAAAGAGTCCCTTGGATGCAGCTAGTTAGATTTAAGATGGTCAGTAGCCAAAGCCAAACTAAAATATTTTGGACATTATTCAGTTTCAAAGACTGATCTTTTTCTGTTCCTTAAAAATATAGGTTAAGTACTATAGAATGTAAAACTGTAGTGCCTGTCACAATACTCAATTAATCAGTAGTCAATAAATATTTGTGGAATGAATGTGATAAAAATTTTACTCAGATCCAAACCAGGAAAAAAAGTTACCTGTTGGAAGCTGTCTCTTAGAAGCTGCTGGTCTTCAGGATGACAGAATTCTACAATATTCTTTCCTAAAAGTTCCTAAAAGGGAAAAAGAAGAGTAAGAACAACACTTTTATGAGCATCTAACTTTCCTGGCCCATTACTGAGGGGTTGGATTTTATTTCACCTGTCTTTATCCTAGGATTATTGATAAGTGTGGAAGGGGGAAAGAAAAAATAACAGATGGAATCTGCTAAACTGGCCTCTGGAGCATTTTCCTTTCAGAGCATTGTAAGTTTATCATAACTACATTTTTTATAGATTTGAGGTTATAATTTACATATATAATTCACTCATTCTTAGTGTACAATTTCCTAGCCAACCATTAATCTGCTTTCTGCTTTTTCAGTTTTGCCTTTTCTAGAAATTTCATATAAATGAAATCATACAATATAGGTAATCTTTTATGTCTGGCTTCTTTCATTGAACATAGTTTTGAAGTTCATCTATGTTACTGTAATAATATATTCCTTTTTATTGCTCAGCAGCATTCTAACATGGATATACCACAATTTGAGAATCCATTCACTAGTTAATGGATATTTAAATTGTTTCACTTTTTGGCTATTATGAATAATAGAGCTATGAATAGCTGTGTATAAATATGTGTGAAACAATATTTTCATTTCTCTTGGTTAAATACTAGGAGTAGAATTGCTGGGTTATGAGATAAGCGTATGTTTAACTTTTTAAGAAACTGCCAAAATGTTTTTCCGAAGTGGCTATACCATTTCACATGTCTGCCAACAATGTATGATGGTTCCAGTTTCTCCACATTTTTGCCAATACTTTAAAAAAAATTTTTTTAATTAAATTTCTTAAATGAGGTAACACAGTGAACACTTCCTAATTATAGTTATTCTAGTGGGCATGCAGTGGTATCTCACTGTGGTTTTAATTTGCACCTAACTAATGACTAATGATGATGAATATCATTTTACGTGGCATTTATATTTCTTCTTTAATGAAATGTCCATTCAAATTACTGGCTGTCTTAATGAGTTAAAAGATTTCTTTATATAGTCTGGATACAAATCCTTTTTCAGACATAATTTGCAAATTTTCTCCCAGTTTTCGGCTGGTCTTCTCATTTTCTTTTTTTATTGGTTTTAGAGGAAGAGAGGAGGGGTAGGAGAGAGAGGAAGACAGAGACAGAGAGAAACAGAGAGAGAGAGAGAGACAGACAGACAGACAGACAGACATTGATTTGTTGTTCCACTTATTTATGCATTCATTGGTTGATTCCTGTATGTGCCCTGACCGGGGATCAAACCAGCAACCTTGGCATATCAGGACAAAGCTACAACCAACTGAGCTACCCAGCCAGGGCCTTCAATTTCTTAATGATGTCCTTTTATGAGGGCAAATTTTAAATTTGATGAGGGCAAATTTATCAATTTCTTTTGCAAATCATGCTTTTAGTGTCATATAAGAATCTTATTTAACTCAAGATCCAAAGATTTTCTACTTTCTTCTAAAAATTTTATAAGAGTTTAAGTTTTGTGTATGCTTTTTGCATATGGATATCCCAATTTATCCATTACCATTTGTTTAAAGATTTCTTTTCCCCATTGAATTCTCTCAGCATCTTTGTTGAAAATTAGTTGACCATGTGAGAATAGACTCTTATTTTGGTCTACTGATCTACGTACCTATCCTTATACTAATACCACACTGTCTTGATAACAATGGCTTTATAATAGTTGTTAAATCAGGTAGTGTAAATCCTTTGACTTTGTTCTTCTTTTTTAAGACCACTTTTTTATCAACCTCTTCACACAGCCATAGCCAGAACTGCTTCCTAGCCACTATAGTTTTGAATGTTTATATAATGACTTATTTCTCAACTGAGGTATAGTTACCTGGTATGCTGAATAAGTCTAAATAAAATTCTAATAACTCGTGGGTTACTATTCATCTAAATGATTAGATGAATTACCAAAAGGTGGCCATAGCATAACTAATTAAAATTAGTACTTTTGCACCAATATCTGCATTAACATCATTAACAAAAATGTATATATCCGGACCTGCTGCTCCCACCTGGCTTCAGAACCATATTTCTCTAGACTTTTATAAGAAGCTGAGAATAAATATAGCTCTGAGCTAGGGACTGATATGTTTGGCTGTCTCTGGAATTACATCCCT
Source organism: Eptesicus fuscus (assembly GCF_027574615.1). Lineage (NCBI taxonomy): Eukaryota > Metazoa > Chordata > Mammalia > Chiroptera > Vespertilionidae > Eptesicus > Eptesicus fuscus. Next base: position 13,833,334 of record NC_072494.1, on the reverse strand, counting down.
GAATAATCTCAACAAAGCCAAGGGAAAACAAGAGGCTAAAGTATCAGTGGTGCAACAGATCCAGCTCCTCACCTGTGGCTGGTAGCCAACAGTAGCCACACAGCGGTGATCCACAAAAGTGAAGATTCCCTCAATGTTGTGTCGAGAGATAAACTCTGTTGGCTGACAAACATTACTCATGTCTGTACAGTTGGGAGAACTAGTTACCTGAAAATAAAGAGACAAAATGAGATAAAATAGCATCTTTTCTCTACAGATGTATTTACTACCACCTCATGGTCATTTACATAGACATGAAGCTCCCAGTTTTAGGAATTCAAAACTTTCACACCTCATCCAGGAAGAAAAAAATGATAATCACAATCAAAGAGCACATTAGCCCCATTCCCAAATATATATTCTTTAACAACTTTGTTAAAAAAAAAAAAGAAAAATTCATTCAACCCAAAACCCTCTTACCTTCAATTAGCTAACCTGTGTTCATTATTCAGACTGGAAAATTATAGTCTCAAGTAACCAAGAAACTTATCTATTTTTATGAGAAGAATCAAAATAATATCACTTCTCTCTTTTAGTCACGTAATAATAAAAAATTTTAAATCTCTCTCTTTTTTGTATACAGGCAAAAGAAATTGGTTGAAAATAGAAAATTCAGCATTGTAAAGCTGAATATATGAAAAATAAGGGGAAAAACTCTCCCTCCCTCTCTCATCCTCTTCAGTTTCCGTTAAATCCAAGAGCAGCACTGTTAACTATGAATGCCATATTCCTTCAAATATGTGGATTTTTATAGAACTGTTCATTTGTATCAAAGAGTAAAAGAAAAATAACATGAACAAGTCCTGAAGGAGATTTCTTCTCATTGAAAAGGGATGATACAGATATGGAAAATTCATACTTGCCTGCAGTCTGCCAATGGCCACTAGGCAAAACTTGCTTCCCTGGCCAGCCTCAGGGTCATCATCTGGGAGGGAGACACCTTTAGGAAGGTGAAGTTAAAAGATTTAATAGGGATCTCAAACTCAACTGCCTTCAAAGTCAGATAGGTAAAGATTTAAAATACATGCAGGTATGAAGAAGCTAGGTGTAAAACAATAAAGAGTGCCAAAAGATAAGATATAGGTATTCATAAATACAGAAAAGAAACTGATGGCTGGGATGCAGGGATAAGCAAAGAAGGTGAAGGGGATTAAGAGGTACAAATTCCACCCAGCTGGTGTGGCTCAGTGGTTGAGTGTCAACCGATGATCCAAGAGGATACCAGTTGATTCCCAGTCAGGGCACATGCCTGGGTTTCTGGCTTGATCCCCAGTAGGGGGACTGGAGGAGGCAGTAAATTGATGTTTCTCTCTCACTGATGTTTCTATCTATTTATCTATCCCTCTCTCTTTCTCTATAAAATAACCAATAAAAACATTTTAAAAAATAATTTTTAAAAAAGAGATACAAATTCTAAGTTATAAAGTAAATGTCACGGAGATATACAGCACAGGGAATATAGTCAATAATATCATAATAACTTTGTACAGTAACAAATGGTTACTAGATCTATCAGGGTGATCACTTCATAAGGTATATAAACATCACATCTGCCGAAACCGGTTTGGCTCAGTGGATAGAGCGTCGGCCTGCGGACTCAAGGGTCCCAGGTTCGATTCCGGTCAAGGGCATGTACCTTGGTTGCAGGCACATCCCCAGTTAGGGGGTGTGCAAGAGGCAGCTGATCGATGTTTCTCTCTCATCGATGTTTCTAACTCTCTATCCCTCTCTCTTCCTCTCTGTAAAAAATCAATAAAATATATTTTTTAAAAATCACATCTTTGGGTTGTACAACTGAAACTAACATATTTTGTCAACTATAATTTTTTAAAAATTGAAAAATTTAAAAACTGCAAAAGAAAAGAGTGCTTAATTTAAAAATATATTTTTTAAAAGGTGCTTGGTATAAAAAATTTGAAAAAAAACAAAAAAGGGTTAGGGAGAGGTGGGGGAGATAAGAGATCAACTGAAGGACTTGTATGCATGCATATAAGCATAACCAATGGACGCAAAACTCTGGGGGGTGAGGGCAAGTATGGGAGTGGGGTGGGGGGGACAATGGTAAGATATGTATACATATAATACCTTAATAAAAAAATTTAAAAAAACCACACAATAAAGGACTCTGGCCAGGTGGCTCAGTTGGTTGGAGCATCGTCTCATACACCAAAAGGTTTCTCTCTTACATTGATGTTTCTCTCTCGCTCACTCTCTCCCTCACTCCCTCCCTTCCTCTCTCTCTGAAAATCAACTTTAAAAAATAACATATCCTCTGATGAGGATTTTTTTAAAAAAAGAATAAAGGTAAACAATTATGTAGAATTTACCATATATGCCAGGTACTGTTTTAAGAGTGTATATATATACATATATGCATATATATGTATGTACAGGTACATATGTATATATGTATATCTATATATATAAAAGGCTAAGTGACTGACTGTACGCACATCTGATCATCCGATTGACCGGCTGGTACATATGACGCACACTGGCAATTTAAAAATAAACGTCGACTCACGCATGCGCAATACATATAAAGCTCTCATTGGCGCCAATCACACATGTGTTTTAATTTTATAATACTATATTATATATACTATTTTGACACGTAATATTTTGCAGTAACGTAATTACCGCAGAAATCTTTCTTCTAATTAATTTCCTTTCAAGGTGCACGAATCTGTGCACCGGGCCACTAGTATGTATATATGTATGTGTATAGGTATAAATTCATATATTTTACCCATATTAATTGTAATAAGCTGCAGAATACAGATCCCATCCAAAATATTCCAAAAAATTATGCTGGCCAAACCAAACACATATAAAGATAGCCATTCATTTTGTGACCATATCATAGACAGAAAACAGATGTCTTGCCCAACCTATGAACTTTAAAGTAAGCAAACAACCAAAAATGAAATTAAACCAAACACCAATAGTTATTTATGTCCTTTGGAGAAGAGAGAAGCCAATGCTTTTTTTTTTTAATTGAGGTTATTGGAGTGACATTGGTTCACAAAACCATATAGGTTTCAAGTGTACAACTCAATCATCTGCACAGTGCATCATGCAGTCATCGCCTCTCGCAAAGTCTCTTTCTGTCCTCATTTTCCCACCTCCATCTAGCCCCAACCCTCCTTACCCTCTGGCTACCACCACTGTTGTCTGTGTCTGTGTGTTATATGTATCTATGTTTTTTTGGCTAATCACTTCACCTTCTTTCATTCAGCACCCCCTCCCCTCTGACAGCTGTCAGTCTGTTCCATATCCATGCCTATGTTTCTGTTTCTATACTTTGTTAGTCAGTTTATTTTGTTCATTAGATTCCACATCTAAGTGAGATCATGTGGTATTTTGTCTTTCTATGACCAGAGAAGCCAATGTTTCATTGTTTTATGTGGAAAGAAAAGAGGTTGCATTTTCTCTCTATATTTTGCATAGTTATCTTCTTTTTACCAAGAAAAATAGAATTGCTTTGAGAGCTATACAGAAGTACAAAAGACCATGTATTTAGCTCAAAAGTTCAAATGTCATTAATATTTAAAATTAATTCATTACATTTAAATACCATTCATTGCCTACCATATGGTGCCTACCATATACCAGGCACTGGTTTGGGTACTATTCTTACATTAAATCTAACTGGCACAATAACTCTATATTAGATATATTATCTCCAAAATACAGATGAGAAAACTGAGGGTTTTTTTGTTTTTTTTTTTACAAAGGTCAAACAATTTACTCAAGGTTATACTGCTAGTAAATGCCAGAGTCAAACCCAGGTTTTTCCAAATCTAAAGTTTAATCTCTTACCAAAATATACCATCTTGCTTCTTTTCTTAGTTTCTGTCTTCCTACAACATCCACTTCCAAATTATACTCATCCAGCATGAAGTAATAAAGTTGCTAAGATTTGGAAATTCTGAAAAGCTAGTTTAAAAGGCTGGTTAGTCCCCAGTATCCCAACCACCTTTCTCACATTCCCTGTTTGACATCAAGTTGAGCTAATCTGCTCACATCCTGACTTAAAGCCTTAACAAAAAATACTCCTTTTATAAGTCAATACAATCAAGCCATTTCCCTTCTCCCTCAAAATCTTGCTCCTACTTCATTCATTCATTACCTCACCTGAAGATATGTTTTTATTGATTTCAGAGAGAGAGAGAGAAACATCAATCGGCTGCCTCCCGTACATGCCCTGACTGGGGATCAAACATGCAACCCAGTTATGTGTCCTGTCAAGAAATCAAATCTGGCCGAAACCGGTTTGGCTCAGTGGATAGTGTGTTGGTCTGTGGACTGAAAGGTCCCAGGTTCGATTCCGGTCAAGGGCATGTACATTGGTTGCGGGCACATCCCCAGTGGGGGGTGTGCAGGAAGCAGCTGGTCAATGTTTCTCGTTCTCTATCCCTCTCTCTTCCTCTCTATTAAAAATCAATAAAATACATTTAAAGAAAAAAAAATCAAATCTGAAATTTTTTCATGTATGAAATGATGCTCCAACTAACTGAGCCACCCAGTCAGGGAAAAATCTTGCTCCTAATTTAGGAAGCTTTCCCAAATTAACTGTATTCAAGGCCAACTTATTTTTAAACACAAATACTTAGAACTTAGGTATTCAGTATACATTATTATGAATTTGCATATTTAAAAACTACATTCTGTGAGACAGCCAACACTGAGTAATTTTCAAGTCTGTGTAATCATCTCATCAATTGGAGTATAAATCCTTAAGGGGGAAGGGAAAGAGTCTACTTTCTTTCCCCTATTTTCTTAGTTTATACCAAAGTACATTTCATACACGAGGGATATGTTAAATATTAGCTAACTTTCTTGGACGCTGAGGGACCTGCTGCATGAAGAGAGAAGCCACTACCCAACTTTCCTACCTGCTGGGGGCCAGGCCTTGATGTAGCCTGTGCAGTGGACCACCACGAAGTGAGGTTCCCCATCCTTTACAGAGCCAAGTCCATTCCTGGAAGAATTACAGATGTGAGGAGAAAACTCTACCCAGTAACACTGAAAAGGTAACACTGATTTAGAACCTTTAACTTTAGACTCTTAATGTTTAGAAAACAGGGTAACTGTATTTGGATCTTTCCCTCCCAAAAGTGGCCACCATATTGCTGCTGACCCTTGCCAAAGTCAAGCAACTTAAAGGTACTGTAGCAGAAAAAAGAAGATAAAGTGGCAGAGCAACTTCCTTAAACACGATAATCAAAAGCTTTAAAATTTTAGGAAAACACTTCCAGAGAGTGAGGGATCAGGATGAGAACTACTGAAGGAAGTACTACAGTAAGGTAGTTGAAGAAGTGATGACTCTACAGGTACTTGGCCATCCCTTTGGTTTTAACTGCTTAGAATCTCACCTGCATCTGTTCCTCACAAAGCTCAGTCTATTCATGGAAACTGGGTCCACAGAGCTACTGCCACACCTATTTCAAAGAACAGATAAATTAAAAGCAATTAGCTGCACTATCAAAGACCTTTTCATCCATTAACAGCCAGATTATAGGTTCTGGATACAACCAGACACAGGAAACTGAACAATGCTCCTAACAAGAAAGCGTAAAGAAGTCAAGTATGTATTTCCAAAACTTGTAACAGTCCTAGACTTTGAAGTCAAAATTTTCTGCATGTTCTTCAAATGCAGAAATTCTCTACATCAGGGGTCAGTATACTATCTCAGTAAAGGACCATTTAGTAGATATTTTCAGCTTTGTTGGCCATATAATCTGTTGCAACTAGTCAACTCTGCCATTATAGCATGAAAGCAACCACAGACATGTAAACAAGTGGGCATGGCGCTGTTCCAATAAAGGTTTATTCACAAATAAAGAGTTGTGGAGCCCGGCCAGTATGGCTCACTGGTTGAGCATCAATCTGTGAACCAGGAGGTCACGGTTCAATTCTTGGTCAGGGCACATGCCCAGGTTGCAGGCTTGATCCTCAGTAGAGGGCGTGCAGGAGGCAGCTGATCAATGATTCTCATCATTGATGTTTCTCTCTTCCTCTCCCTTCCTCTCTGAAATCAATACAAATTTAAAAATTAAAAAAAAAAAAGTTGTGGGCCCTAGCCGGTTTGGCTCAGTGGATATATTATATTCACAGTGGAACAGATTATATTCAAAGCCTGCGAACCAAAGGGTCCTGGATTCAATTCCGGTCAAGGGCACATGCAGGAGGCAACCAATTGATGTGCTTCTCTCACATCGATGTTTCTCTCTGTCTTTCCCTCTCTCTTCCACTCTCTCTAAAAACAAATCAATGGAAAAATATCCTTGGGTGAGAATTATCAAAACAAAACAAAAAAAGAGTTGTGGTATGCTGACTCTATACCTAATCTGTTTGCTGCATTTCATTATTATTTATCTTACTCCTGCCTACGTCCTTCCATTAGCCATGTCCACATACTGGGACATTCTCTGCCATCCTCTCTACTTTCCTTCTCTTATTTCAAATAATAGATAAAACTTACATAAAATATGTGCCAAGTACTATTCTAAGCATCTTTATGTATATTTATTCATCTAATCCTCATAACATCTTTATGAAGTTGATATTAATATAACTCCCAATATTAGGTGATATAATCAAAACACAAAGTAGTAATTTAATTTGTTCAGGATCTCAAAAGATAGTGAGTGGCAAATCTAGTAGTCTGGATCTGAAGCTACTTTAAACCAGAGCCACAATTCAATTTTGCAACTTTCCTAGGAAACCTTTCTTAACATTCTACTCATCCCTTCTAATAAGCGTATTCTCAGAACAAAGTAGTCAATTTCTATTATACAACCTGGAATTATTTTGTGACTTTAAGGGATTTTTTCTACCTATGTAGAAAGTACCACCATCCTTTTCTTCAGAATCCTAAAATGTACAGTATAAAATTTATAAACACTAAATATTAACTAAAGGACATAAAGTCTCAAATTTCTTTAAAAACAAAACAAAACAGGAAAACACACACACACACACACAAAAAAAACAAACAGCAGAAATTATCTGAATGGTCTGACTATATGGATGTTGTCTCATGATGTACTGAGAAAAAAACAAACAGGTTCTGGAGTTTAAAATAAAATCCTGCATCAGACATTATGCAATCCTGGGGAGTTAATTTCTTTGAGTCTTTTTTTTTTTTTCTCAGCAAAATAGTAACCATAAATTCTACCCTAAAGGATAGTTGTGGGAAATGAGATGACAAACGTAATGCACCCATCATAACGTCTGGCATAGGAGGGATTTAGTAAAAGTTACTTCCCTTATCCGACACTTTATTGTATGTTACAACCCATTGGGTCCTGAGAGTTAAATTTAATCCAACCAAAGCTTGGATTTAAGAGTTTAACTCCTCTGACCAGAAAATCAAACCCTCAGCTCTTAATTTTCTCTATGTCACATCACAATCTTCAGCTTGACCCTCACCTCATACGGCAAATGAATGATCTCCTTGAGCCCATGCACATCCTCATAGAAGACTGCTGACCTTCCTTTTTCACTGTTCCAGTCTTCAGGTCAAGGATACGCCCTGAAAAGGAATCGGAAGAGTAGCCTGGAGTGCATTCTTGTATATGAGGGAGAGGGGGAGAGACACTGAAGGCAATGATAGTTAAGTAACCTAATCATGACCTCCAATCTTCTTGCTTGTAACAGACTGGGCCAAGGAGGGGATGGATTTTTTTCAAGCCTAAAGTACCTCAAAATTCCCTTCAATAAATCTTGCTCTTAAGTTCAAAGGTAGCACTGGAAATAACCTTGTGCAAGGGAAGATAGGAGTGGAAAGTAGTGTTGGCAAGCAAGAGACAAAGCTGTATTCTTGGATCTAATTATTTTTATATCTATGCATGCACACACAGATGCACACAAACAGTAAATATCACTAGTTTAAAAACAATTTTATAAGCAATAGAAGCATGTATCTATGTCAAGCCAAAATTGCTCCTCCTTTTATCATATAGAAAGCAATGGCAACTTTGCGGGGGAGGGGGAAATAGCAAAATGAAATCCATTAAAAACATAAAAGAGGGTGAAACTAAATACTAACATTAATATAATCAAAATGGTCTTATTTTAATTACTAGCTTTGATCTGCTTCCACTTCAAAAATTTTTTCCAGAGTTGCTTAGAAACAGATGTGACTTGTTTCTTTTAGTAAAACTCCGGCAAAAAGACTGAAGAGCATTACAATGGGGGTGGGGAGGGATCAAACCAAAAAAGACAGAAAAATAGTACAAATACAAAAAAACAAAGCCTTACACACTGGCTGATAACTCCCCTCTATAATAAAAATCTATTATCATAGAATCCAGTACAAAGCCAAGCACAATGAAGTAGAAAAAATACCAGGTAATTACCCATACAAATGAGACAGAAATATGGATCATTTAATTCTTTCAGAATGGAAAAAAGTTTATTGGAGTTTTTACTTTTACTGTTTTATTTACACTAATATTAAGATTAAAGTAGACTTTTAAAAGCATTGCCACTCATGAAAAGTTTCTAAGGATGAGCTAGCTACAAAGTGTATTTTCTGCATGTGAATAAAAAGAACTGATTATATTCATTAAAGGAGAAAATTCTAGAAGCCCTGCCAAATTCAATGAACAAACTTAAGAGCTAAAACACTTCTTCTATCTGAGAAAGAAAAGAAAGGACTTTCATTCATTTCCATCTACCTATCTCATACCTGTCAGGGCATTTTCTGAAGTAGAAAGCTGCTCACGAAGTTTATCCACATCATCTGGGTGCACCTGATCATAGAGTGTGCTACCAAACCATTCAGACTGTGGCTGGTTCAAAACAGGGGTCACTGAGTCAGATACATATACCACCCGGCCTGTCTCACATGACACAATAAACAGAAAGCCATCTGCTGCCTCCAAGATCAAATGTTTCAGTTCCTGTCCAAGGAAGAGAAATAAAAATTAATACTGAACTCTTGAGAAAATAATAATTATTATTCATGGAAAGAAGACACTTCCAGTCATAAGTATCTCTCCAGAAGCAATTGTTGGCTCCTGCCTCATCCACACCCACAGCTTTGCACCTTAAATGTAATTACCTTCATTGACAAGATGTTTTTTCCCCAATAGATGTTACTATCCTCAATGTGTCTATGTTACTATCCATCCTTACCCTTTTTACCTCAGGACTAAAGATGGGAAATAATACCACTAACAGTTCTTTATCTCACCCTCTCTGGTCTCTTTTTAAGATCTATCTCTATAAATGTTCCTATTTTTTTCTCTTTTGCCCCTCAGATCTGTAAGTATAATAAACTTCTCTCAATTCTACACAAATCTTGTGTCAACTTTGCCTGACTCATCTCTTTTTCAGTGCCAAGATTATATACCAAGAATAATGTTACATTCACTAGCTCAAATCTCTTATCTTTCATTCCACAATTCCACTGCAATCTTCACTCTAAACCATAGCATTTATATTTTTTTCAGGAGGTTACTAATTGTCAAGTCAAATCCTCTTAATTTCTAATGCAAATCCCCTTTCCTGACTCTTTATCATTTTACTCAAGCTCTCTTCAGAATCTGACAATGTTGTCCATTCTATCCTTCAAATGTTATTTTCCCCTGGTTTCTATGACATCATACTCCAACCTTTGTTTCCTTTCTAAATATACTTTCCTTCAAGTCTTAAGTGATGGCTCCCCACTGCCTAAATATTAAAATCTAAATTCTTTAACATATCTCCTAAATATTCCATCACCAGTTCCCAGCACCTTCCTATTATCATCTCCCAAGGCATGCTAAACTACTTTTCTTTGATAACCCAGTCATTCTCACTAGGCTTTGTTCTCACATTGCTCAAGTTACAGTATTCCCAAAATTTACTATACTATTCCCCTATTCTGTTTTCCATACTTGCACTTCTACAGGACTTATTAATGTACCTTTATTATAAAGCTGATTCTGTGTTTATGATTTACTTATTTACATGTTATTTCCATCAGTGACAATCTCCTATCATTCTTTATATTTTTCACAGCACAAAGCACCTGGTTAGCCCACAAAAGGTACATAACTGGAGTTCGTTGGATCAATATCTGTATGAGTACTATTAGAACAAACTGATTAACTATTTTGATGTACATATATATATAAAATCTGTGCTATATGTACTTTCATATAGATCATCTTTTTTGGAAAATTCTTATTGCTTTCTTCCAAATTACATTCCTTCCTTTCTTTTAATCCTTTGAATAAGAGTGGCATTATAGGTCAATTTCTTTCTTCCTTATACTTCCTAGATTTTCCAAAATTTTCTACAGTAACCCTGTGTTATTTTTAATAATCAAAATAGAACATGGCTTCCTTACTCTTAGAAGTCTTTGCTGACCATCCTCACTCAGGCCTGGTCATTCTATTCACTTCAGCAATCCCACCAGTATATATCTACTGTATCTATTCCCATATTAATTATTTTTTTAAAGGTATTTCTTCTCTGTATGCATTTTCCTATCTTTTTTCACTTATGTATGTATTCTGCCACTCACATATTCATATTCAGACTGAGTTCATGAAAGGCTGAAAATGTTTTTGCCTTCTCAATTCTTTTCATAATGCATCAAATGCAACAGCAAATCACTAAGCAATGACAACTGCCTGTTAGACTCCTTTAATCACTAAAACTGGAGATGCTTCAGGAATAAAAAATAAATTTCTTCCATCTTCTATAACTCTAAAGCCAAGGAAGATGACTGGTTATACAGACATAGTCATCACTTCTGGTGATTCCATTGTTCTTCTACCTTATAAGCTGTATTTATGAATGAAGTTTTAAAATACTTATAAGCTTGCTAAATAGTTTTCACAAGTCATCTCTACTTCTCACTGTTCCAATGCTAATATGTTATAGCCAGGAATCAAAACTCAATTTTCCCATGGTCCAAATTTTTCCTTAAGAGCTGAATTCTTATCCTTTAAAAAATCTACAGATTCAGCTTTGCTATGACACCCTCTATTCAGGATTATGGTCATCTACCCCAAAAAGATAAAAACTTTCAAGAGTTTCTAGATTCTCTCAGAGTTGTACATCTCAGAGACCTGATCAGTGAGGAAAGACGGCTTGTAGGTGCCATCAGTGGATGTGTTGCCAGTTCCTCGTAAGGACTTCATGTGAGAAACTGCCATGCGTAAGATGGTTAGCTTGTCTGGTTTTCGAGCCAGGGCACTACAGGTGGGTACCATGTCGGACAGTTCTGTGATGTAGGCTGTCATCTTGTTCCGTCGCCGTCGTTCAATTTCACTGTGATTTTCCCTGCATAGAAAGAGAGGAGAAGTCCCATCCAGGTGGTCACATCTGAACATTTGGGAGCAAGGAGAGTGATATGAACACCAAGTGAGCTGCTGGAGAAATGTGGTATTTAGATTCAGGGATGCTTAAGTCTCAGAAGTTAGAGTAAGGTCTGCCAACCTTCTCATGCAGAGCAAGCATGGAATAGAAACTAACAAGGGGGACAGAGAATAAGCAGATATCAGCAATTCTATTTCCTGGAAATGTCATCTTCTGTGTAAATTACCACTCCCTCAGAACAAAACACACAAAAAAATGTTTTAAGACAAGACAGTCTTAGATATTTAAAAGCTGAAAACATAAAATGACTACTTTTTTCCAACACAAGTATGTTGCTCAACAACTGATACAAGAATTGATAGTATAGATACTGTTGGTCTATAAAATGTTTATTCTAAGCTTCCCTCTCATTCTCAACACTAGACGACTATTAAAATTTTTGAAATTCTATTTGTACAAAGTCCTCCCTTCTCTATCTTGGTGTGGTACCAGTGCACTGAGCTCAAGAGATTGTTAAGATACCGTCTACTAATGATTCCTTATGGGGTCCCCAGATTGGGACAAAGTGAATTGGGGAGTAGGAGTGGAGTAGGGAGGAGGATGAAAAGGCCTATATAAATAGACATTTTGTATTTCATCAGTGTAAGGAGATTACATCTCTAATACTGACATCCTCAAAATTAAGATGGAATATTATCATTAAAAATAATAATCCAGTACTCTCAAATTGGATTTCTGCAAAGCCTAATAGCTCCTCAGTGTTTTCATGGGGATGCCTCAAAGAGAGAACCAAAGAACATGCTGCATTTTTGCTACACAGGAAGCTTTATTTACTTCTATTTTATTTACTTCTATTATCACATAAGGATTCTATTTGAGCAAAAGTTCTCTGTCAAAACAAAAAGAAAAAATAGAACTAATCTAACATAAATCTCTTTTTTATGAGAAGAGCAAACTAAGGTCAAGCAGTTTACTTAGATGACTGTTCCAAGGGCTGCCTTCATACCAATGAATGCAAAGCTCTTCCCACCATACCATGCAAATCAGTTTTCAGAAGGGTGAGTCAGTAGGAGGCATGAGTTGAAATGGCAGCAAAATAAACTTGTGACCCAGCTGAAAGAGGTAATGACATATAAAAGGAGGGGAAAGAAGTAAAAATAGGTGTTTGGATCAACAAGCTATCTCCTATTGAGTGTCCCAAATAAACAGAGACCAGAAAACAGAAAAAAAGAGGAAAGGTCTCACCACAGAGGTCCAGAAATAGGAAATTCTGCTCTCAAACTTAAAGCACCTTTCTTCCTATTACCTGACAGTTTCCTGACAATGAAGTCCAGAAGGGTGATCTTTTAAAGAGTCACATCAAGGCTGCTGGAAATTTTCTGGGAAACCACCAAAGATTCAACCACCAGAGCAACACCAGTACTGCTGTGACATGGGAACCTCGGTGTGAGTCTACACGGGAAAATAAGGGCGAGCTTTCCAGACAGGTGTGAAGTAAAGGATGAGGCCTAAAGGCCCCGAACTAATTGCAAGCACAGGCATATTTATTAACTTTCTGATAAAAGAGTCCCTGCTAGAGCACCAACTGGCACAGCTGCAATGTTTCTAAAAGCTTTTTGTTCTGAAACTTAGTGCTGAGATAAAGAGGAAAAGAGAAAACCATAAACTAATAGCAGTTTTTAAAATTCCTAAGTCCCTCAACTCACCACTCAATTTCTGATGGAGGAAGCCAAAGTTCCTATTACACACAAACTTCTAAAAACTATTGTCTCCTCTTGCCACAGATAAGGAAAAACACAAAGAGGAAGGGGAAGAAAAGAGCAGAGTAAGAAAAAGGAGAGAAAAAGCAGCATTATCTGCTTTATCATGCTAAAAGATACTGTTCTCCTACCTGGCGAGTCTCTCTTTATCCGCAGAGCTCTGCTCATCATCCGACCTAAAAACAGAATTAATGAACTAAGCTAAAATGTAAATAAAAAGAAAGAAAAAAGGTAGGAAGGAAGGAAAAGACAGGAAAGAAAGGGAAAAGGAAATAGAATAAAATATATACAGAGAACAGAGGAAAAAAGGAAATATGGATAGGAACCTTGCCTGTAAATCTACAAAGCCACCTGTTAGAATAAAGAAAAAGTAACTTACAGTACAAAGGTCAACACAAAAGCAATGTTATAAATTAACATAATCTGAACACAGAAAGCATTTTGCCAATTAATCTCTACAGAAACCAAGTATATATAGCTTGAAAAAGAACCAAACCAGGGAATACCATTCTCACACAGTGTCCCAATCTGTAAAGAAAATTATATCTAAACTAGAAGCCCAATGCACGAAGATTCATGCCAGAATGGGCCTTCCTTTCCCTGGCTGCTGGCACCACCTTCGCCGGTCGGAGCCGCCTTTCCCCCTTCCCACGCTGCCTAGAGGCCCAGAGTGGCTGGTGGTGGTGCGGAATGCCTGCGTCATCGCCATGACGACGATGCAAGCGTCCCGCCCTGCCCCCGGCCGCTCAGTGCCTGAAAATGCAAATTAACCCGCCATTTTGTTGGGTTAATTTGCATACTCACTCCTGATTGGCTGGTGAGTGTCGTGAAGGTATGGTCAATTAGCATGTTGCTCTTTTATTAGGTAGATAATCAAGGAGGAAATCATGATAACTATGTCAAATAAGTGATCACACATACAATCTCTCTACAACACATAGGCACACATACATGTATTCAGACAGAATATTCAACCAGGTTTTACTAGAAAAGTATGTAAGTTAAACTAAGAGCTAGGTTTCTGGCATTTCCCCTATCACTGATTTGATCCTGAAGTAGTAAATTTCTCTTCAGCCACTCTCCTGCTTCTCTGAAATGAAGCCTGGTGGATCCCCAGTACCAACTCTCCCTCCCTGGGAGGGGACTACAAAAGATTACTGTTAAATCTGTGTGGAAAACTGAAATACTGTAAGGATTGGTGGCAACTGAAAAAACACCAAGGTGTTGGTAGGCCAATGTTATCAGTAATCAATTCCAAAACACAAACACACATACACAAACAGTGTAAATAGATTAAGAAGCCCCAAATAAAATGTCTATATATGACATGTTAACAGATTATTTAAAATGACAAACACAGCCCTGACCAGCTTGGCTCAGTGGATAGAGCGTCAGCTGCGGACTAAATGGTCCCCAGATTCCGGTCAAAGGCACATGCCTGGGTTTCGGGCTTGATCCCCAGTTGGGGGCGTGTAGAAAGCAGCCAATCAATTATTCTCTCTCATCATTGATGTTTCTGTCTCTCCCTCTCCTTTCCTCTCTGAAATCAATAAAAAAAATTTTTAAAAATGACAAGCACACTTTATCAATGTATGACTTTATCAATATATGACAAAGTTTCTATAAAACAGCCAGCAGGAAAATAGAGACTCCAAATAACAAAATAACTATGAGAACTTTTACGTATGTGAAAGTATATATATATACTAATGAGCAGAGAAAGAGAACTGAGTGATGTTACATAGCTTAAAGTTTCCGGTTATTATAGTTCCTTAAACTACAAGTCATTTTTTTAAAGTTGAGAAAAGTCATACATTTTCAGATTTTGAAGACCCTCTACTAAATTCCCAAGGAGGATATGAGGTGAATTAGCTTAACAAATCATATCTTAGAGGAATAAGTTGTGCTGTTTGGAAGAAAATTAAAATATCTAAAATTCCTATTATTACTGCCTCCTACTACTATAGATCCATAACCCCTTGTCCACTTTAATATTGCTGAATGAAATATATAAATATTCACCTTATGCAGGGTAAATAAGATTAAAATAGATCAAGTCATGTTTTCATAGCTTTTTGGAATTTCAGTCAAGAGACTGTGAACCTATACCACTCCTATTTGATGGCTTAACTTTCTAATGCAGCTTGAAAAACTATTACCTAAATATCTATGATTAACTTTTCATTTTAGAGATGGTTTACATCCTAAAGCGTTTATAAGTGTCTACTATGATAAACAAATTCTTCAAAAACCTCTTAAATTTACTCTTCTATTGCCTTTGCTACCACCTTTATCCCTGGCCCTTATGATTTTATAGCTACCTTCTTATTTCAATAGCTTTCTAGCTATCTCCCTGACTTTAGTGCTTCTTTTATCATACTACAAATATAGAAAAATCCCATATGCATTTTATATAGCATCCTCTCATTCAAAGCCTATGATAGCATCTTAGTGCTTCAGAGAAGTTTTAAACTACTCTGACTGATATTTCTTAGCCCTCTACATCAGTGATTCTGAAAGTATGGTCCCCAGACCAGCAGCATCAGCAAGAAATTAAGTACTAAGTGTGCAGTTAAGCACTGGATTTTGAATTATTCATTTTTCTGAGGTTGCTATAACTCTATTTTTAAAAAATAATTTACTACTTAATAATATACAGAATAAACTTTCTAAATATAAAACCAATAAGTTGAAAAGGATTTATTTAATAAAAAACAAAGTGTTTTTTATCTCGATGGATAATTTAAACAAATTTATTTCAATCAAAACTTGTCACCACAAAAACTGTTTCTCTGCTCTCATTTTTAAAAGATAAAATTTACAGACTGATTCATTTGCCTTTCAGCATAACCATTATTGCTTGTCTCATTTGGGTTCTTATAAGTGTATTTCTAGTAGCACATGATCTCACTCATCTAGGGGAAATGATGAACATAGACTGATGAACAAGAACAGACCCAGAAACAAGGAGGCATGGATCAGACTGTCGGGCCTCAGAGGGAGGGTTGGGGAGGGAGGGGATAAAGGGGAGAGATCAACCAAAGGATTTGTGTGCATGCATATGAGCCTAACCAGTGGTTAAGGACAACAGGGAGGTGGGGGCATGCGTGGGAAGGGGTGTGGGATGGGAATGGGGGGATGAGGACAAATATGTGATACCTTAATCAATAAAGAAATTTAAAAAATAAAAAGATAAAATTGCCGCCCTGGCTAGTTTGCTCAGTGGTTAGAATGTTGGCCTGTGGACCAAAGGATTGTGGGCTCGATTCCTGGTCAAGGGCACATACCTCAGGTGCAGGTTCAATCCTGGGCCCTGATTGGGGTGTGAGTAGGAGGCAACCAATCAATGAATCTCTTTCATGTGGATGTTTCTCTCCCCCCACCCCTCGCCCCGCCTCCCCCCACCCCCACCCCGCCGCCCTTCCACTCTATCTAAAAATCAATGGAGAAAATATCCTCGGATGAGCATTAAAAAAAAAAAAAGAACTGCCCTAGCCAGGTGGCTCAGTTGGTTGGAGCATTGTCCCATACACCAAAAAGTTGTGGGTTCAATTTCTGGTCAGGGCACGTACCCAAGTTGAGGGTTTGATCCCCTGTCTGGTGATCGTGTGGGAGGCAAACAATTAATGTTCCTTTCTCATATCGATGTTTCTCTCTCTTCCTCCCCCATCTCTAAAAATCAATAAAAACATCATCACATGAAGATTTTTTTTTTTAAATACACTGTAAAATATATACCATTAGTTTGAAGTCACAGTGTGAAGCCATGTTACCCAAACATCAACAATCTATATATATAAAAGCCCAGTGACTCTTATGGCAGAATGACTGGTCACTATTACGCACCAGCCGCAGGGGCCGCCACCAGCACCACTGCTGAGCCCGAGGGCCCTGGGGCCAGTTGTGTGGCAGCCACCAAGGTGCTAGTAAAGAAAGCAAAGGTGGCCAGTGTGAGCCTGCAGCTTGAAATGAAGGCTCTGTGGGATGAATTCAATCAGCTGAGCACCGAGATGATCATCACCAAGGCTGGCAGATCAGGGTGGCCCTCTTCCCAGTGTGACTCTCCCCACATGGTGCCAGTCTCGGGCAGCAGGCGTTGGCCCGATCCACACAAGCGAGACTGAGAAGCGGGGTGGGAGGGCATGGACTGGCCACCTGCGGGTCCAGCTCCTTCGCTCTCCGAGTCCCGGCTCTCGCAATAGTCGCCTGGCACGCTGGGCCTGAGGATACCGCTCTCAGGTACTGCTCGGGAGGCCAAGAAGGCGGTGGAGAGAAACCCTGTGGACCTGCCACTCAACCAGCAGCCCAGGACCCGGCACCACAAGAAACGAACTGGTTCAGAGCACACTGAGCTTGGGGGGAAGGCAGTCGCCTGTGAGGGGCCTTGCCACCAGCAGGCTCCCGGTGGATCCGACCTCAAAGGAAACTTGGTCTGTGGTTCCTTAGTTCAGTCTATCCTGGCTAAAGAGGAGCAGCTGGGCACATTTTAGGGGAGAATTAAGACTAAAGCAGGGTGTTCTGTTCCGTGGAGATTGCTACCCAGTTGTCTTAGGCCTAAATTCTGGGTGATTGTGGGGCCTGGCTCTGCCACTGGGGCCCGCGTCTTCCAATTGGCCTGTATTTGTTGTAAGGGCCCAAAGAGAAGAAGGGGAACAAGTTTTTTGATGCAATGGATTTGACCAACAGACAAATTCGAGTGCAGAGCTGTGTCTAATGTACAGAGATACCAGCTCTGAGTCTGCCTGGCCAAAGGGAGCTCAGGGACTGTTTGCAGAACCTTCTAGTGGTTTCTGTTTCCTTGCTGAGGCCATCCTCCCTGGAAAGCCTGGGGCCCATGCTCAGCTCTAGCTCAGTGGGTCTTCTCCAGGCCCCGCTCCCAACTGGCCCCCCCACCCCAATCGGGGGCAGGGCTGGACTCCCTCCCTCCCACCCCCCCCCCCCCCCGCCGGCCCACCTCCCACATCCCGTCTCCCCTGCCGGCCTGCCCTGATAGGCCCCTATTGGGGCGGGCCGGCCGGACCCCACCCTGCACAAATTCGTGCACTGGGCCTCTAGTATTTATTATAATATTAAGTTAGTCAGCTTTCAGAACAGAAAAGAGGCTGGACAGGAAAACTGTCTCACATTGAAATAAAATTAAAACTTAGTATGCTTGCATTGCCTGGTCCTACAACACAGACCGAGATGTTCTACTGTATTACCTGGCAAATCGTTCCTTATCATTAGACATCTGATCATCATCACACCTGAAGGAGAAAAAAAAGAATTAGTTCAAAGCATTACACTTATGTCCATTTCACTCTGAAATGAAAACTAGAAAGGAGTAAAAATATTCAACGGGAAAAATCCAATGGAAAAGCACCATAAATCCATACAGATAATAATAATATCCCATAGAACTTTGTAAACCCCTTACTTATCAGGCACTCAAAAAAAAAAAAAAAAAAAAAAAAGATAGGTACAAAGATAATATCTTAAGGGCAAGACTAACTTCCCTGTCAGCATCTCTCTAAGGTTAGAGATAGGTGTTTTCATGTTGTTGTTTTTTTTAATTATGGCAAAAAAACACATAATATAAAACTACCATCTTAACTATTTTATTAAGTGTACAGTTCAGTAATGTTAACTATATTCACACTGTTGTGCAAAAGATCTCTGGAACTTTTGCATCTTTCAAATCTGAAATTATATCCACTGAACACCATCTTTCCATTTCAACCTCCCACACCACCACCAGTTCCTGGCAACCATCATTTTACTTTGCTTTTCTGATTTTGACTACTTTAGATACCTCATATAAGTAGAATCATAGAGCACAGCTATCCCTTGAACAACGCAAGTTTGAACTGGCGGGTCCACGTATACGCAGTTAAGTGAATCCATTCAGTTTGAACCTGCATTGTTCAAGAGTTAACTGTTATTTTCACTCCACACATACAGAGGATGGATTTGTACTACAATTTTTTATTGCGCCAGCAGTTGGCGCTCCAACCTCTGACCTGTTCAAGGGTCAAATGTGTTTGTCTTATTTTGCTTATTTCACTTAGTAGAATGTCCTCAATGACCCATGTAGTAGTGACAGGACTCCCTTCTTTTTTTAAGGCTAATAACAATCATTAGATATATATATATATACCACATTTTCTTTATCAATTAATCTATCAATGGATATATGGGTCACTTCCACTTCTTGGCTACTAAGAATAATGGAGCAATGAACATGAATATGCAAATATGTCTCCAATATCCTGCTTTCAATTTTTTTGGATATATAATCAGAAGTGGGACTGCTGAATCATATGGTAATTCTGTTTTTAATTTCTGAGGAATCTCCATACTGTTTTCCATAGCAGTTGCATCATTTTATATTCCCAGACAACATCTATAAAATAGTTTTTAAGAGCCCTGGCCAGTTGGGCTCAGTGGATAGAGCGTTGGCCTGTGGACTAAAAAAAGGTCCTGGGTTCGATTGAGGTGAAGGGCATGTACCTTAGTTGTGGGCACATCCCCAGTAGGAGGTGTGCCAGGAGGCAGCTGATCGATGTTTCTGGCTTTCTATCCCTCTCCCTTCCTCTCTGTAAAGAATCAATAAAAATATATATATATATATATTTTATAAAAGTTTTTAAGAATGTGGAAGTTTTGTCCAGCCAGTGTTGCTCAATGGTTGAGCATCAACCTATGAACCAGGAAGTCCCAGTTCAATTCCCAGTCAGGGCACATACTCGGGTTGCGGGGCTCAATCCCCGGTGGGGGGCTTAGAGAAGGCAGCCGATCAATGATTCTCTGATGTTTCTCTCTCTTTCCTTCTCCCTTCCTCTTTCTAAAATCAATAAAAATATATTTTAAAAAAAAGAATGTCAAGGCTTTGAAACTCTAGGTACAATGTTAGAGTTACTAGTAGAAACTAGAATAGTGCTTCTCAAACTTGAATGCATGTACATACATAGAGAGGTGGGCAAAAGCAGGTTTACAGATGTGAGTACGTGCAACACAGAAGTTATTCTTGCATTATTATTAGCCTACTTTTCTCCAGCCCAGTATTTTCAACTTTGGAAAGAAAAAAGGCAGGCTGCTTTGGCTGGTGAGGTTCAGTTGGTTGGGCATTATCCCACATGCCCTGAAAGGTTGCCAGTTCCATTCCCAGTCAGGACACATGCCCAGGTTGCCAGCTTGATCCCCGGGAGGAGGGGGATATGTAGGAGGCAGCTGATCAGTGATTCTCTCTCTCTTCCTCTCTAAAAATCAATTAAAAATCTTTTTTCTTTTTTCTTTTTTAAAGAAAAGAGGGTAGAATATGGATGATGAGGGCTAAGAATGCCCTCCTAAGAAGCGAACAGTATGTGAAATGCCTGGATTGTCTAAATCACGGTAAGAGGTAGGTACTGTGAGTGTAGAAGTTTAGCGATAAGGAAGAACACTGTTCTGTAAAGAAATGATGGAAACCACTAAATCTGATATAATGAAAATAGCAAAGAGGCTAGATTTCATGCCAAGTCAAGCCATGCCTCAGTGAGTATGTGGCATATGTTTATTTTATCTCATCTCCTCAGATGCAAAGGGTCACTGAGGATTCACAAACTTGTACACAGAGAAATATCTTGATAATGATTTTATAGATTACTGATAAAAGGTTAAGTCATTTTCTAAAGGATATTCAGCAAATATGATGTCATCATCTGGCAATAAATGCTTAAGGCCACAGGCCCTGTTCATCTTTAGGAAGATCAAAAAGCTGCTGAGAGTAAAACAAAATGTGGAGTTACCTTTGAAAAGTTAACATTAGGACATCAGTGTGTGGGGATTGGGTTACTTATCATCTCCACCAGAGGGTGTGTGGGCCCTGGGAAAGAATGTACGTCATTAGCTTTCCCTTAGCAGGTTTAATAAAATGAAGGGAGAAGATAAAACTTACTTCTTCAAATAAGAGCAAGGAATTGCCTAGACATCAATATCATTTAACACTACTTTTTCTGACCTCCTGCAGTGTAGATAAGGAATACCTGGCTAAATATAATTAGCATTTTCTTATTGAGAACAGACTGATAGTTGTCAGAGAGGAAAGCAGTTGGGGGCTGGATGAAAAAGGAGAAGGGATTAAGCAAAGAAAAAAAAAATACTCATAGATTCAGACAACAATATGGTGATTACCAGAGGGAAAGGTGGTTGGGGAGTAGAAGATGGTAAGGGGGATAAATGGTGATGGAAAGAGACTTCACTTGAGGTAGTGAAAACACAGTACAATATACAGATGATGTATTATAGAATTGTATACTTGAAACCTACATAATTTTATTAATGTCACCCTAATAAATTAAATTAAAAATAAATAAAATTAGCATTTTCAGAAATGTAATAATGTTTAATTGTAAAAATATTGATAGTGTCAATGTATACTAGGCCTTAGAGTTTTTTCGGTATGATACTACCCATTAAACATTGCTCAGATGTTTACCAAATAATAAAAAAATTAAAAGAAGAAAAGAAAAAGAAAAAAGGCAGGTTGCAGTCAAGGTTATCCTCCTTTATTTGACTCTTACTGCTTTCCTTACTTACAATCAAAGCCAAGTAATTGATCTCCACAAGAATAAATATTTCCCATCTCTGGAAGAACTCCATCAAAATACTGAAAAGTCCATTTTCAGTACTTCAACAGAGTCATTAATCAAAAATACAAATTCCAATTCCTGTCATGGACAACAAGGGGGTGGGGGCATACATGGGGAGGGGTTTGGGATGGGAATGGGGGGATGAGGACAAATATGTGATACCTTAATCAATAAAGAAATTTTAAAAAAAATTCCAATTCCTGTTCTATAGGAGAAGTGAATGGGTTTCAGAGAATGACCCACCAACAAATTACGCCCCCTAGTATCTACTCCCTTGTATAGGACCCCCACATTGACTCAGATGTAGACATCTGACTTGCTTTGTCCAATGAAACGTTACAAATGTCAAAACAGAGCAGAGGCTTGACAAGCATTTAGTTATCATAAGGTATAATAAATCCTACAATACAAAGGATAAGGACTTACCCTCTGGATTATAGCCATCACCATGTAAAGAAACTCAGCCTGACCTACTGGCCCCCTTAAGAATAAAAGACCCAACTAAATTTTTTTTTTTGTTAATTTATTCTCAAATGTCACTACTGCTAGTACTCCCAACCTGCCCCTTATCCTTTTTTTAAGAGAAAAATAAAAATTTGTAAAGCTTGTGATCCATTTGGGCAAATTCTGAAGATCTCAAATAACTTTATATCAAACCAATGATCAATAAACAGCTACTAATGAAAAAAAAAAAAAAGGAATAAAAGACCACAAAGAGACATCCACCCACATCAGTTGAGTCAAGTTCCCAGCTGACCAGCCAGCTGAACACAGTATTGTGAGTCTAGGAAAGATTAGCAGAATAACTATCCACCTAGCCAATCTACACAATTCTGAGAAATAAGAAATCATTGTTTTTAAGCCAAACACACAGCAATAGATAACTAACACAGATGATCTTGTAAATTCTCTGCCCTCCCCTCAAAGAGCTCCTTCCTTTGCAGCTATTAAAAGAATGCTTGGAAATTTCATGGAATACAATATAATAGAAAAACTTAGTTCTAAGATGAAGCATTCTCCTTAGGTCTAAAGATAAAAATAATACAAGTCAGAAATATAAAGATCATTAACTAATTTTTAACATCAGAAATCTAGAGGAAGTTTTTCAAAATCTTACCTCAAAAATTTACTGTTGCCTTCTCCATCATCATCAAAATCCAACCTAGGGAAAGCCAACAATAAATAGTGTAAGCCTACTGACAATACAGAACATTAAGAAATTAAAAATTCTCAACCTACAAACTTCTTGAACACCCACCCAAATGAAAGAAGGAAAGAAGTAGACAGAAGTAAAACAAAGCTATGTTACCTCTTCTTAGCTGTACCAAACTGGACAAAGAAACTGGGCAATCAAAAAAGAGTACCGCCCAGACTGATTTGACTCAGTGGATAAGAGCATCAGCCTGCAAAATGAAGGGTCAGATGTTCCTGTCAAGGGCATATGCCCAGGTTGTGGACTCGATCCCCAGTGTGGGGCATGCAGGAGACAGCCAATACAATGATTCTCTCTCATCACTGATGTTTCTATCTCTCCCTCTCTCCCTTTTAAAAGAGTACCTACTGCTACCTTACATTCTCCCAGGGTAGCAGTCAACCTTTGCCAAGTTTTACATCTGAGTAATACAATCTCTACAAAAGGAGTAGGAACACACTAAAAAAAAAAAATTATATGAATAATTCAAGTCCATTTCTCATTTCTATGATCTACTCTAAGCTGTGTTACCAGATTTCTGAAACATCTTTCAGAACAGTAATATTACATAAGAGAGTGATTTAATACCTCAAAAGGTTAAATACTGCTTTTTCCTTTCTTTTTTCTAATAAACCTGTAATTTATGCTACAGTCAAGACACTGAGTGTACTAGATGAGGTGAAAACAAGAGACTCGCCTTCAAGGGACTATTTGTATACACAAATACAAATATAAAGCAAATACAAGTAAGGAGCATAATCAATGTGCTACTGTTGTTCAATGAAAGTACCAAAAGCAGAGGTGACTTTTATTTCAGGAAATTAGGGAAGATTATAGGTAACAAGGTAAAACCAATCTCCTATTAATCTCTGTACTCTTATTAAACTTAAACATTATATTAGCACCTCAACCCAGTGATCTCTTGTATCTACACTAGTGTGACAAATTGGTATTATGGTCCTCTAGGTGGGTATATAAGTATGCAGCATCAATCCTGAAAGTGTTTGTCCCTTTCCTCCCTGCAGTCCCTAAATATCTGTCTACCAGGTGTACCGGTTAATAATGTGGATTTTGTGATCAAAGAAAACACGATAATTTCAAGAGAAACATCAAAAGTGCTTGAAGCCTGAAACCAAGGTATGTGCCCTTAACTGAAATCGAACTAGGGACCCTTTGGTACGCAGGCCAATGCTCTATCCACTGGGCCAAACTTGCTAGGGCCAGTACTCCATTTTTAAATATACTGTAACTTAACTAAGCCCTTAATTTTGATATTTATATTGCTTCTAAATTTTTGTGATTTTTTTATAGCCATAACACTATATTTAAGGGAGTGGACTCTAAAGCTAACCTCCCAAGTTTCACATCTCAGATCTTCCCCTTACTTTAGAACCTTGGGTAGGTTACTTATCCACCCTATGCCTCAGTAAGTAAGCTAAAATGTGTAAAGCCCTTAGAGACATAACAAGTCTTAATGTGTTACTCACGTTACCACCTTAATCCAGGAATCACTTAAAGACTAGCTATAATATTAACTACATAATTTTTAAAAAGGAAAAATGAGCCGAAACCGGTTTGGCTCAGTGGATAGAGCGTCGGCCTGCGGACTCAAGGGTCCCAGGTGTGATTCTGGTCAAGGGCATGTACCTTGGTTGCGGGCACATCCCCAGTAGGGGGTGTGCAGGAGGCAGCTGATCGATGTTTCTCTCTCATCGATGTTTCTAACTCTCTATCCCTCTTTCTTCCTCTCTGTAAAAAAATCAATAAAATATATTTAAAAAATAAAAAGGAAATAGGAAATTTTAATGCCAAAAAATGGATAAAAATACTACCCATGCTTCTAGGCCTTTCTAAAGCAACCTCCTTTCTGAAGTCTTTCCCAATCTTTACCAACCAATTATGGCATTATCATACTGTGAGACACAGCAGTCTATTTGTTTCTTTCTTAGCAAACTTGGCATATTTTACCTTGTGTTATATTTATGTATGTAATGATGATCCCTCTCAGTTGATTATGTTCATAAGCAACTTAAAGGTCTGTGTCTTATTTACCTCCATATCCTACTAGCAATCAGCCCAATGCCTTATGCTAATCAGGCATTTCATAAATACTTTTGGAACTGAATACACTCTGCATTTGAAATCAAGAAACATACCAGCCCTAGCTGGTTTGGCTCAGTGGATAGAGCCTGCACAGTGAAGGGTCTGGGTTCCATCCCGGTCAAGGACACATGCCCAGATATCCCAGTAAGGAGTGTGCAGAAGGCAGCCAATCAATGATTCTCTCTCATCGATGTTTCTATCTCTCTCCCTCTCCCTTTCTCTCTGAAATCAATAAAAATATTTAAAAAAAATAAACATGTCAATAACTTAGAGAAGAAATATTCTAGGGTTCAGAATTCTCTAAATTCATAAAAGTAGACAGCCTATCAAAAACATTTTGAGAATGCAGACACAAAGTTTAATGAAAGCAGTAAAAGTTTTCTCAGTAACATTCATAGTCCTTTACATTGCAGAAATTTTTGGTTTTAAAAAGACTTATAGGAAACTTAGACAAGCCCTGGCCAGTTTGCTCAATGGTTAGAGTGTCATCCCAGAAACCAAAGGGTCGTGGAAGGGTCCCTGCCACTCTCTCTGAAAAGTAATGGAAAAAATATCCTCAGGTGAGGATTAAAAAATAATTAATAAATAAATAAATAAATAAATAAATAAATAAATAGACAAAAACATCAATTCTATAATTTAAAAATTCAGCCATGGCCCACATAGCTAAATGGTTAGAGTGTCAGCCCACAGACCTATGGGTGGCAGGTTCAATTCCTAGTCAAGGGCACATACCTGGGTTGTAGGTTCAGTCGATCAGAGCACATTCGGAGGGCAACCAATGGATGTTTCTTTCTCACATGGATGTT
Source organism: Eptesicus fuscus (assembly GCF_027574615.1). Lineage (NCBI taxonomy): Eukaryota > Metazoa > Chordata > Mammalia > Chiroptera > Vespertilionidae > Eptesicus > Eptesicus fuscus. Next base: position 13,807,500 of record NC_072494.1, on the reverse strand, counting down.
TCTCTCTCTCTCTCCCTCCCTCCCTCTTTTCCTCCCTCTCTTTCATCCTCTCTAAAATTCAATGAAAAAAATATCCTTGGGTGAGGATTAACAAAAATAAATAAAAATCAATAAAAATAATAATAAAATAAACATTAAAAAATCCAGGGACTAAAAAGAGTTATTTGCCCTAGCTGATCTGGCTCAGTGGATAGAGAGTCAGCCTGCAGACTGAAGGGTCCCGGGATTCAGGTCAAGGGCACATGCCCAGGTTGCAAGCTCAATCCCCAGTAGGGTGTGCAGGAGGCATCCAATCAATGATTCTCTCTCATCATTGATGTTTCTCTCTCTCTATCCCTCTCCCTTCCTCTCTGAAATCAATAAACAATATATATATATATTTTAAAAAGAGTTACTTAAGAGCAGTATAGTAAGAAACCAGTTGAAGTGAAAGGGTTAGGAATAGTCAAGAGGGTTCAGCTACTAAATAAGTCAGGCTGGTTATTAGGAGAGACACTCATGACACAATTTACCCCAAACTTACCCTGGTCGCCGCTTAATAGGCCTCTGTACAATGGCTCCTCCACCTTGAATCCCAGGCCCAGGGTTTCCAGAGGCAATGGCTGGACCCAGTGATGGTACATCTGATGTCATTTCTATCAGTGAAAAACAGAAATACACATTTTAAAAAGATGGTCCTTGCTCATAATCACCATCACCATCATGATCAAGTTGGCCAGAAGAAAGGCTCAAGTTATAGATAAAAATCACAGTAGTTTGCTAGAAAACACAAATGTTCATGTCCAGATTGCTCTTCTTGAATTCTTACACTGGTAAAAGATTTCCCAGGTTGGAAGAGAAAGTACTATATATATTCTGCAGACTTCACTTTTAAAAACTTCTAATAGTTACATAATATTAATCTAAAACTTATACACAAATTGGTTTATACATTGCATTCATGCAACAAATATAACTTAGCTCCTTTCATTTATTTTATTTTATTTTTTAAATATATTTTATTGATTTTTTACAGAGAGGAAGGAAGAGGGATAGAGAGCTAGAAACATCGATGAGATAGAAGCATCGATCAGCTGCCTCCTGCACACCCCCTACTGGGGATGTGTCCGCAACCAAGGTACATGCCCTTGACCGGAATCGAACCTGGGACCTTTCAGTCCGCAGGCCTACGCTCTATCCACTGAGCTAAACCGGTTTCGGCTCATTTATTTTATTTTATTAAAATATACAGAAAACCCAAAAATAAATATCACCTACCAATACTCAGAAAATTATATAGGGTAAAACTCTAAGTCCTTTTCCTGCACCTTTTATTCCCGCTCCCCCCCTTCCAACTCAATCTCATTTCCCAGAAAGAACCACTGTTATCAGTTAAGATCATTTTATCTCTTATTTTCCCGTCAGATTATATATACCTATCCTATCTAATAAAAGAGTAATAGGCAAATTAACCATCACTCCGCTACACGCCCACAAAGCCACGCCCACAGCCAATCAGCGTGAGTATGCAAATTAACCCAACAAAGATGGCAGTTAATTTGCATATGCGGAGGAAGAGAGAGGGAAAGTGTAAAGCAAGGTGGCTGCGGCTGCTGGAGGGAAAGCACTGGCAGTGAGTGCTGGACTGGCAGTGAGTGCTGGGCGGGACGAGGTGCAGAGGCGGTGGCGGCGGGAGGCAGCCGGGGAGGCGGGCGCGGCAGGTCACCCTGTGGTGGTAGCATTGCATGCCGCCTCTGAGGCTGCGGTGGCCATGGGCTAGGTTGGGTGGGTGGGACGGGCGGGGGGACTTTCCGCCCACCCCGCCCGCCACAGCGGGAGAGGTGGTGGGGCAGGACAGGTGGCCGTGGCGGGAGGGAAGCCCGCCGGAAGTCTTGCAGGAATATTCCTGCAACGGGTCGCTAGTATCAAAGATTTTAAAAGCAGCCATGACAAAAACGCTTCAACAAGCTCTTACTAACGCAGTTGAAACAAAATATAGAAAGCCTCAGCAAAGAAATAGCCCAAACAAACAAAACAGGAAATATAAAGATTCTAATAGAAATTTTAGAACTAAAAAATAATAAAATAAAAAATTAAGTGGATGGGGTTAACAGCAAGGACAAATGAACCAATCAGTGAAATGGAAGGCAGAACACTAGAAATTATACATTCTGAACAGAAAGAAAATAGACTGGGGGTGGAGGGGAGTAAACAGAAAAACAAATTAACAGTCTTAGAGATCTATATAACTATAACAAAAGACATATTTTTTCATTATAGAACCATGGAAAGAAAAGAGAAAGAAGGTAACACTAAAAAATAACATCTGAAGTTTCCTAAATTTGGCAAGAGATGTAACCTACAGATTCAAGAAGTTGAGTATATCTCTACAGGATAAACATAAGGAAATCCATCCCAATACCCATTATAATTAAACTTCTAAAACCTAAAGGCAATGAAAACTGGTTAAGTAGCTAGAGAAAAATGACACCTTACCTATAGAGGAAAAACAATTCAAATAGCAAACAATTCATATCTTTCATCAAAAATATGGAAGCTAAAAGAAAATACTAGTACAACATTTTTTAGGTTCTGAAAGAAAAGAAGTGCCAACCTACAATTCTATACCCAGTGAAAACATCATTTAGAATGAAAGGGAAACCCACATTCTCTGACGATGGAAAACTAAGAAAAATTTGTCATCAGACCTATCCTAAAAAGAATGGCTAAACAAAATTCTCTAAACAGAAAGGAAATTATAAAAGAAGGAATTTTGGAACATCAAGAAAGAACAGAATATGCAAAAATATGGATGAAATCAATAACCCCTTTTGAGTTTTCTAAATTATGTTTGATAGTTCAAACAAAAACTACAATGCTGTTTCTAAATGTATACAGGGAAAATAGTTAAGACAATTAAATTATAAATGGAAAGGGTAAAGGAATGTAAAGAAAGGTAAGATTTCAACACTTTACTCAAACTGGTAAAATGAAGCCACCAATAGACTGAACAAGTTATGTTTATATAATGCAACAGGCACTATAGCAATTACAAAAAAAAGATATACAAGGAGATACACTAACAAACATTATAGATAAATCAAAATGGAATTCTAAGAAAATATTCAAATAATCTACATGAAGGCAGAAAAACGAAAATAAAGAAACAAAGACCAAAACAAAACATAAATGGCAGGCTTAAGCCCAAACATACCAGTAATTTTATTAAATGTTAGTGACCTAAATAATGTTATTAAATGTATATGGTCTAAATGCCAATCTACAATAGAGAGATAGGCAGAGCAAATTAAAAAACATAACCCAACTGTATGCTGTCTACAAGAAATTTGTTTCAAATATAACAGTAGAGATAGGTTGAAAGTAAAAGATGGAAAATGATATTTCATGTAAACATTAATCTAAGGAAAGCAAGAGTGGCTATATTAATAATAATCAGATAAAGCAAACTCAAGAGCAAATAAAATTGCCAGAGACAAAGCAGGACATACTATATAATAAAAGGGTAATATGCAAATTGACCCTAACAGTGGAACGACCAGAACCAGAACGACCACTCAACCAGTCACTATGAGGCACACTGACCACCTCTCGGTCCCTTTCCCCAGCTGGCAGGCTCCAATCACCCAATGGTGAACCTGGAACCCGGGGTGGGTAGTGGGGGACGCGGGTGGCACAAGGCCAAGGCCTCCGCCTCACCAGTTGCCCCACACACAAAAGGCAACCCATGGAGGGGGCAGGGCCAGCGAGCAGGCAGAACGGCCAACCTCTCAGTTTCTCCCCCAGGCCAGCAGGCTCTGATCACCTGATGGTGAACGGGGGAATTGGGGGTGAGGGTGGGGGTGGGGGGTGAGGCTGGCTGCGGCAGCCGGGGAAGAAGGCCCTGATCGCAGGCCAGGCCTAGGGACTGTACCCATGCACAAATTTCATGCGCCAGGCCTCTAGTTATATAATAAAGATTCAATCCACCAAGAAGACACCTGGTGTATACACACCAAACAAAAGAGCTGAAAAATATGTTATATAAAAACTGACAGAACAGAAAGGAGAAAATAATTATAGCTGGAGACTTCAACACGCCTCTCAGTAGTTGAGCATCGATCCATGGACCAAGAGGTCACTGGTTCGATTCCCAGTCAGGGCACATGCCCAGGTTTTGGGCTCTATTCGCAAGAGGAGGCATGCAGGAGGCAATAATCAGTGTTTCTCATCAATGTTTATATCTCTTTCTCCTCTCTTCCTCTCCTTTCCTTTCTCTCTAAAAATCAATAAAAACATATTTTTTTAAAATTGATGGAACAATTAGAGAGACAAATCAGCAAAGATATAGATCTCAACAACATTAACATTATGTAATTAATGTTTATAGAAACACTCCACTCAACAACACATACACATTCTTTTCAAGTGTCCCCAGAACATATACCAAGATAGACCACATTTTAAGCCATTAAATAAACATCAATGAATTTAAAAGATCTGAAATCATAGATTATAGTTCTCCAACTACAATGGAATCACACTTGACATCAGTAACAAAAAAATAAAAGGAAAGTCTCCATACACATGGACACTAAACACACTTCTAAACAATAAATGAATCAAAGAGGAAGTCTCAAAGGAAATAAAAATACACTGAACTAAAATGCAAATGAAAATACAAGAGCCTATTACCCTCCAAGAAGGTTATACCAATTAAGAGCCTCACCAGTAACAAATTATCCATTCCTCCACTAGCACTGGGTTTTGGCATTTTACTAATTTATAGGTCTACTTTTCTATTTCATTCTGTAAATGTTAAATAGCTAATATAAATAACATTCCTAAGAAAAAGCAAAATGTTCCCATTAAAAAAATAAAGTTCATACTTCTAGTAATAGGTTTACATAGACTCTAATAGTTAGAAGAATTTAGAGAAAGAAAAGAGGACTCTGGCATGGTTTAAATTAAGGTCTGGCATAGTCCCTAGTGCAGAGAAGGTCCTCAATAGGAAGGAAAACCCAAAGGAAACAAGGCAGGCAGGCAGCCAGTCAGGAAGTTTCAAAAAGGTAGGTCAAGCAGGGCCTCAAAAAAGTAAAGGAGACAGTCCACATAGACAAAAAGACATGAAGAGCAAATAGCTGTGAAGAGCTGAGGGAAACAGGCCTACAAAGAACCTAGAGTCTATATTTGGGAGAAAAAAATAAGATGTCAAGTGCTACCCAACTGTGAGAAGGCTTTGAATGCCATGATAAAATCTTAGATCTGATTCAACAACTGAAAGATATACCATTAAGTCAGAATGATAAGAAAATATAATTTAAAAGATTAATCTGATAGATTTAAAGTTTGAAGTAAGAGAAGTAGGAAGATGAATTAGACTAATAAAAAATGAGGTGATAGCCCTAGCCGGTTTGGCTCAGTGGATAGAGCGTCAGCCTGTGAACCGAAAGGTCCCAGGTTTGATTCCAGTCAAGGGCACATGCCCGGGTTGTGGGGTCAATCCTCAGTGGGGACTTGCAGGAGGCAGCCGACCCATGATTCTCTCTCATCATGGATGTTTCTCTCTCTCCCTCTTCCTTCCTCTCTGAAATCAATAAAAATTAAAAAATTTAAAAATGAGGTGATTAAGGCCTAAATTAGTATGATAGCAGAATGGAATGGTAAAGGAACCTCTAAAATTGTAAAACTACGCAACTTAATAAGGATAGTGGATTAAATGTATACATCTACTTTTACTTTCTCCCCCCCCCCCAAATATATACATACATATATATATATATATATATATATATATATATGAGAAAAACAGTTTTATACAATATAAAACCACATGGACAGAAAAATGGGAGGAAGAAAGGAACAATAAATTTTTGGAAACTGGGAACAACTTCCTTGGTAGACCCACAAGAACTCACTCCTAAGCCAGCAAGGAAAAAAGCAGAAAACAAAACACAATTTACATGGTGAAATCTCCCAAAGTCTAGGAACTGGTGACTAATGGGAGTGGGGGAGTGGGGGTGTGGGGGTGTGCAGGATGAATAAAAGCCAAAATTAAAAGGATTGGTTCAACATCTGTTTCAGCAGCAGGTAGATTCCCAGATCCTCTCCCTCCCTGGTTCCTTCTAGTAGAAAAACTGCCCCTCCTTCACCCTGTCAAAAGACTGATTTATTCTCTGGAGAATGTAAACCAGAGGTCCTCCAGTCTGGAGAACACTGGGCAAAGATGAAAGCGAGGGTCCAAACTGAAAACTGGGAAACCAACGGCAATGTATGTAAAATGATTGTTTTCTCCTAAGGTCCTGCCTCTTTCCTGTCCTCGGTTTCTTCTTTCTTGGTACTCTCTCCTACTGGTGAAGCACATCCTCTAGTGAGCTCCTGAAAAAGAGTGTAAGGGAGACCTTGGATGGATGGATGAAAATACCTTTCTTCTATTTCACTAATTGACAGTTTGCCTAGATAGGGAATTCTAAGTTGGAAATTATTTGCCTCAGAATTTTGAAGGCATTGCTTCGTTGTCTTCTCGATGAGCTGCCTCCTGCACACCCCCTACTGGGGATGTGCCCGCAACCAAGGTACATGCCCTTGACCGGAATCGAACCTGGGACCCTTCAGTGCATAGGCATACTCTCTATCCACCGAGCCAAACCGGTTTCGGCCCCATTTTCTTTTTTCCTCTCTGGAGCTTGTAGGATGCTCTTTGCATATGATGCTGCAGTTTCATGATAATATGCTTTGATGTGGTTTGTTTTCATTCACTGGTCTGGCCCCTCCAGTTTGAAAACTGGAGTCTTTTACTTCAGGGACATTTAATTAAACAAAAAGTTTGGTTAAAAGATATAAACATGGTTGTCACTGGGAAGGAACTGAGAGAAGGGAGAAGACTGCTGTTTTTGCAACAAATCATGTAGAACAGTTGTTAATATATGCATGGATAATTATGATTAAAATAATTTTAGCCCTAGCTGGTGTTGCTCAGTGGATAGAGTGTCGGCCTGCGGACTGAAGGGTCTTGGGTTCGATTCCCAGTCAAGGCACGTGCCCGGGTTGTGGGCTCAATCCCCAGTAGGGATCATGCAGGAGGCAGCCGATCAGTGATTCTTTCTCATCATTGATGTTTCTATCTCTCCCTCTCCCTTCCTCTCTGAAGTCAATAAAAAATAATAATAATTTTAAACATTTAAATATTACATGCAAAATATTTTATGCAAAAAAGATATGATAACTATATAAATACATAAAAGAATACAAAACTGTGATCATCATAAAAGATAAAGTTAAAAAGGGAAATAGATATGAGGAAATATTGGTGAGCAAAAAAAAAGTATGTTAAAGATTATTCAACTAAAGATGTCTTTTAAATAAGAAAGCTTAGTTCAAATTTTACTAGTTTTGAAATTAACCCCAAGATGTCATGGACTAAGTAAAATAATTTTAAAAAGGGTTTTGTTTCTTGAGTGTTGCAATTTAGTTTTGAAGATCAACTACAGTGGAAATTCCTATTGTTATTGCATTAAAAGATAGTGATCCATAGCAGAAAACCACAAAAAACTTTCACAAGACAACACATTAGTTTCATCTGTTGGGCTGATAGAAGGGTAGGATTGGAATTTGAAAAACCAAGCTGAAAGACCACTATTTCAAAACAACAACAAAACTAGAGTCGAAAGAAAGCAGAAGTATTTACTTCTTAATTTCTAAGAAAATGGAGAAGATTCAGGTTGATGCTACAAATCTTATAGTATAAAAAGTATGCAGATTAAGGTTCTTTTTCAAAAATGTTAATTATATTTCAATTAGTAAATTAGTAATTTTTCAAGTGTTTGTAATAGAATAAAATACAAAGTATCTTGGCATCTTAATTTTACACTACATAAATTGTTAATTGATGCTTTTAAAACTGTAATTTATGTAGGCAAAAATTATGTGAAAATTTTTCCCTAAATGTCAGCCTTACAAACCCTAACAGTATTCTTTCCCTTGCCTTTTACCACATTTTCCATCCACAATAAATGGTACTTAATGATAGCACAAAAAAAGAACTCTACTAAAGAGAATACCAGAATTAAGGGAGGAAACACCTATACTCCTACAAACTCATTCATATCTTTGGTTTGTATACTGAATTATAAATCAAATACCTACTGTCTTCCCTACCAGCACCTTAGTCAATCACATATGCAATTTTAAAAGTGTTCTCAAAATTGTTAGTATTCTATTGACAAGAAAAATATAGCCTAAGACTTCATGGGCCATATCCACCCACTCGTATTTGCCAATGGAAGTAGAATTAGTAAAAAATAATAGAATATAAAGAATTATTAATTCATGCAGAAAAAAAGCCATCATCATATTATAACTATCACTTCAGCATAACTTTTTTTAAAATATATTTTATTTATTTTTTACAGAGAGGAAGAGAGAGGGATAGAGAGCCAGAAACATCGATGAGAGAGAAACATCGATCAGCTGCCTCCTGCACACCCCCCACTGGGGATGTGCCCGCAACCAAGGCACATGCCCCTGACCGGAACCGAACCTGGGACCCTTGAGTCCGCAAGCCGCTGCTCTATCCACTGAGCCAAACCGGCTTCGGCTCAGCATAACTTTTTAAAAAATATATTTTTATTGATTTCAGAGAAGAAGAGATAGAAACATCGATGAGAGATAATCATTGATTGGCTGCCTCCTGCAAACCCCCTACTGGGGACCGAGCCCACAACCCAGGCATCGAACTTTGACTGGAATCGAACCCGGGACCCTTCAGTCCAAAGGCCGATGCTCTATCCACTGAGCAAAACCAGCTAGGGCCAGCATAATTCTTATTAGAGAGTAGATATAAACCCGTTTCTTACTATTTCTCTTGATCCAGCATCATGTTAAGACAGTGAAGATGCAAAGGAAACAGGTCCCCTGCAAGATACTAAAGGGCCACCCAGAGTCCCTAAATCATACTCTACGTACAATTAAAATGATCAAGCATTGTTATTAATGCTAAGAATTAACTTAAATGAAGCTTAGAGAGAACAGTTAATTAGTACAAAAGCCCTTTGCAGACATATGTAAAGACAGACCATAAACTGTAGGGAAATAACCACCAACCAAAAAAAGTAGAAAAAACTCAAAGAAATAGGTATGATGTCGCTAGTCCCTAAAATGGCTCTAAGAAAAGGTTTGACCATATGACAAAGAATTCTGACTTGAAAACTATTTACTTTTTTTCCACTGAGCATAGTACATGCCCACCCTGTGTCCCTCCATTCATGGTCCTCATTTCCCAAAAAGCAACAGGCTATTAAAAGTCCACACTGCATCTATGATCTTTCTTTTGATATAAAGTAGCAAAAGAAATGAAGAAAAAAATACATTTTCTAATTTAATTATAATGTGTTGAACATGAGATCAATAACTTGGAAGAGTTTGAAGAATTTTTCAACATCAAAAAGTAAATCTAAAAATTGCAGAAGTGGACTGTCAATGGACAATCAACAAAATCAACTTTCATTAGCAAGGATTCGACAATATTTTTTTGCTTACAGATTTAAGTTGATATTAATCAGCTAATGAAAATGTGGTCAAGTGATTGTCATTCTGGTTACTGTTAAAAAAATACACACACATACAACAAAATAAAGCAACCCCACCTACACTACTGGGGGGGGGGGGGTTAATTTCGGACATATGCACTGAACTTGTTTACCCAGGCAACGTCTTAGTAACAGAAATGCTTTGCAACTTGACTAGGATTATATAAGTATTTTGCAATGTGTTATCAATTTAAAATCTTGTTTCTTTACTCCCCAGTTAGGAATTAGGTTATTTTACTAAAAGGCTATAATAATAGCATCTTTCCGATTTGATTCCATCACTAAGCACTTCCTACAATGAAATTTTATCTCCTTTTCCTCTAAAAATAAAACAACTTAGAAGATTTAAAAATACGATACCGACATTTGACAAAATAACTTAAGTAATTCTGTTCCCAGAAATGTGGTAAGAAACAGTAAATTTCACAGTGATTCAACTATTATAGCAAAACCTGGGTATTGCAAAATAATACTGACTTCGCAGACACGAAAGAAACCCAATTTAAACTGCAACGTGGGAACAGCACTGAATCCCTTCCACACTGTCTTTTCAAGAAATTCATCCCCACCTCTTAAGTCTATTAGAGGTAGGGATTTCTAAGAAGGGATTTCATTTTGCAAGAAAATGGCCAAGGTAAACTAGGATCCCTAAAATGAAATACTTCCTATGGGTGCATAACTGTAACACAGTGGAAAGAGGACTGGGACCAGGAATTTGAAGACCTGATCCATCTAGACCTGATGCACTACACCTCGCTCCATCTCTTAGACATGAATGGCTTGATTTTTATTTTTTTTTTACCATGTCCAAGCTCCCCCTTTTGAAGAGATGTTCATTGAGAAATGGCATGGAACTGAACTTTTCTTTTAAAATGGGAAATGCTTCGACCCTCACCTAACAGTATTTACACGTGGGTTTCTGAATGCTTGCTGTTAAGATCTGCCCTGAACTCAGACCATTTCACAAACCTCCGCCCTCGGCAGCCAAAGACACTGCGAGGCACCTCCGATACAGAAACGCAAGTTTCAAAGGATAGCCCGTGGCGCAGTGGGGTGCGGTGGGGGGCAGGGTGCAGCCTAGAGAAACTGTGCGAACGTATTCAGATATTCTTAACTTTACATTTAAATCTAAACGTTTGAAAGTACCACTTCAGATAAATAGCAACGTGGGCCAGTGTTTAGGAGTCTACACTACTTTTAAAGTAAGCTGAGCCACTCTACCCAGTGATTTGGCGTCAAGCAGCTCCAGTGGGCAGAGGGTTGAAAGAGGACCCTACCGAACTCCAACAGAACTCGGGGTGCGGAACCCCCAACTCCCGCCGGCTGCCTCCCTCTCCAACTCGAGTCTCCCCAAGTCCCCAGGGTCGGGCCCCTCCCCCAGGTCAAGCCCATCCCCCATGGCCCCCTCCCGGCCCCCACGCGTCCCCGTGCCCTCAGCTCCGACTACGGCCCCTCAGCCCAGGGTCCACCTCAGTTGCCAACCCCGTCAGCCCCTCCTCCCCTAGAAGGAGCCCCAGTCCTCCGTCTCCTCACCGGGATTAGCAGTTGTAGCCGCCATAGCCGTAGGTGCCACCGCCGTCCCGCCACCCCCCCCGCAGTGGGAGGAGCCACTGACACCGAACGGGGCGGGAGGGGGGAGCAGGAGGGAAGAGCCACTCCCCGACGCGGCACCCTACGGCCGCCACCGCTACCGCGGAACCCAAGATGGCGGCCACAACAACCCCCACCGTCCCCAGACCCTACGGCGCGGGGAGGCCCCGCCCACTCGGGGCGGAGTCATAACCAGGGCCCGCCTCCTCGGGGAAACTGGCCAATGGAAACGCCAAATCGGCCACAGGCAGGGCTGGCCACTGAACCAGCCGGTCCAGTGGAGGCGGGAGGGCGAGGAAGAAGTCAGCTGTCTTCCTAATCCCACCTCTTGGGCGTCAGAGGTCAGTGATGAGAAACGTCAGTGAAAAACAATTTTACTAAAATGCTTCGCTTGGTAGTGGATTCGCCCAGCTGGCCACTCTGCAGACGATTGGTTTTGTAAAATCCGCGCTAGGTGCTCTAATGCCTAAATTTCATATGGTGATCTGGAATACTTTCTATAGTTTTTCCCCTTTTAAGGACATTTGTCCCTGGTGAAAAAAAAAAAATTCAATAACTAATTTTTAAATGTCTGCTATGGTACTGGTAGTGCAGGAGGATCTGGGCGCTCACGGTCTAATAAGGGAGATACCGAAAGTCAAAAACAGAAGGCAAGAAGGTATTTTGACTGAGTGGAGATAACTTTCTTTGGTCAAAGATGGGGATATAGTGACGGATTTTTAGTAAGGAAGTGATAAAATGAGGACTGCACAGATTTGTTTAATAATAGGAAACATTGAGTACTTCGGGCCAGACACTGACTAAAACTGCTTTATATGTATTTACTCACTTAACCCTCACAACAAAACTGTGAGGTCGATTCTATTACTGTATTATTTCCATTTTGCAGATAATGAAACAGCAGCAAAGCGGGTTGCAGGCTAGATCCCCAGTGTGGGGCGTGCAGGAGGTAGCTGATCAATATTCTCTCTCATCCTTGATGCTTCTATCTCTCTCTCCCACTCCCTTCCTCTCTGAAATCAACAAAATATGTATTTTAAAAAATACAGATTGGCCAATTTGAACTTCAAACAACAAATAATTTTTTGTAAAAGTATGTTCTAAATATTGCACAGGACATATTTATACTAAAAAAAATTATTTATCTTTTATCTGGAAACCCTACTCCTGGCAGCTAAAATTTTAAAGAATACTGATCCAGGTTATTTTGGGAAGATGAGAGACTAGAAGCAGGAAATCCACTTGGGCAAATAGCTACTGCAAAAATTCAGGGGAGGAATTTCAAGGACTAAACACAGGTCAGTGATACTGAAAAGGAAATGATTGCCATAAATGCTATTGTGACAATACCAACAAGGCCTTCTATGTAATTGTATATGGAATAAAAGAAAGCTGTGATATCCAAGAAGGCTTTGGGATGATATCAATAACAAGGTGCTAACTAGAAGTTCAGATTTGTTCGGTTGGTGGACTGTTTGTTGGGACCGCCAAGTAAAAATGCTTATTAATCGTATAAAATCATAGGGCATTTGCCCAAGAGAGAGACCTAGATCTAAACTGTGCATCAATTGCAGGAGACTAGTAGTTGCAGAGAATGACAGCACCAAAGTTAAAGGAAAGAAGAAAAAGGACACAAAGGATGCCTCAACAATACTTGTTGCAGATTATGGAAGAAGGGAGAGGCAACCTGGAAAGAGCAGGGCAGTAGGAGCCAAAGGAGTTTCAAGATAAAAGAGTTTAAGCAACAGCACCATATGTTCAGAGAAGAGAAGAGCAAATCAAAGGAGAGTAGAGGGAGGAGAAACCATAGTTCCAGTGAGTGATAAGTGAATAGCAAGTGAGTAAATAGAGGCAGGTAGATAGCATACACCACTCTTTCAAGAAATATGGCAATGAAGAGAAAGTGATCAAATGGTAGCTTGGGTGGAGAATAGGGTAGAGGTGGGAATAGAAAAAATATGTCTGTAGACTGAGGGGCAAATAAAAAATGCAAGAAAATATATGTGCACAAGAAAAGAAGTTAGCAAGGCCCTAGGGAAGACAAGGAGACAGGTTAGGGCTGTGTGTGGAAGTATTTCTCTCTCGCTGGCTCGCTCTCACTCTCTCTCTCCAATCAATCAATAAAAATAAAATAATTTAAAAAAATTAAAGCTGGAGAAAGCCACCACACTGTTAACAGTGTATCTCTGGAGAGTGTGATTATTAGATCTCTAACTGTTGGTATGTATTTCTGTAATGTTTGGATGTGATATGATTTTATATTACATTTATAATTATAAAAAAAAGATGTAATTTTGTTTTAAGGTCCATCACTAAATAAATGATAACTATTATAATAAGCCCAAGTCTGGTTTTGTTTCAGGCTTTAGTTTTTCCTGTCCTGGAAAGAAAGAGGTATGACCCTTATCTCCCCTCAACTTTTCCACACAATTTCATATGGTCAAGATCAAGAGAGATTTGGAAACTGAAAATATTTTTAAATTATTATATTTAGTGTTATTTCAAAATATAAGAGTTCATGGGCCGGGACTATACTTTATTCTCCATTCTGTCCCCAGCATCTAGCACAGTGATTGACACATGGTAGACATTCAGTAAATATTTATTAAATATAGCACATCTTTCAGGAGTGTTATTTTTTAAGGTGATATTTTGAAAATTTATCTACTTGAAAAAAGAAATTCTGAGTAGATAACATACACATGGTATTGTATAAGCCACCCAATTTCTCATCTTGAAGCCCTGGAGTGTGTCCCTCCATAAGTATTCTGTATATTTATGAGAGCGTGTACACACTCACACACACACACACAGACCCTATAGAAGTTTTTATAATGAACCAAATAAAACCTTAGAGGAAACAGTAGTAAATTTTGCATTCAAGGTATATATGAACATGTATAATATAACTAAAGCTCAATGAAATCGTTTTGACTTTTCTGATCCAAATGTCCTAAGTAAATTCTTTTTGAGGAAAAGGAGACATTTTAGCGTGTCACTGATCTTGCTGACAAGTAGTTCTCAAACTTGAGCATACATCACAATCACCTGGAAGAATTGGTGAAAACGCCGATGCCAACCTGTCCACAGTTTCTGATTCATTGAGGTTGGGATGAGGGCCCAAGCATGTGCATTCCTAACAATTTTCCAGGTGATGCTGCCAATCCAGAGAATGACTGAATAGACCAAATAGCTGGCTATGACCCATCTTCTCCCACTCATGTGATCCTACTTAGAAGGTATCATTGGAGCTATTAACCTTGGCTGCCCCAGCCCTGGCAGAGTGGTGGAAATACTCTTCTACTGATCTAGGCTCCAATTTAATCTGGTGGGATCATTTTCTCACTCACTATGGGAGTGTCTGAAACTTGATCCTGTTTTAGCTGAACTATTAATGAAGCCTCCCAGTGTGGGAGTGGGGAAGGGAGAGAGCTACCAAACACTCTCCTCTGTAAGAGGGGGTTGACAAGAAGAGCAGAGGCTGCCAAGAGATGGACTGGAGTAGGAGGAGACTGCGCTAGCGACAGCCAGCCTTGAATGTCATTCTCTCAAAAGGTAAATAACTACCTGTAGTGCCTTCCTGGTGATATTTTTACCGGAACAATTCCAACAGTTCTTCTAGATTTAATAGTACATTTCTACAAGCTTGGGAAATACCTGACAGAAAAAAAGACCTTTTTTTTTTTCTTCGAGTTTTTTTGGGGTGAGGGGAAAGGTGAAACTTTCATTTGAGAGGGGATATCTTAAGCATAGTCTTGTTTTTGAGGCAAGTGAGGGGGATGAGAGGGCTTTTATTGGTCCTATTAGCCAGAGGATGTCTTTGATTTGAAGATTATAATAAGAAAGCTTCATTATTGTACTTCTTGATCATCATCTCTCTCTTCAAACTAAAGTTATGGCCAGGAGAGAAAAGCTGGGTCTTTTTTTTTTTTTTTTTTTTTTTGTTTTAAGAAACATAAGATATTACAGATGGAGAAAAAGTTATTTGGGATGAGAACACAAGGAAGGAAGAAGTGACCAATCTTTCTGGGAAGTTTTAGGTGAAAGAAGAGCTGACTTTGCTGCAGATTTGTAAATGCTGGCTCTCAAGGCTCATTATGTTCTTAAGCAATAAAAGTATATCTAGATGAAAAGCCTTGAGTTATATAACCTTGGGTCTTATATTATGTATTGGGAAGTACATATCATTAAGCAGGAATCTCTCTCTTTTTAAAATAATGTCTTTTATTGATTTTAGAGAGAGGAAGGGAGAGGGAGAGAGAGAGAGAGAGAAACATTGATCGCTGCTTCCTGCATGCCCCTACTGGGGATCGAGCCTGCAACCCTGGCATGTGCCCTGACCTGGAATCAAACCAGCGACCTCTTGGTGCATGGGACGATGCTCAACCAACTGAGCCACATTGGCTGGGCAAGGAGTATCTCTTGTTGTCCCATACCCTAGGACTCAGGTCTGAGTAAGCTCAGGGGAGTGGGTCAAAGAACACATTGTCTCACAGGCTATATATTGCCTGAATCTCATATCTCCTCTGACTGTAGCCAGACCCAGGAATCCAGACTGTCTCCCGTAGGGTGAATTTTTCACCAGGAAAGTCTCTGGTTAGAGATAAGACAGATGGCTGGAAGACCGATTCCTAATCATCTTAAAAACTGGCTTTAACAGGAAAATTCTAGGGGACACACAGCCTAAGCTCAAATTGGAATCCTTTCTTCAAGTCATATCATACACTGGATATCTATTACATTCTTGTACCCAATGAACTGAAACCCAGGGGCTCCAGACCATCTTAGCTTCTCTTTGCTGTTGATCTTAGATACTTTCAATACTGCACAACCGTGACATATAAAGAGTGTGCTCCACTGAATAAAACATTCAAATGGCATTAATTTTCAGACACTCCATAGCAAGAGAAAAGGTGAAAAAAAATGAGGAACATAGTAAACCTAAGAGGATAATAATAGCAAACACTTGCATAGCAGGTGGTATATGTCAGGCACTGTTCTATGTGTTCTACATGCACCTATTTATCTAATATCAACATCTACCTCATAGGATTCTTATATATTACTAGAGGCCTGCCCACAAAATTTGTGCACAGGTAGGGTCCCTAGGACTGGCCTGTGATCAGGGCCAATCTTCCCCTGCTGCCAGCATCTGACCCCACCCCCTGCCACTGCTGCCAGTTGCCCTCTGTGTGGGGAGCGACCAGCAGGGCGATTGGGGCCCCTGTGGCACCCACCTTGGCCTGGCACTGCCCGCATCTGTCGCCACCCACCCCTGGTTCCCCATTCCTGATCTGGCGATTAGAGCCTGCCACCCATGGGGGAGGGAACAAGAGGTTGGCCAGCAGGCCCTGATCAGGCGATCGATTGGGGCCTGAGGGCTGGGGACAACTCCTGCATTGAGGGTCTGCCCCCTAGTGGTCAGTGCACATCATAGCAACCGGTCATTCCTCTGTCTGGTTGATTTGCATATTATACTTTTATTATATAGGATCCTCATTTTACAGATGAAGAAACCAAGACTCAGAAAGATTAAGTAACTTGTTCAGGATTACCAAGCTTTATTAGAGCTAGGATCCAAATCCAGAGGAACTGGCTCCAGAATCCATGTTATTCACCACCATGTTACATTTCACGATTGCCATTAAATTGTTCTTATTGGGGGTTGACTTATCTGAAAAGAATGCCCTTTACCCTTCCAAAATCAAGAATCACATGGATACCCTAGCCGGTTTGACTCAATGGATAGAGCATCAGCCTGCAGACTGAAGTGTCCCAGGTTCATTTCCAGTCAAGGGCACATGCCCAGGTTGTGGGCTCAATCCGCAGTAGGGGGCATGCAGAAGGCAGCTGATCAATGATTCTTTTTCATCGTTGATGTTACTACCCCTCTCTCCCTCTCCCTGCTTCTCTGGAATCAATAAAAACATATTTAAAAAAAAAAAAATCAGCCCTAACCTGTTTGGCTCAGTGGATAGAGACTGAAAGGTCCCAGGTTCGATTCGGGTCAAGGGCATGTACCTTGGTTGCGGGCACATCCCCAGTAGGAGGTGTGCAGGAAGCAGCTGATCCATGTTTCTCTCCCACCAATGTTTCTAACTCTCTATTCCTCTCCATAAAAAATCAATAAAATATATTTTTTAAAAAAAACAAAAAACAATCACATGGATAAGCAGGAGTTTCTAATTTGCTCTCACTTTGACAGAGTAACCCCCCACCCCCACATACACACAAACTGATTTCTGGAGCCAATGAGTACTGGTATCCCACAGAACTTTTTTGTGTGTATGGCAATGTTGATACCAATTTCTGATTATGCAATAATGAAAAGTTTAATTTGATATATTTCATTTTTCTAGTTTCTCACAGGACTTATTTTTCCTCACAAAGATTTTTAGCAATCAAAAACATTTTTTCATCCTGGAAATTAAAGGACTTCTCTTATCTCAGGACAACTGATAGCTATCAGTATTGGTTTGATTTCCAAATACCTCTGTTTTAAAACAACTTAAATTCTATTTATGTAGACAAGCCCTGCCTATCTCCCTACCTTCATGAGGCAGGATATCCTGGAAGTCTGGACATTAGTCTGATGGAAAAAGCTGCAGGGAGCTTAGCAGGGATCTGCAATGGGGAAGATGAATTAGACACACACATATGGGGGAAAAATAAATGCAGCTTAAGCAGACTTGGAAAGCCTAGAATCCAACTCACTGAAACAACTGTGTATTTTGTTGTTATTGTTTTAAAAAAATTTTATAAGTACTCTCCCAGAATTCCTCAGTTCATTCCACAGAAGTGATATATCACCTATTTCTCATGTGTGTAGGGTTTGCATAGCCCTGAAAATTCATTTGGGGGAAGATGAGTATAAACTAATGAATTAGGGAAACTAGGCATTGTAATACAAATTATAATTGTAGGATAATAAGCTCCATTATATCAGGTTTCAGTGAGTTAGAGTGGACCATTCTAATGAAGACTTTGGATAATAGACTTCTGTGGCTAAAAGCCCATAAAATACATCAAGAAGGATTTTGGTGGCAAAGATGAAAATATGTCCAAACTTTTGTATATGATCTAGGATACCATATGCATTTTTTTAATTTTTAAAAATATAATTATGTGCCCTACTGTGTTGTGTGTGTGTTTTTAATTCCCATTCTTCCACCTCCTCTCCTTTGGCAACCATTGGCTTGTTCTCTATTCTATGGCTCTATTTCTGTTTTATTAACTTATTTTGTTTTTTAGATTTCACATATAAGTGAGACCATATGGTATTTATCTTTCTCTGTCTGACATTTCACTTAGCATAACACCCTCAAGGTCCATCCACGTTGTCACAAATGGCAAGATTTCATTCTTTTTTATTGCTGAATAATATTCTATTGTGTATATATATACCACATCCTCCTTAACTATATATCTATTGATGGACATCTAGTCTGCTTCCATCTCTTGGCTAGGTTGCTAGGAAGAGTGCAATGAACATCGGGGTGCACATATCTTTTTGAATTAGTGTTTTGAATTTATTCAGATGAATACCCAGAAGTGGAACTGCTGGATTGTATGGCAGCTCTGTTTTTAATTTTTTGAGGAATCTCCATACTGTTTCCCATAGTAGCTGCACCAATTTATAATCCCACCAACAGCATATGAGGGATCCCTTTTCGCCACATCTTCACCAACACTTGTTATTTATTGACTTATTGATGTTAACCATTCTGACAGCTGTGAGATGATATCTCAGTGTGGTTTTAATTTGCATATCCCTGATAATTAGTGACATTGATAATTTTTTCACATGTCTGTTGGCCGTCTGTATGTCCTCTTGGAAGAAATGTCTATTTGGGTCTTCTGCCCATTTTTTAAATTGTATTGTTTGGTTTTTTGATGTTAAGTTGTATGAGTTATTTATCATTAGATATTAATCCTTTGTAGGCTGTATCATTTGCAAATATCTTCTTCCACCCAGTAGGTTTTCCTTTTGCTTTGTTGATGGTTTCCTTCACTGTACAAAAACTTTTAGTTTGATGTAGTCCCATTTGTTTACTTTATTCTTTTGTTTCCTTTGCTCAAGGAGCTATATCCAAAATGGTATTGTTAAGAGAAGTGTCCCGAGATTACTGTCCATGTTTTCTTAGGAGTGTTGTGGTTTCAGATCTAACATTTAAGTATTTATCCAATTTTAGTGTATTTTTTGTATATGATATTAAAAAAAGTGGTTCAATTCATTTTTTGCATATATCCATCCAGTTTTGTCAACACCACTTATCGAAGAGGCTGTTTTTACCTCGTTGTATATCCTTGCCTCCTTTGTCATAGATTAATTAGCTGTGTAAGTGAAGATTTGTTTCTAGGCTTATATTCTACTAGAGGCCCGGTGCACGAATGTTGTGCACTCACAGAGGGTCCCTCAGCCAGGCCTACACCCTCTCACAGTCTGGGAGCCCTCAGGGGATGCCCGACTGACGGCCTGCAGTCGGACATCCTTAACACTGCTGCGGAGGCGGAAGAGGTTCCCGTCACTACCACTGCACTTGCCAGCCATGAGCCTGGCTTCTGGCTGAGTGGCGCTCCCCCTGTGGGAGCGCACTGACCACCAGGGGGCAGCTCCTGTATTGAGCGTCTGCCCCCAGGTGGTCAGTGCTCATCATAGTGACCGGTCCTTCTGCCATTCGGTTGATTTGCATATTGGCCTTTTTATTATATAGCATTGCATGGGCAGGCAGGAGTTTCCAATGAGCTCTCCCTAAGCTTGTTCTCTCTTCAGCTCTTCAGAGGACACACCCCTTCACAAACTGATCTCTGGAGTCAATGAGTACTGTATCCCAAAGAACTTTCTGATTCCTGATAATATACTTGTAGTGCAGGAAAATTGTTCCCATTGACACTTAAGAAAATCAGTTTGTCAGTTTTCTCCAAAAACCCTGATTTTGGTGGAATTGCATTCCATCTAACTTTACCATGTTGAATCCATAAACATGTTATATCTCTTCATTTAATTTAGGTGTTCTTTAATGACTTTCAGTTAAAGTTGGATAATTTCTTCCAAACAGGTCCTGCTCAACTTTTGCTAGATATATTTTAAAATACCCTCTATATTTTTGTACTATTGTAAATAATGCCTTTTTAAAAATTTTATTTAGTGATATTTAGAGAAAGGAAGGGAGCGAGGGAAACATTGACTTGTTGCTCCACTTATTTATGCATTCATTCTTGTATGTGCCCTGATGGGAGATGGAACCTGCAACCTTGGCATATAAGGCCAGTGCTCTAATCAACTGAGCAACCTGGTCAGGGCCAATAATGCCTTTTTAAAAATTACATTTTCTTACTGTTTGTTGTTGGCATTTAGAAATGCAATTGTCTTGTATATGTTATCCAGACACCTTGCTAAACTCTGCTTATTTCTCATATTTTCTGTAGATTACTCTGTATGTAGGCAATAAGATCTATGAATAACAAATGTTCTTGTTTCTTCTTTTTAAATCCTTATACCTATTTTTTCTTTCTTTATCTTATTCTACTGCACAGGCTAGAACCTCCAGAATCATACTGAATAAAAGTAGATAGTAACATATTGTCAAGTTCCTGATTTTAAAAGGAAAATCTCAAAAAAAAAAAAAAAAAGGAAAATCTTTCAACTTTTAAGCATTATGTGGGATGTTGGCTATACATTTTTTATTGATACCCTTTATCAAGTTACAGTTGTTTCTTTCTATCCTTATTTAGCTAAGAATATTAACATGGGTGTTGTATATTAGTATTCAATTTTATCATATGCTTTTTCTGCCACCATTGAGGTGTTCACATGTTTTTTCTCTTTTAATCTGTGTATACATATATATATATACATATCATTTACAGATTTTCCAAGGTAAACTACACTGCACTCTTGGGATAAACTCAACTTGGTATTTGTATTCATTGAGGTTTATTTGCAGAAAACAGAAACCATTCTCACTATTTTAAGTAAAAAGAGATTTAATACCATGAAATTAGAATACTTTGTTTCAGATGACAAAAATAATAATAATAAAACAAAAATCCAATTCAAACTAAATTAAACAATACATGAAAAAGTATGGATTTGCTAAGTGTTGGGTCAGGGTTCTATAGGTGTTCAATAATTCAAGCTTGTTAATTGTATTATTCTAATATTTTATATCTTTATTGATTTTTGCCTATTTTACCAATAATTGAGAAAATGTGTTGACTATCCACTTTAATGGTGTGTTTTTTACCAATTTCTCCCTATAGTCCTATTATTTCCTTATTTATTTTAAGGCTGTTTTTTAAAAAAATATATTTTATTGATTTTTTACAGAGAGGAAAGGAGAGGGATAGAGAGTTAGAAACATCGATGAGAGAGAAACATCGATCAGCCGCCTCCTGCACACCCCCCTACTGGGGATGTGCCCGCAACCAAGGTACATGCCCCTGACCGGAATCGAACCTGGGACCTTTCAGTCCGCAGGCCGACGCTCTATCCACTGAGCCAAACCAGTTAGGGCTTAAGGCTGTTTTATTAGGTATATACAATTTAGCTTTTATTTTTTTGTTTGTTTTGGGTGGGGGTTTTTTTAACATCAAATTAACATTTATTAAAGTAATTATGAAAATAAGGCTAATTTGTATAAGAATCTTGGAAAAAAACTCCCCATATTTTTCATCATTTCAGATATACTCCAGGTGCTCACAGTTAAATTCTGGTTAGTTTCTGATTCTGCGGATTATTATACCAATCATTTTTGAACATTTTTGTGTAATATTTCCTTTGAATTTCACCCAGGAACTTACAATCCATATATCCCAGTCTGTTAAAAGCACAACGTACCCTGGTAATTTATCCCCTTCTTTGAGGGATCAAAGAGCTCCACCTTTGTCTGCCAAATGTGGTCTGTTTACTTTTAATTTAATTTGCTCTTCTTTTTTCTAGTTTTCCTAGGTGGAAGCTTAATTTATTGATTTTAGATTATTCTTCTTTTCTTTTTTTATACTTTTTAAGATGTTTATTGAATTTATTGGGGTAACATGGGTTAATAAAATTACATAGGTTTCAGGTGTACAGTTCTATAATACATCACCTGTATATTGCATTGTGTGTTCACCACTCAAAGTCAAGTCTTCTTTTGTCACCATTTGCCCCCTTTTACCCCCACTTACCTCCCCCCATTCCTCTAAGTGCATACAATTTATTTTTTTATTTTCATTTTTTTATTAAGGTATTATATGTGTACATATCTTACCATTGCCCCCCCCCCAAGTGCATACAATTTAGAACTGCTTCGTCTTTGCTCTGAATTCTATTTACCCTTTGTTATAATCTATTAATCCTCTCTATCCCTAATAATGCTTTTGTCTTAAAGTCTATTTTGTCTGATATTACTATAACATCTCAGTTTCCTTTTGGTTAGTATTTATCTAGCATACTTTTTAAAATATCTTTCCCATTAAATCTTTCCATGCCTTTACATTTTAGGAGAGTTTTTTTTATAAACAGCATATGGCAGCCAAGACCAAAAAAATAGATGTCATTTTTTGTCTGCCCAACACCCAAACCCCCTTCCTATTTGAGGGGAATCTTCCTTTAGGCAAGTCGGTAAGAGACAGAACCTCATTCCCACTACAGAAGTTTAGGGGAACCAAATATTCGCTCTTTTATCCCATGGTGGCTAAGGTGCTGATGCGTGACTCAGCCTTGAACAGTTGGATGCTCCAGCCAGGAACCGGAATACTGAGTGACACAGAGATGACACAATTTATAATTCGGGCATGACAGAAGCAGCAGTATCCGGTGACAGTAGAGCAGTGTTCAGCAATAGCAGTGTCGATGGTGGTGGTGGCCAGTGCCAGCAGTGCCCTAACCAGACTTTTCCTGTGCTGCCCTTGGCTGTGCTTCCCAATGCCTGGCCTCTCTTGGGTTCTGCCACTTTTATAAGACCAGTTCTCCTTCTACTTGATTGCAGAAGCTACCTGATCTCTTTATAATAAACTAGAGGCCCAGCGTGTGATTGAAATTGTGCAAGGAGGTGCCCCGCCTCCCGCTGTGTGAGGAGGCACTCCATGGGGGGCCGGGACCCACACCTGACTCACGCAGCGCCAGCTGCCGCAGGAGTCAGGTCAGACCGGCACCTGACTCACTGCGTCCCCCAGCCCCCCGCCTGTGTCCGCTCCGGGCCGCCCAAGCCACTGGCTCAGGCAGGCCCCCCTGCCTCTGTCTCCATCTCCGCTCCAGGCCTCACCTGCGCGAGCAACCTCCTCCAGTCTGGTCATGACCCGTTACGGAGTCCCAGCCTAATTTGCATGTTAACTCTTTTATTTATTTATTTATTTATTTATTTATTTATTTATTTATTTATTTATTTATTTATTTTTAATTTTTTATTTTATTTTATTTTTTCTGCTTAAGTAAGGGACTGTTTCTGTTGCTTGTAAACAAGAATCCTGACAGATATAAAAGTGTTCTTTCTCCCTCTGGAATTGGGGAGGAGGAGATAATATGAAGAGGGACTATGTGAGGTCTGGATTTGCTGGAGCCATCCTTGCTACTGCTAGGAAGCCTGTGTATACAATCAACATAGAAGAAAGGTGGGGTTGAGAAAAATCATAAACTTATAAAGGCAGAACCCCGATAACACCTTGAATCTGCAGATGCAACCTTACCTAAATTAGCCTTACTCTGAACTTCACCCTCATAAGTCAACAGATTATTTAATGTATTATTTGATCTCACTTCAGTGGATCTTTCTGTCACTTGCACCCAAACACATCCTCCCTGATAATTTCTATTCTGCCTTTGAAAAGGAATCTCTCACTTGATTCTGTATTCAACATTTAGCTGCTATTCTACTTACCTCTTTCCTAGTTGAACTTCTCGTAAATGATTTAAAATCTTAGTGTCTCCATTTTCTCACTGCCCTTTCCTGTTTAATCCACTAACTCTGGATTTTCTTTACCAATCTGCTGACACTCTTTTCTTTCTCTTCACTACCTTTGATCATGTTTTTATTCAAAATTAGCTGTCCAAAGCGATTTGACCTTTATGGAATAAACAAATTCAGTTTAGCCGAAACCGGTTTGGCTCAGTGGATAGAGCGTCGGCCTGCGGACTGAAGGGTCCTGGGTTCGATTCTGGTCAAGGGCATGTACCTTGGTTGCGGGCACATCCCCATTAGGGGGTGTGCAGGAGGAGCTGATCGATGTTTCTCTGATCGATGTTTCTAGCTCTCTGTCCCTCTCCCTTTCTCTCTGTGGAAAATTAATAAAATATTTTTTTAAAAAGATTAAAAAAAATTCAGTTTATGCCTCAGGCTTCTTTTCTTCTGTGGTGGGTTTCTTTTCTGTGGGCTTCTTCTCAGCTGCCTGTTTCTTGGAAGCTGCAGCCCTTTTTCCCACCAAAGGCTTCTTTTCCTTCTTTTTTTTTTTTTTACTTCTTTATTGATTAAGGTATCACATATTTGTCCTCATCCCCCCATTCCCATCCCACACCCCTCCCCACACATGCCCCCACCCCCCTGTTGTCCTTAACCGCTGGTTAGGCTCATATGCTTGCACACAAGTCCTTTGGTTGATCTCTCCCCTTTACCCCCACCCTTCCCTCCCCTCCCCCTGATTCTTTTCCTTCTTAACACCAGTGGCCTTCTTTTCTTCCTTCCCTACCACAGGCTTCCTGCCTGGAACCCCCTTCTCATCTGATTTGGCTTCTAGCACTGCTGTTGCTTTATCTACCCAGAGCTTGTGGTTCTTGGTCTGTTCCAGGGCAGGGTCTTTGCGTACGGGTTTAGCTTCAACATGAGTCTCAGGTTTTTCAGTGGATTCTTCTTCAGGACTCTGCGGTGAATCTCCTTGCACGGTGTCTGGAGGGCTCTTTGGATCTCTGAGCTTTTCAAGATTCTGCTAAGGTCTGTATTGAGCATCTGGTGCATGGGAAGGTTGTAGTTACTATTGAGGAGGCAGCTTTACGCCAGGTGCCATACAGATCATCTAACTCGCAGAAAGCATTTTCAGTCCAAATGCAGGAACAGCCCACATGCCCACCAGGAGCAAGTTTCAAAATGTTCAGTTTGCTGACATTAAGCAGAGTAATTCCAGGGATGTTTCTGGAGGCTTTGATGATACCGTTGCCTGATTATAGATGTTGCACGTTCCCCTGAGCTGGATACAATGACGGTTTCTCATTTTGTCCCTGCCAGCTCTCATAGGCTTTTTTTTATATTTATCATTCTAGGTCTTAAGTTTCTTAAGAAGCAAAACAGCCTCCTTGGTTTTCCCATAACCTTTAACTTTATCTTCAACCACCAAAGGAAGTTCAGGAACCTCCTCAATATGATGACCTTTAGACACGACCAGCGGTGGGAAGGCCGAGGCAGCCAGGGCAGAGCAGATGGCATATCGCTCTTGTGTTGTGTTCACTCTTCGGTGCCAATGGCGCCAGGTTTTGGTTGGTGCAAACATGTGGCCCCCACAACACTTGTTTCCAAAAGCACCCTGGCTGCCGAAACCGGTTTGGCTCAGTGGATAGAGCGTCGGCCTGCGGACTCAAGGGTCCCGGGTTCGATTCCGGTCAAGGGCATGTACTTTGGTTGTGGGCACATCCCCAGCTGGGGGGTGTGCAGGAGGCAGCTGATTGATGTTTCTCTCTCTCATCGATGTTTCTAACTCTCTATCCCTCTCTCTTCCTCTCTGTAAAAAATAAATAAAATATATTTTTTTAAAAAAAGCACCCTGGCCAGAATGATGAGTCCCACCACCTCAAACTCTGGAAATTCAAGCCACAGCTGTGCCAGTACCCCAAGACTCAGCCCTCTCTCTCCCTTCTCTTTCTCTCTCCTCCTCTCCCCTCCCTTCTACTCTCTCTAAAAATCAATGAAAAAAATAACCTCACTCCTTGGGTGAGGATTAGAAATAATAATAATAAATAAAGATTGCTTTGTGGTTTGGAGAGATTAAAAGTGTTTTCAGGAAATCAGAGCGTGTTTGCAGAAGTCTAGCATTTGATGGCCTAGAGTACAGTGCTGACCAAAGGCATAAAGAAAAGGCAGTTGGCCCAGCCAGCGGTTGAACATAGACCTATGAACCAGGAGGTCAGGGTTCAGTTCCTGATCAGGGCACAAGTAAAAAAAAATCCTCTGTGATCAATTCAATCTCAATTCTGCCCTTTTTTCTGTTGCCATAAGCTGCTTTGGCCAACCTCTTTCTTCCTTTCTTTTTTATAAATTGTATTTTATTATGGTAAGGACATTTAACATGGGATCTACTCTCTTGAATTTCTAAGTGTACAATATATTACCATGGACTATAGGTACAATGTCATACAGCCAATCTCTAGAATCCACAACAAATTAGTTACAATAAGTACTCTTAGAATTTGAAAAAAAAAATCTTAGAGAAAAATTTGGACTTAACACAGAATGGGGATGTTTAAGACAGTTTTTTCCTGGATCTTGCAGGGCAAGGGAGCCCCAGATGATTTCTGAGTTATACATATTTGCTTCTGTTTTGCTCTTGAGAAATTCTGCAGATATTTAATGCTTTTACGTGTGTGCAGATCTTGAACATCACCTATACTAACTTTATCCATTTCATAAGCACTTCTTCAATAAATCTTGTTGACTTTTTTTTCTATTTCTCTCTCTTTCTTTTTTAAACATATTTTTATTGATTTAAGAAAGGAAGGGAGAGGGGAGAGAGAGATAGAAACATCAATGATGAGAGAGAATCATTGATTGGCTGCCTCCTACATGCCCCCTACTGGGGATCAAACCCACAACCCCGGGCATGTGCCCTTGACTAGAATCAAAACCAGGACCCTTCAGTCTGCAGGCTGATGCTCTATCCTCTGAGCCAAACCAGCTAGGGCCTGACCTATTTTTTTCAAATCCTCTTTGGTTTCCACATAGTGCTGTTAAGAAAATACATACATACACATACAAACCAATAAACTTGCTTTATCCTCTCTTGTTTAGGAATATGACAAGTCTGAAGATATACCTGAGGAGATAGCTACAGCGGGACAGGTGTGTTCCCATGGATGAGTCGAGCCTGTCCAGCACTATTGATGTAGACAAAGGCTTTGCCATTGCCTTTGTTGTTCTTCTGTTTATTTTCCTAACAGTGATGATTTTTCGATGTGTCAAGTTGGTGAAGAATCCCTATGAGGCCAGTTCACAACCACAGAACCATCTCTGAGCTGAATTATGAAAAAGCCTGGTAGACTCCCCCTCACAGGAGAGTCGAAATCTTTTATACAGACTATTGTGATCCAGATTTTATATTATTTTACCTCCCTGTTTCTCAGTCCTCTCACTCCTGCATTCCACAATAGGCACATGAGTGTGAATTAGGAATAATAAAAAGGATGAAACACAAGTCAGTTGGCATTGTTCCTGTTCAGGGAATTGGTTATAAAAGTGGGACAGAGACAGATTGAACTCATTCATTAAACGAAGGCAATGGGTGGCAATGATAAATCAATAAGGGATTATTATCCAAAATTTACAAAGAAATCAACACCCAAAAAATATCCAGTTAAAAACGGGCAGAGGACCTGAATATACACCAATCCGAAGAAGACATACAGATGGCCAATAGACATATGAAAAGATGCTCAAGGTCATTAATCAACAGGGAAATGCAAATTAAAACCATAAGGTATCGCCCAGCAGGTGTGGCTCAGTGGTTGAGCTGTGACCTATGAACCAGGAGGTCACGGTTCAATTCCAGTCAGGGCACATAGCCTGGTTGTGGGCTCCATCCCTAGTGTGGGGCATGCAGGAGGCAGCTGATCAATGATTGTCTCTCAACATTGATGTTTCTATCTCTCTCTCCCTCTCCCTTCCTCTCTGAAATCAATAAAAATATATTTAAAAAAAATAAAACCGTGAGCTATCACCTCACACCTGTCAGAGCAGGTATCACCAATAAATCAACAAACAAGTATTGGTGAATATGTGCATTGTTTGTGGGGTTGCAAATTAGTGCAGCCACTATGGAAAACAGTAAGGAGGGTCCTCAAAATATTAAAAACGGAACTATCTTATAACCCAGCAACTCCACTTCTAGGAATTTATCTGAAGAAACCCACAACACTAATTTAAAAAGAGATATGCACCCCTATGTCCATTGCAGCATTATTTATAATAGCCAAGATATGGAAGCAACCCCAGTTACCCATCAATAGGCGAGTGGGTAAAAAGTGGTGGTACTTATATACAGTGGAATATTACTAAGCCATAAAAAAGAATGAAATTTTATCATTTGTGGCATCATGGATGGACCTAGAGGGCATTATGCTAAGTGAAATAAAAGACAAATACCATCTGATTTCACTTACATGTGGAATCTAAAGAACAAAATAAATGAAGAAACAAAACAGAAACAGATTTATAGATGGATAAAACAAAATGACAGTTACCAGAGATGAGGAGGGATTGGGGGCCTGGGTGAAAAAGTGAAGAGCTTAGCCCTGACCGGTTTGGCTCAGTGGATAGAGCATTGGCCTGCGGACTCAAGGGTCCCAGGTTCGATTCCGGTCAAGGGCATGTACCTTGGTTGCAGGCTCGTCCCCAGTAGTGGGTGTGCAGGAAGCAGCTGATAGATGTTTCTCTCTCATTGATGTTTCTAACTCTCTCTCCCTCTCCCTTGCTCTCTGTAAAAAATCAATAAAATATATGTATTTTTAAAAATCTGCTTAAAAAAAGTGAAGGGCTTAAGAAGTATCAATTTGTAGTTAGAAAACAGTCATAGGATGTAAAATACAGCATAAGGAATATAGTAAAATAAATAAATAAATGATAAGGTCATGGGTTTCAATTCTCCAGTATCTAATGTCCTTACGATAAGACAGTTGGCCATAATTTTATGATGTAATATAATATCACGATGCTTGGTAAGGTGCACCTAAAACTAGAAGCCCTCCTAGAGGTGGTCCTAGGAAGTCCCTTTATTATACAAATGTAAGGCCAGCAGGAACCTATTGTACTATGATAAGAATCTAACAGGACCTTTTTAGTGATGGAGGTTTTATAAAATCTGTGGCCCTTATCAACTGGGCAAAGCTCTATGGTAGAAGTGAACTAATTTGCCGTGGTTGAATTCCTTAATCTCTCTCAGCTCAAATTTCCTCATCTATAAAATAACATTTGGTGGGTTGAAAAGAGACCCTCAAAAAGATGTCCATGTCCTCACCCCGAAATCTATCCATGTGACCTTATTTGGAAAAAGGGTCTTTGCAGATAAAATTAAGGATCGCAAGATAAACTCATCCTGGATTATCCAGGTGAGCCCTAAATCCAATGACTAGTGTCTTGATAAAGGACAGAAGAGAAGAAGACACAGGAAGACAGAGGAAAAGACCACATGAAGATGGAGACAGAGATTGGAGTCATTCAACCACAGATAAAGAACCCGTGCCTGGAGCCACCAAAACCGGAAGAGGCAAGGAAGGATTCTCCCCAGAGCCTTTGGAAGGAGTACAGCCCTGCCAACACCTTGGTTTTCAACTTCTAGCCTCCGGAACTGAGAAAATAAATGTCTGTTTCTTATAGCTACCTAGTTTATAGTATTATGTTATGATGATC
This sequence comes from Eptesicus fuscus, assembly GCF_027574615.1. Taxonomy (NCBI): domain Eukaryota; kingdom Metazoa; phylum Chordata; class Mammalia; order Chiroptera; family Vespertilionidae; genus Eptesicus; species Eptesicus fuscus. Next base: position 13,777,763 of record NC_072494.1, on the reverse strand, counting down.
ACAGGAAGCTAATATACAATACATGATGCTGATGATGACAAATATGCACAAAATTCCTAGACACTGCCTTGTTTCCCAATCCTTCCTTCCAGAGGTAACTGCTGTTATGACAATTTGTTTTTGCATATATGTGTGTCTTTACAGACATTTTCTTTTTAATGTAATATGTGTGAATAAGTTACATGTTTTCATGTTTCAGAATTCAAAAAGTATAAAATGGTGTGCAGTGAAAACCCTCCCTCCAGTTCTTGCCCCCACCCTCCATTTGCCCTCTTCAATGACAGCCAGTGTTAAATTCTTGTCTCCTTCCAGTGATATTTTATGTAATGTAAGAAAAAATATGTATTTCTTCCATAATTTACACAAACAATAGGGTGTTATATAAATGTTCTGCACCTACTTTTCTCATGTAATGTCTTGAATATCACGCCATATCAATGCACAAAGAGCTTCCTTAGCTTTTTTTTTTTTTAAATCCTTACCTGAGGATATGTTTATTGATTTTAGAGAGAGAGGAAGGGAGCGAGAGAGAAACATGGATCAGTTGGTTGCCTCCTGAATGCGCCATGACTGAGGCTCAAACCCACAACGTTTTGGTGTACGGGACGACACTCCAACTAACTGAGCCACTGGCCAGGGCAAGCTTCCTTAGGCTTTAAAAAACAACAACACACAGCTAAAAGGTCCTGGCCAGGTAGCTCAGGTGGTTAGAGCACCATCCTGATACACTAAGGTTGTGGGTTCAAACCCTGGTCAGGGCACATACAAGAATTAACCAATGAATGCATAAATAAGTGGAACAAAAAATCACTCTCTCTATCTCTCTCTCTCTCTCAAAATCAGCCAATAAAATAAAATAAAAACACAGCTGAAGAGTATTCTATTGTTTGGTGTGCAATAATTTCTTTAACCAACCCCTGCTGATAAAAATTTACATTGTTTCTGAATATTTTGCTGTTTTAAAAAATGTTGCAGAAGATAATTTAGCATTTATATAATTTCAAACGTATATACACTGAGTGGCCAGATTATTATGATCTCTGAACGCATAATAATCTGGCCACTCAGTATATATATGTGTATACACACACACACACACACACACACACACACACACACACACACACACACACACGAGGCCCTATGCATGAATTCGTGCATGGGTGGGGTCCGGCCTGCCTGGCCAGGGGGAGGGGACATGGGCGGTTGGCCAGCCTACCTGCTGGTTGAACTCCTAGTCGAGGGGACAATTTGCATATTAGCCTTTTATTATATAGAATATACACTGAGTGGCCAGATTATTTTGTGTTCAGAGATCATAATAATCTGGCCACTTAGTGTATATTTAAAGTATACAATTTCAAAGGTATGTAGTTTAATTCCTAGAGGTTGAATTGCTGAATTAAAGAGTATTGCAGGGCCTGTGTGGCTCAGTGGGTATCACTTGGGATTGTACCTTGAGTGTCAACCCATGAACCAGGAGGCCACGGTTCAATTCCCGATCAGGACACATACCCGGGTTTCAGGCTTGATCCTCAGAGAGGGCTTACAGGAGGCAGCCAAGCGATGATTTTCTCTCTTATCATTCATGTTTCTATCTTTCTCTCCCTCTCCCTTCCTCTCTGAAATCAATAAAAATATTTTTTAAAATAAAAGAAAGTATTGCAAAATTTACAAAATTTTAAAATTAGTTTTCAACATTCAGAACTCTTTTTATATATTTTATTGATTTTTTACAGAGAGGAAGGGAGAGGGATAGAGAGTTAGAAACATCGATGAGAGAGAAACATTGATCAGCTGCCTCCTGCACACCCCCCACTGGGGATGTGCTGGCAACCAAGGTACATGCCCTTGACCGGAATCGAACCCGGGACCCTTCAGTCCGCAGGCAGATGCTCTATCCACTGAGCCAAACGGTCTTGGCCAGAACTCTTTTTATATAAAAATACAGATTTTTATGTTTACTTGGAAAAGTGTAGATCTGGCAACATTGTAACTATCACACAGGACAAAAATTAGCTGGAGCTAATAACTGGCAACTGCTTCCTGTACGTGAGATATATATTTCCCAGGTAGCCACAGTTCTCACTCAACCCATTTTGCTCCTTTACATTATTTTCCTAATGCCTGAAACCTCTTGAGGTTTTTAATCCCTATCTTCTTTTGTTTTGATTCTGAGGTCACTCAGCAACCTTTAGTTTATTATCTAATTTCCCTTAAGTCTGTCTGCAGGGAAAGGGTCATTTGGCATTCCAAGGGCTTGGCCCTGTGCTATAACATCTCATGTTCAAGTATTAAGTAGCATGTGGTTGTGATTTTTCAATGTATCACAGTGTGTTATAGAAATGAATGTGCTGAGCACACCCAACATGAGTATTCCAAATGGTGTATCAGTTATTTATTATATTATATGATATTATTAAACTGGCAATGAAGTGTCTACCTTCATAATTTTTCAATTTTAATAATGTAAGCCATTTATAAAAGGGCCTGAATCTCTGGTCCTATTATAACAGTGCCGGGTATACAGTCTTCAGAATTTAACAAAAACAAAGCCAGAGCTTGGTTCCCTAAATATCGAGGCCCTGTCCTAGACAGGATTACACAGCTCAAACCCGCCTCTCCTACAGCAAGCAAACAAATTACCTGGAGGTCTTATTAAAAATCAGATTCGTATTCAGTACACACTTAGTGGCCCAGAGAGAGATTTAGAATCTTTAACAAGTTCTCTGATTGTATTTGAGTTCCACTGCTGATTTCTGCCACTCTGTTCACTTCAGCCTTCTCAGGACAATAAAGAAATCAGACTGTAATATGATGCTCCAAAGAGCTCCTGTTTCTCTTCAACATTCCCCATTTCCACCCCCAAACTACCCACACACACATCAGGGAGCTGAAAGTAACTAATAGAAACATAATCAGGGCAGAGCAAAGATTTCCCTTTATCATCACACATTACAGAGCACCACATGTACAGGGCAATATGTCAGGTGCCAGGGGGAAAAAGATGGTTAAGACAGGACCTCAGCCTTGAGTTAATCACAACCCAACAGAGGAGACAGGAATATACACAGATAACTTACAAGTGGAAAGGCACGTAACTCGGTCACAGGTTTGTCCCTGGCCCCTGTCTGGGCACGTGTGGGAGGCAATTAATTGATGTGTCTCTCTCACATAAATGTTTCTCTCTCTCTCTCCTGCCCTCCCCCACCTTCCTTCCACTATCTCAATGGAAAAAATATTCTCACCTGAGGATTTCAAAACAAAACAAAAAAGCTGTAGGACCAAATTGCCTGGCTCTGACACCTTTTAGCTCTATGGCTTTGGGAAATTTAATTCTACGCCTCAGTTTTCCCATCCAGTAAGAGACGATAATAGTTCCTACTTCATAGGATTATTGTGAGAACTAAATAATAACTATAAAGTGCTTAGAACAGTGCCTGGTATACAGTAAATACTCAAATATTTTGTGTGTAAATGTGTGTTTTATAGGTAGTGTATGTCCAAAAATTTAAGCTCAGATTAGAAGATAATACCATGATGAAATGCATTTTGAAGATGCTGAATTTCAAATATCTAGAGGAGCCCTTCGCTTCTCGGTACTTCAATTCCAGATGTCATAACAATAGGAAATAGGCACTTAGAATGGCCCCAGGATACTGGTGGATAAGTGGAATGAGCAGAGATGAAAGTGTGGTCAGCGGGAGAGAATTTCAAGGACTTTGATAACCCTGACTGCTTGGTCCCTGTTTCCAGTCTTACATAGCAGGTGGTGGTTTATATTTTTTAATAAAGTCAGGAGCTCTTAGTGTAAAGACTGCTGAACAAATTAAAGCAATAATGAAATACTATGGTAGTCAATAGTGCGGATTCATTAAATACACCTGGTTCTCCCTCCTTGTCTTCCTGGCCCCTTGTGGCTGGGCAGGGCCTTATGACTCATTCAGGCCAATGAGTTGTAACTGAAAGTGTCCTGAGTCACTTTAATTGCCATTGTGAGACCCTCTAGCTTTCTCTCCTTCCGGCATGATTACTCATTAGCCTGGGTTCCTGAGAAGCTATCATGAGATCCACTGCCAACTCTTTAGAGATGATTATGTGGTATGAGCAAGAATTATACATTTTGTTTTGTTTTGTTTTAAGCTTTTGGAGTTGTTGCTGCAATATAACCTAGTCTATCCTTATACAGACACTATCTTAACACATGTTAAATTCTTTCAAGTTAAATAGGCATTTAACATCCAGTCCTAATAAAGGTGTGGGAAAATAAATACTTCCAGAGATTTTCTAGTGGGAGTAAAAATTTTTTCCACTTTTTTGAAAAATAAATTGACAGTAGATTCTATTAAAATGAAGAAGAAAAATACTCCACCCCTACCCCCCAGATTCCATTTTGAGAAATTTCTTCCACAGAAACAAAAGTACTACTTCAAAAGGATGTTAATGTCTATTGTGGTAGCTAAAAAACGGAAACTAATCTAAATTTCTAAATAAGGTTTAGCCAAACTATGAAGTATTATGCAACTGTTAAAAGGACAAATTTTATCCTTTTTATTGACTTCAAGGGATGTCCAAAACCACCCTCCCCGCAAAAATCCATATGCATGACTTTGTATGTACAAGCCTAGAAAACGAAATTGTTTTACCTTAAAGGAGCAGGGGTGGTGATGGGGGAGCAGAGAATATTACCGTGTTTTTCTTATTACATCTTGTTATTCCTCGACTTCTTACAATTTGTAAGGCTTATGTAATTAAATAAACTCAATTAAAAGTGAGGAAAAAAAACTAAACCTAAGTGTCTGCCAACTGAGTCTTTACAAAATAAGCTTAGTATTGCTGCCACTAGTTGAGAGAGGAGGAAGAGGCGGGGCTTCTGTAATATTACCAGACCACGCCCACTGTCCCCAGCCAATGGCTTCTCTCGAGGGCCCGGGAAGGCTTGCTGTGACGCATGCGTACTTGCCTGAGTTTTTTCCTAGCCTCTGAGGAGCGCCCTGCAGTTTTGGGTTTGACCCTGTCAGGCTACCGTCCTGGGAACCGGAACAGCACCTGAGGTTTGCTTCCGGGCGTGTCCTAGGCTTCCCCTTCCCTCCATCACGCTTCTTCCCCTCCCCCTATTCCCTTTTCCCTTTTCGTTCTCTCCCAAAGAGGCCGACCCCTGAGTCGTGAGTCTGGGGTCTGGTTGGTGAAAAAAAGCTGTAGTAGCTGCAAGTGGGGAGGTGTGAGAAATTAACTGAGGTATTTGGAGACCAAGGGCTTGACCGAAATGATTTGTTTGTGGGAGGAGGTCGACCGTTGGTGGGAAGTTTTCCCCTTGAGGCGAACGGGGGCGGGGTTTACCTGGGTTTGCCTGGTGGGGTTCAGCTGGGTTTGCCTGGCGGGGTAGCGGGGGCGGGGGAAGACGCACCTCTAAAATGGGTAGTCAGGGGGTGGGGCGGTGTGCGGGTCAAGGGAAAATGGAGGTGGTGAGAACTGGCATTGGGGTCGCACGGCGTTCTGGCTTCATTTTTACTTTAACCGTTTGATGAAAAGAGCAGCTACAATTAGACTGTAGATTTTAGGGAGCCACGTTTTATTCCCACTTTATTTCCTTTTACTGTGGAGAAACATCTTGGCCGCACGCTTGTGTGCTTAAGTATTATAGACCTTTAAAAAGTAAATTACCACATGGGAGCAAAGTAATGTCAGGCGAACAGATAATTAAAGAGAAAGCAATGAATTACAGACCAACTCCTTCCCTCTGGACGGAGACATTTGTTCAAACTAGGCAATATCATGCAAATATTTATCTAATTAGTCAATTTTAAGGAACACGGGTCTCAGAAATACAAGCATGCCTCCTTTTATTGCGCTTTGCTTTATTGCACACAGACATTACGTTTTCTACAAACTAAAGGCAAAGACCCTCTACCAGCAAAAAGATTATCGTTCATTTTATTGCAACACTCGCTTTATTAAGGTGTCTGGAAGCCCAACCCGCGTGCCTGTATCTTCCTCAGTAAACTGGTTCTCTTCAGTTTTCTAAAACATTATTTCCCGTAGTCTCCCCTGTTGCATAATATATGCCCTCTCAAACCTTTAAATCTTATTCAGGCCTGTAGTGTATATAGCATAAGATGAGAACTACAAAATCTCAGGATCATATACTGGAGAATGGAGAGAGGGAACATAGAATCAAATTTAACTATATTTGAATAATAAGGAGTAGGAATGAGTTTTATTTGGGGCCTGGAATTCTCTGTTGTGGTTATAATGACTTCAAAGATAATTTTAGTTTTTTGTTCCATGTAGAGGACAACATGTCCTCCCTCCCTGGGTGCCTTGGTTTGGATGCAGAAACAGCTGCAATGGAGTCTGAAGAGATCGAAGAGCTGCAGCAAGCAGTGGTTGAAGAGCTGGGTATCTCCATGGAGGAACTTCGGGAGTTCATTGATAAAGAACTAGAAAAGATGGACTGTATTCAGCAACGTAGGAAGCAGCTAGCAGAGTTGGAGACGTGGGTAATACAGAAGGAGTCTGAGGTGGCCCATGTTGACCAGCTCTTTGATGATGCATCCAGGTAAGGACTGTATGGGAAGAAGGGGAATTCATCATGACAGACATTATGTCAAGCACTTTGTAGTTTACAAGTTACAGATATATAGAACCTTACTCTTCCTCAAAAGTTAGAATCCCATATCCTCATAATGACCCATATGTAGAATATTCATCTATTAGAGCCTAATATATGATCAGTAATAGGGCAGTGTGGGTCTTGAGTCCCTTCCCCTTTTGCACTCCAGAGCAATTGCTTTGTTTCCTTAGTTGGAGTGTCTAGGGAGTGAGGATTGTAAAGAGTTACTGTCTTATGTAATTGGGAACATTAATAAGTTCCTAGAGCCCTGAATCTATTCCTAAACGCCCAGAATATTTGTTTCTGGTGCCCTAGTTGTCACTTAGAAAGCATTTTCTAATAACAAGGTAAATAGTGAGGTCTGGTTGAAAGAACTATACTTTGAGCTTATTTTGGATTTTTGAGAAACTAGTCTGGAAACCACTATTTAAATATTTTTCTATGGGAAAAGCATTCTAAATTCTGAACAGAGAGACTTGGAATATAGCTGTTTATAAATTTAAGGCAGCTTATATTTAAAAATATATATAAATTCTAGTGGCTCCTATACCTCCTTCTGCTGGCTTTGACCTTTTCTACATGTGTTCCAATATTAGGGCAGTGACTAATTGTGAGTCTTTAGTGAAGGACTTTTACTCCAAACTGGGACTACCATACCGGGACAGTAGCTCTGATGATGAAGCTTCCCAGCCTACAGAAATAATTGAGATTCCTGATGAAGATGATGATGTTCTCAGTATAGATTCAGGTAAGAGGTGAAGCCATGGAAAGGAAAGTCTCAGGATCAAAATTGAAACACTAGAAGATAAAAGAGTAGAGGAGAAACCAATGTTACTAACTCCATATTCTAAACTGTTAGACTTGTCTGTTACAGAAAAACATAGAACATTGTTAGTATCATAAATGTTCCTTTCGTGCTGCTTCCTCATTGAATTAACCTCCTTTCCCCATTCTGTATAACCTCTCTTGTGAAGTTCCTTGCTTTTCTTTGTAGATGGCATTAGCATCTATGTATATATCTCAGAAGAGATGTTAGGTTTTGTCTATTTTTTAAATTTTTTTGAAGGTGTGCCCTAGCCTGTTTGGCTCAGTGGATAAAGAGTCAGCCTGTGGACTTGAAGGGTCCTGAGTTCTCGAGCCACATGCTAGGATATAAAAATATAGTTGGTATTTTCATCACCCTAGAAAGGAAACTTCATATTCATTAGTGGGTTTTCTTTTGGGGATGATGAAAACATTTTGGGATTATTGAAGTGGGTTGTACAACTTTGTGAATATATTAAAATCAACTGAATTAAACACTTTTTTTGTTGTTGATATCAGAAGGAGAAACATTGACTTTTCTTTGCACTTACTTATGCACTTGTTGGTTGCTTCTTGTATGTGCCCTGACTGGGGATCAAACCTGCAACCTTGCTGTATTAGGCCAGGGCTGAATTTAAAAAAATATATATTTTTTAATCCTCACTCAAGAGTACTTTTCCATTGATTTTTAGAGAGAGTGGAAGGGAGGGGGAGAGACAGAGAGAAACATTGATGTAAGAGAGACATATCAGTTGGTTGCATCCCATATGCTTGGGGTGCTGGGGATCGGGGATCAAGCCTGAAACCAGGGTACGTGCCCTTGACTGGAATTGAACCCACGATCCTTCAGTCTGTAGGCCAAATGTTCTATCCACTGAGCCAAACCAGCTAGGGCTGAATTAAACATTTTAAAAAATTGTATAGTATGTGGATTTTACCTGAATTTATAAAAATTAATTTAAAAATTATTTTCTCAGATGCACTAGCTGTAAATATAGAATAGTTCTATCATAGCAGAAAGTTCGGTTGTACAACACTATTCAAAAATAAGTACTTTTGCTTAATGTTTTTATTGCATCTCATTTTTCAGTTATTCAAATAACCCATAAATAAATTACTATTATAAAAATTCTAATATACAGTGAATACCCAAATTAACTTAGACTACCACTTGTCACAGTACTTTACCCCAGGTGTAAGCACTATTGTCTATTTACTCTGTATCTCTCTGGACCCTTTTGGTACTTTTACATATTTGTAGCTCTATATCTACTTTGCAGTTGTTATTGATAATACTTCTATGATAATACTTTTAAGTAGCTTAGTTCTTGGTTTCTTGAAAATTCTTGTGTGTAAGTATCCTACACTCATTAGAATTTTTCTCATTCATAGGTGATGCTGGAAGCAGAACTCCAAAAGACCAGAAGGTAAATTAGAATGGGTAGGGAAAGGGTAAAAGATAAGAACATGAAAATGGCCAAAACCAGTTTGGCTCAGTGGATAGAGCGTCAGCCTGCGGACTGAGGGGTTCAGGGTTTGATTCCGGTCAAGGGCATGTACCTCGGTTGCGGGCACATCCCCAGTAGGGGGTGTGCAGGAGGCAGCTGATCGATGTTTCTCTCTCTCATCGATGTTTCTAACTATCTCTCTCCCTTCCTCTCTGTAAAAAATCAATAATATATATATATATATTTTAAAAAGAACATGAAAATGGGAGAAACTTTTGGCCTGACTATTCTGTTAGTTCAGCCATCGACAGAATCATTACCTTGTAATCAGGCCCAGTTGTTGCAGTGGTGGCTGAATATAGACATTATAAGAAAGAAGAAGAGGGAGGCAAGATGGCGGGCTCGCGGTGAGCAGATGTCAAGGGATGAAATAGGTATGCCTAGAAGCAAATTTTAAAAGCATTTTCTCTTCAAATCTTTTTCTATTTCCACCTGATAAGCATCTTGATTCACCATGGCCGTATCAGCAGTGAAATGGGCGATATCAAACAGAACTATTTTGAAACATTTATTTCCAATCCAAAATGGAGCTTTATACTGTGTTTGTCATAAATCCACATATTCTTCTCTTCCAGATGACTATAATTACAAAGTAGAACTTGCTTTGACATCTGATGGCAGGACGATAGTTTGCTACCATCCTTCTGTGGATATTCCATATGAACTCACCAAGCCTATCCCTCGGCCAGATCCTGTGCATAATTATGAAGAAACACAGGATCAAATACTGAAAACCAGATTAGAAGAAAAAAATGAACATTTAGAGCAAGGACCCATGATAGAACAACTTAGCAAAATGTTCTTTACTACTAAACACCGTTGGTATCCTCATGGACAGTATCATACACGTCGTAGGAAATTGAATCCTCCAAAAGACAGATGATATTGAGGTTTTCAGAAAAATGCTGTCCTGTTCTCATTTGCCATTTGAGAAAATGCAATCAAATATATTCATTACTATATTATATAGTAAAATAATAATAAATGTCTTTTCATCTAAAAAAAAAAAAGAAGAGATTACTTAGCGTGCACTGATTGCTATATGAATGTAGAATTTGGCAGTGCTCAGTTAGGTGAGATTAATCAAGGAAAGCTTCCTAAAGCTGATTTCTGAACCAGAATATAAGAAAGCAGTTTTGCCTGATAAAGTAACCATAAGCTTCCAAATACAACTAATTCTATTGTTGTTTTTTTTGAAAGACAAGTTACTTATTATTTTAAAATTACTTCTAACTGTTGCTGCTGTTTCAAAACTTATTTCCCTCATCCCCTTCCTTACAGCTCCGTGAAGCTATGGCTGCCTTAAGAAAGTCAGCTCAAGATGTCCAGAAGTTCATGGATGCTGTCAACAAGAAGAGCAGTTCCCAGGATCCACATAAAGGTTAGGGTCAGGAGGTGCCACGATATCGGTGGGGGTGAATTCCAGAGAGCTTCTGTTTTAGCTCCTCAGAATCCTTCTCTGTTGGGTTCTTTTAATGCCTCAGGCTATCAAGTCAATATAAGATTATTTGTGATTTTGTTTTTCCTTGCTGTCTGCTTAAGTGTTTTGCCTGCTGCTTTTCCAGTGTGTGATGGCTTTATCTGAATAATTTTTTAGCTCATCCTCATAGCTACTTCTTCCAGATGGAGATCAGAGAGCAGCAGTCTGAGAGAAGCTTTGCTTGTAGAATGGGTTTGTTACAGGAAAATGCTTCTTCTCATTTAATGAGTGGTGATTAATGTTGTTATTAATAAGGAGTTGTAAACAGTTGACATGTTCTTGAATTACATGTGAATTTCACAGTTATTTGAGTTTTTCCTATTAGCATTACAGTTGAGTCAGCTATGTTTTATGTTTCCACTCTTGACCAAGAGAGCAGCAAAAATGGCTAAGGATCAAAGATTATCCCATTTTCCCTGATTACCCTACTACCCCCTTTATTTTTTCATTCTCTCCCCAATCTATGCCATATTTCTTTAGAAGAACTTTGTTTTCTTCCATAGGAGCCTTGAGTCAAATGTCTGGAGAACTGAGCAAAGATGGTGACCTGATAGTCAGCATGCGCATTCTGGGCAAGAAGAGAACTAAGACATGGCACAAAGGCACCCTTATTGCCATCCAGACAGTTGGTATGTTCAGGCTAGAGGAAGAACTAATGAACAACCTGCAGGTTTCCATTGCTGATTGTTTCTTTTCCCTACAGCCTTGCCTTTTGTCTCCCACAGCAGCCAGGATTTACTGGTACACAGAAGCTGTTGGGTTTTTTTAAATTTTTGTTTATCTTTCCCTTTTACTCAGGGCCAGGAAAGAAATACAAGGTGAAATTCGACAACAAAGGAAAGAGTCTACTGTCGGGGAACCATATTGCCTATGATTACCATCCTCCTGCTGACAAACTGTATGTGGGCAGTCGAGTGGTGGCCAAATACAAAGATGGGAATCAGGTCTGGCTCTATGCTGGCATTGTAGCCGAGACACCAAACGTCAAAAACAAGCTCAGGTACCTAGACAGAGGATTGTAAACGGAGCAGAGGCCGGGAGCACAGCACCTGTCCTGTTCAAGTCATAATCCAGATCTCACAATTAGCCTTTGTGCTCTTAGTCCCCAATGGCCAAAACTCATTTTTCTTTGCCATGGGAGTCATATGGGTGATTCTCCTTTTTTTTTTTCTTTTCTTTTCTTTTTTTTTTTTCCCTTGAGAAAACTTGGAAGAGAGTAATCAGGATTAATTAATGGTTAATAGGGGAATAGGGAATCATGTAGGAGGAAGAAATAAAGTGGAGACTAAATGGTTTTCTGAATAGGAATCTGATAGTAGAACTAGAATAAATCGCTTTGGGGAAAGTGGGGATATATTGGTTAGATGAAGAAAATTCTTAACTCTTGGGGTGAGAAGAAAGAATTACAGGAAGAAAGTAGTAGACTGGAACATCTTCCCTGAGGTGGAAGCTAGGATAAGATAATGCCTGTAGGTCATGTTAAATATAATTCCCTAATCTTTCCAATATCACTCTTTCCTTACAGATTTCTTATTTTCTTTGACGATGGCTACGCTTCCTATGTCACTCAATCTGAATTGTATCCCATTTGTCGGCCACGTGAGTGTCCCTCCTTTCTTCCTCAGTTCTATTCATCTTCCTCTACCTTGTATTTCTTCCAAAGACAGCCAGTTGAGAAGTCCTAGTGTTTTTGTTGCTTCTGTCTCAAAGAACGTAAGTTTGATTAAAGTCCTTTGGGAGATAAAGTTTTATTTGTTCATCTCCAATGATGGGTCTTTGTAACCAAAGAGGGAGACACTGGAAGATCATGACTGACTTGGATGGACAATCATATTGTAGATGTGATCTTATTTCATTTCTATGTAATTTAGGTTTGAGAAGATGTCTCATACTTCTTCCTGAGTCTCATACTTCAGCTAATGTGTGTAAATCTGTAGGCTGCACAGTGCTTTCTACAGAAGCTGTGTTAATGGGGGCTTCATGGTGTCCTCTATACTTGTGACTCGGGTTTGGGTACAAACTCTCACAGAAGAGTCAATAACACTGCTGTGTTTCCACATAACCTGGCAGTAAATGCATTCAGGACCCCTTAAAAGCCCAATAGAGAATAAGAAGGAAGGATAATTTTTTTATCAATTTCATAATGCCATCTGATCATTTTTTGTTTACCTCTAGACATACCAAGTTAGCAAGAATTTGTAAGAAGAAACATCCACTTCATAAAATGAATGACTCACCTGTATTTATATATTGCTTATTTAGTATTTACTTGATTTATATGAGTATTTACCCCTTAGGTTCAATACTTTTAAGTGGTCTTAGCTTTGCTTCCCTTGAGGTTATGATTTCATTTATTTTTCTGTCCTCCCAACTTAAAAAATATCAAACATCTCCTTGCCGACCATTTTTTCCTGTTAAGACATGCCCTACATGCCCTCTCTCAGTCCCACTTCTTCCCTGGGACAGTGAAAAAGACTTGGGAGGACATAGAAGACATCTCTTGCCGAGACTTCATTGAGGAGTACATCACTGCTTACCCCAACCGGCCCATGGTGCTACTCAAGAGTGGCCAGCTTATCAAGACTGAGTGGGAAGGCACGTGGTGGAAGTCCCGAGTCGAAGAGGTGGACGGCAGCCTAGTCCGAATCCTCTTCCTGGTACTGTTCTTCCCTAGTGTTTGAGGCAGGTGTCGGGGTGGGTTGGGGGAGTATAAGAGGCAATAATGAGGATGATTTTGTAAAACTTCATGGTTTTCCTTTTTTATCCTCCTATCCGTTCTCACTATTTTGATCAAAATTTACTTTGTCCTTCTTTTTGTTCATCTGTGAGTGATTGAAAATAAATTCCTTGAATTTAATTATGACACTAATCTGTATGGTTGGCTTTTGGTTTTGTTGTTTTGTTTTTGTTTTTTGTTTTTATTTGTTTCTTTTTCTCTAGGAACAGTCACATTGCTTGTAGGTACAGAGAAAGCAGCCAGTTTCATTTGTCCAATTTGACTGTTAGGTCTTCTATACCCATCCTTTTCTCCCCTCCTGCCTTCCTTAGAATTATATTTCTCCTCTGACTATCCCAGCATTTTGTTCCTAAGGCCTATGATCCTGATAGTAATTCTCATACTTAGTAAAAACATCTGTTGCTCCTGAAATTTCTTATAAACAAGGAACATGTTTTTCTTCCTTATGTTCCTGATGTCTTATCATGGAGCCCAGCACATAAGTTTATTGAATAGATAAGGAATTTGGGGCTCATCAGGGAAATTTCCCCAAGGAGTCACATGATATGTATTCTCCACAAATGGCAAGGTAGATTCTAGCCTTTTTTTATTTTTTTATTTTATTGATTTTTTACAGAGAGGAAGGGAGAGAGAGTTAAGAAACATCGATGAGAGAGAAACATCGACCAGCTGCCTCCTGCACAGCCCCCACTGGGGATGTGCCCGCAACCAATGTACATGGCCCTTGACCGGAATCGAACCTGGGACCCTCCAGTCCGCAGACTGACGCTCTATCCACTGAGCCAAACCGGTTTCGGCTAGATTCTAGCCTTTAACCCGTTCTCTCCCTCCCTGCCTCCCAATTCCTCAGGATGACAAAAGATGTGAATGGATCTATCGAGGCTCTACACGGCTGGAGCCCATGTTCAGCATGAAGACATCCTCGGCCTCTACATTGGAAAAGAAGCAAGGGGGACAGTTCAGGACACGTCCAAATATGGGTATATCCAGAAAGATGCCCTGGGTGAGGGTGGAATGGGACAAACCAGCAAAGGTGATTATAGACAGTGGCTATCCTTTGTTTACCAGGATGACACTACTGACTCATTGGAAACAGGAGGTGTGCCCTGAGTTGTTTGCCGTAGTGGTGATGGATTTGTGGTGTCGCCTCCACATGCTGTGGCTCTCATTTGTTCTAAACGACCACATAAAAATCTGAAACAACTGGCTTAGGTTAGGGGTATTGGTGGTAGTAGCGACCTCTTACTCACATGAGGATAACTGCTTTTTGTTATCTAGGGTCAACTTTCTTAAAGCCTAAACTGTTTTTGTTTTTATCTGTTCCTGGCATGCTTTGATTGATTTTTCCTGACTACATTACTTGACCAATGAATGCATTTTTGAAAGTTTTAATAAAAATGTAACAGTTACTAACATAAATGGTCTGAGGCAGGTTATTAAGTCAAAGCCAGCTTATGCCAGTACTCTCACTCATTGGTAGAAATATTGGGAACTGACAGTCTTAGCACTTACTCAAAATGTTTCCATTTATGCTTTTTTATATTAATATAAATTGAAGGTCAGGTGTGTGCATAAGTACAAGTGACAGCTGTCATCTTCTCAATGGTAAATTTCATTTTTCCTATAGGTGCTGTGAGGAGCAAAGGTCCTGTGGTCCAGTATACCCAGGATCTAACCAGCACTGGAACCCAGTTTAAGCCAATGGAGCTGCCACAGCCCACAGCCCCACCTGTTCCACCTGCTGCTACACCCGTCCCACCTGCTACCCCCATCCCACCTGCTGCACCCGTCCCACCTGTTACACCCACTCCACCTGCCCCACCTGCTCCACCTCTGTCCCCCCAGGCAGGTGACACTGAGTGAGTGCTATTCCTTTTTTTTTCTAGTTTCTTTCATATTTCATATTTTCTGTGTCTTTTATCATATCATCTCTTCTCTAATCTCCTAGAAGCTTGGAAAGCCAGCTTGCCCAGTCACGGAAGCAGGTAGCCAAAAAGAGCACCTCTTTGCGGCTAGGCTCTGTGGGCTCTGGTCATTCCTCCCCTACGTCTCCTTCACTCAGTGAAAATGCCCCTGGTGGGAAACCTGGAATCAACCAGACATACAGGTGAGAAAATCTCAGGCTCTTGATGGGGGCAAGGAGGTGCAGTGTGGACTGAGTAGTTACAGGGAGGTTCCTTGGCTCATAGGGGTTATGATGGTGAGGAGTTTGGACTTGAAAAGCAAGTTTTTAACCTTGGAAATTTCCAGGAAGCAAAATATAAAAATAACTGAATTAGAAACTGGGTGCCTAGAAATACAGAATTACTGGAAAGTCATTTGTTAAAACTTCTCATTAAATGTGGTAGCATCTTTGGTTCAATAAAAATGGCACGTTACAGCCACTTTCCTTGAATTGTGAGAGTTAATAAGGACATTTATAGGACACACAGCAGGGAAGAAAGCATTGGTAGAAGACTGGACTCTACTTCCATAATTCACAGGCAAAAAACCTTTTTTTTTAAAATATATTTTATTGATTTTTCACAGAGAGGAAGGGAGAGGGGTAGAGAGCTAGAAACATTGATGAGAGAGAGACATCCACCAGCTGACTCCTGCACACCCCCCCACGGGGGGATGTGCCCGCAACCAATGTACATGCCCTTGACCGGAATCGAACCTGGGACCTTCCAGTCCCAAGGCCGATGCTCTATCCACTGAGCCAAACTGGTTTCGGCGGCAAAAAGCTTTTAAGAAAGGGTATATAAACTGTTGAAATAGAGATATTCTCAGTCAGTGAAGAGTAACCAGGATGTTTCATTGTCTAGGTTTTTTGGGAAGGCAAGGGAAAAATCTGACTTTCTTATGCCATGTTTAGCTTCAGAGATAATAATTAACAGAGAGATCCTGTTGCATTCTTACCTGATCTGTTGCATCTCATTTGCAGATCACCTTTAGGCTCAACAGCTTCTGCGCCAGCACCACCAGCATCCACAGTCCTTTCAGCCCTCCCAGCATCCACAGTCCTTCCAGCTCTCCCAGCAACCACAGTCCTTCCAGTCCTCCCAGCATCCACAGTCCTCCCAGCATCCACAGTCCTGCCAGTCATTCCAGTCCTCCCAGTATCCACAGTCCTCCCAGCATCCCCAGCCCTTCCAGCCCTCCCAGCTTTCCATGGCATGTTGGAGCGTGCCCCGGCAGAGCCCTCCTACCGCGCCCCCATGGAGAAGCTTTTCTATTTACCTCATGTCTGCAGCTATACTTGTCTGTCTCGAGTCAGACCTATAAGAAGTGAGCAGTACCGAGGCAAGAACCCTCTGCTGGTCCCACTGCTATATGACTTCCGGAGGATGACAGCCCGGCGCCGAGTTAACCGCAAGATGGGCTTTCATGTCATCTATAAGACACCCTGTGGCCTCTGCCTTCGGACAATGCAGGAGATCGAACGCTACCTTTTTGAGACTGGCTGTGACTTCCTCTTCTTGGAGATGTTCTGTTTGGATCCATATGTTCTTGTGGACCGGAAGTTTCAGCCCTATAAGCCTTTTTACTATATTTTGGACATCACCTATGGGAAAGAAGATGTTCCCCTATCCTGTGTCAATGAAATTGACACAACTCCCCCACCGCAGGTGGCCTACAGCAAGGAACGAATCCCAGGCAAGGGTGTTTTCATTAACACAGGCCCTGAATTTCTGGTTGGCTGTGACTGCACGGATGGGTGCCGGGACAAGTGAGTTGGTGGGGTATTGCTGGCCTTGCTATGGTTGCCTTTCTTTCCACTCTTTCTCTGCCTTATATCTGCACTCCTTTCCCCATCTCCCTTTACCTTCTCCCTCAGCTGGAGCTCCTGCCTTAAGGTCTCCATGAAGCTATGTAATAGAGATGCTGGGGTTGATTTGGCCCCACTGCATAACCCTGGGTTCATGTGTCTTCTTTCTCTGATTCTCCTTTTCCTTCACTTTTCTCCAGTTGGCACTTGGTTTCATTCTCTTTTTATTTTATTCTCACAGTCATCTTCTTACTCTGTCTTTTCCTTTCTCTTCCTATCTAATAAAAGTAATATGCAAATTGACTGTCACTCCAACACACAAGGTGGCTGCCCCCATGTGGTCAAAGATGGCTGCCCCCATGTGGACACAAGATGGCCACCACAAGATGGCCAGCAGGGGAGGGCAGTTGGGAGGGACCAGGCCTGCAAGGGAGGGCAGTTGTGGGCGATCAGGCCAGCAGGGGAGGGCAGTTGGGAGGGACCAGGCCTGCAAGGGAGGGCAGTTGGGGGTGATCAAGCCTGCAGGGAAGGGCAGTTAGGGGTGACCAGGCCAGCAGAGGAGGGAAGTTGGGGGCAACCAGGCCTGCAGGGAAGGGCAATTGGGGGACCCAAGCCTGCAGGGGAGAGCAGTTGGAGGGGACCAGGCCTGCAGGGGAGGACAGTTTGGGGTGACCAGGCCTGCAGGGGAGGGCAGTTAGGGGCAATCAGGCTGGCAGGGGAGCAGTTAGGCATCAATTAGGCTGGCAGGGGAGTGGTTAGGGGGTGATCAGGCTGGCAGGCAGAAGTGGTTAGAAGCAATCGGGAAGGCAGGCAGGTGAGCAGTTGGGAGCCAGAAGTCCTGGATTGTGAGAAGGATGTACGACTGCCCTTTAGGCCCGATCCTACCGGGATCGGGTCTAAACGGGCAGTCGGACATCCCTTGGGGGGTCCCAGATTGGAGAGGGTGCAGGCTGGACTGAGAGACACACACACCCCCGACCCCGACCCCCCCCCCCCTCCTAACCCCCGTGCACGAATTTCATGCACTGGGCCTCTAGTTTACATATATGAGGGAAGAAAAAGAAATTTCTCTATCCTATCGCCAGCCATTTGTTAATACTTCTTGGTTTTAAAGAAAGTCTCACAGCTCTACCTATCTTATCCTTCTATCTTATGTAGGTCCAAGTGTGCCTGTCATCAGCTAACTATCCAGGCTACAGCCTGCACCCCAGGCGGCCAAGTCAACCCTAACTCTGGCTACCAGTACAAGAGACTAGAAGAGTGTCTGCCCACAGGGTAAGTATCAGGGGAAAGTGAGGAGCATGCTCTTGGCTTTCTATTCTTATAGAAACCATCAGAATTCTAAAAATTGAAACCAAAAATTGAATAACTGAAACGGGCATTTATTTTATCAATTGAATCTTATTTACTGAAATTCCAGCACATATTACTTCCTTGGACTTCCCTTGAAATGAAAACATAGAATGATTGAACAGTGTCTAGGAATTTTCTGTTGTGATCAAAGGTGATGTTAATTTTATAGCTGTATGAATGTCCTAGCAGATTACAGCTTGCTCTGGCAAATGAAATGTATTCAGAGAGGAAAAGAAGGCAGAGACTTGATTACTTAGGACTTTGTAAATCAGAATAAAAATTATGGTCAAATTCATGGTGCAATCGGTAGCTATTGGAGATTTTTAAGGAGTCAAATTGACCTGCCTTTCAAAGATTACTCTGGCTTCTGTCTAGAAAATAGATCTTAGGGCAGCAAAATAAAAATTTGGAAGCCCAGTTAGAAAATATAAGAGAGAGGTGGTGATTGCTGGTACTAACATGGAAGTGTAGTAGAGGTGAAAGAGGACAGATTTGGGGTACATTTGGAGGTAGAGCTACAGAACTTGGTAGATTGACTATGGAGTGGGGTAGAGAAGGGGCAGAATCAAGGACAGTTCCTAAATTTTCTACTTTAGCAACTAAATTGGGGCTTTTTTACTGAGATGGAAGACCAGAGGAGTTACAGATCTGAGTGAAATTCAGTTTCTTTTCCAGCTGTATGAAGCTTGGGATGCCTGTTAGACAGTCCAAGTGGAAATGTTGAAAAGGCAGCGAGATTTCTGAGAGAAGTGTAAGGGCTGCACAGGAGTGGTATTTAAAGCCTGGATGAGTTCACCGAGAGAGAATAATGATAATAGAGAAGAGAAAGGGGCCCAGGAGTCAGCCCTGGGCTCTCTAAATAGAAACTGAACAGAGGAGGTAGAGCCAGGTCAGGGAAAGAAAAGATGAATGAAAGAGTGAGATATAACATGGTAAATTGCTTACTTATGAACATGTGAACTAATAAACCTAGTGCTCAAGATGCATAATTAGGAGAGAGAATAGAAGAAGAAAGGAGAAAAGCATCAGTGAAATCAGAAATTTTCTCATAATTAAAGGGTCTGTATTTCCAAATTGACAGGGCCAATCAGGTCCCAATGTAATGAATGAAAATAGATCCCCACTAAAACAAATGATAATAAAATGTGACCACTGCGCCAAGAACGCTGGGGGCTAAAAGAAAATCCTAAAAGCTCCTAGAGAAGAGAAATAGACCACACATACACAAAAAGTGATTCAAAATGACTTCAGGCCCTTACTGGTTTGGCTCAGTGGATAGAGCATCAGCCTGCGAACTGAAAGGTCCCAGGTTCGATTCTGGTCAAGGGCATGTACCTTGGTTGTGGGCACATCCCCAGTAGGGGGTGTGCAAGAGGCAGCTGATCAATGTTTCTGACTCTCTATCCCTCTCCCTTCCTCTCTGTAAAAAAATCAATAAAATATATTTAAAAAACAAACAAACAAAATGACTTCAGCCTTCTCAAAATAACATTGAAAGCTAGAAGGCAATTAGGAATTTATTCAAAATTCTAAGGGGAAATTATTTCTAACCGAGAGTTCTAAACCCAGGCAAACTATCAGATCAGTGTTAAAGTAGACTAAAGACATATTTTAGACATGAAATAAATCCATATTTTTCATTATTCCATTTCTCAGAAACTTACTGGGAATGTTTACCAAAATGAGGGGATAAAGTCCATACAGATCCATGAAACAGAGGCTCTAACTCGAAAGAGGGGTGAGAGCCCTGGCTGGGTGGCTCAGTAGGTTGGAACATCGTTCTATGCACCAGGAGATTGCAGATTCAATTCCTGGTGAGGGCACGAATGACAGGCAATCAATCTATGTTTCCCTCGCACATTGATGTTTCTCTCCCCCTCCCTTTCTCTTTCAAATCAAATATATACACACACACACACACACACACACACACACACACACACACACACACTAGAGGCCCGATGCACGAAATTCATGCATGGGGGGTGGTTCCCCTCAGCCCAGCCTGCACCCTTTCCAATCTGGGATCCCTCTCACAATCCTGGACCACTGACTGCTAAATGCCCCTCCCCCTGCCACTGACCTAGTTGCCCCTAACTGCCCCCCCTGCCAGCCTAATTGTCCCCAACTGCACATCTCCTCTCCCCCCGCCAGCCTGGTTGCCCCTAACTGCTCCTCCCCCCCTCCATCCCCCCGTTGGCCTGGCCGCCTCTTACTGCCCCCCTTGCCAGCTTAATCAACCACAACTGCCCTCCTCTGCCAACCTGGTCGCCCCCAACTGCCCTCCCCCCCCCCCCCCGCTGGCCTGTTCATCCCTCATGGCCCCCCTGCTGGCCTAGTCACCCCATGCAGCCTGCTGTTCAGTCATCCAGTCATCCCTCACTTACCCACCTGCCGGCCTGGTTGCCCCATGCAGCCTGCTTGTTCAGTCATTAGGTCGTCCCTCGCTAACCCCCCTGCCGGCTTGGTCACCCCACACAGCCTGCTTGTTCAGTCGTTTGGTCATCCCTAACTAACCCTCCCTGCCAGCCTGGTCGTAGGCAGCCATCTTGTGAGGGTGTGATGGTCAATTTGCATATTACCTCTTTATTATATAGGATCTTCTTGGGTGAGGAGAGGTGAGAGGAATCCCACAATGATAGTGAAATGAAGGCCAGTGAAGGAGGCATCCAGGCTGACAGCTGTGCACTGGATGTAGAGAACAGCCAGTGTAAGAACAGGCCAAACCTGGCTACAAAAGAGACTTTGGGAAAATGAACATTTAATAGAAAACCTGCTGTGTCAGAGTAGCCTCAGAGGAGATTGAAACTAGTGAGGAGGTCAGGAGATGAATTTGTGCTGAATGCATATTGAAAACTAAGCAAACACAGTTATTAGCTTTACCTGCATTACTGTATCATGTTTTCATTTTAAATAAAAAATATGAATCTTGTAATGATATATAGATTTGCTAATGCTGGGTGGTAGATGAATGTTCATTGTATCTTTTACATGTTTGAAATGTTACATTGAAATGTTTTCAAATAACCACAAATAATATATGACTCCTGCTTAAACCTCTCTGATAGCTTCCAACTCTACTTTGGCTTTTATTCTAACTCTTAATCTTGGGTCACCAGACACTGTACTTACTATCTTGCTCCTTCCTATCTCTTTCCCCCCATAATTGTTCCAACCACACTGATATTCTTTAGTTCCTGGGTCCAGTTCTCCCACTGTTTGCCAGCCTACCTTGAGGGCCTTTGTACAAACTGTGCCCTCTCGGCATCCTCCCAGTTCTTTGCGTAGTTATCTTCTTTAACCTTGAGTGCTCTCAGCTTTATTCTGACCTCAGAGAAACTTCCTGGTCACTCTAAAACTAGGTCATTTTTGCTAATTTTGTCATTGAGCACCTGTTTGTGTCCTTAAAAGCATCTGTGACAGCTTTATCATATTTGTTCATTTGTTTTTGTTCTGGGGTTTTTTTCCCCCCATTAGAATGTAAGCTCCATGAGGGCATTTCTTTCTTGCTCCCCATTTTATCACCAGCAGCTCACTTATCCAGTGTCTGGCACATAGTAACAACAAGTAAATTTTGTTGAATAAGTGATACTCAGTATAGCTACTCCAAAACTTTCATCTGGTGGAGATTAAATCTGAGATCAAATTCTGGCCTTATCCCTCCTAATTGATCCTATTTTATTAACTACTAGAGGCCTGATGCATGAAATTTGTGCAAGGGGCTCGGCCCGCGCAGCCCCTTGCAGCCCTGTACGGTTGTTCTGCTGTTCGGTCTAATTAGCATATTAGCTCTTTATTATAATAGGATAAACACAGTCTAAGAATATTGACATCTCCCACCCCAATGGTATTTTAAAGGACTAAAAGTTGTTTCTTGATATAGTGCTGGTTCTGTGTTTTGTGAAAATTCATTGAACTATAGACTTATTGTGTACTTCTCTCTGTATATATTACGTTTTAATAAGTTTTTTTATCATTTAAAAACACTTTATATGGCTACTTTGAAGATAGACTAAGAGAATGTATATAAAGTATTGACTTAATGGCAAACACAAAATATATCTTCAATAAATAGAAGCTGCTCTTACCATCTTTGTCAGGGGGATACCACTAATGTCATCAACCAACTCTCTGTACTGTTATCTTTCCAAAAGTAAACATCTTTCAATTTATATACCAGGAAAAGTGAAGTAAAATCTTAAACCCTGAGCAAAGCATATAGAGCAGAAACACTGAAAAGCTAATTGACATAGCTTATATCCTTATTTTAATGGCTCTGAATCTGTGTTCACATCATAGTTTCTTAGCTTTTCTCCAGGTTAGGCATTCTGGTATTCACTGTTATTATCTGTATAATATGATAACTATCTGTATAAATCACTTTTCCCCCTTAGGAATTATTTCCTTGGGCTATATTCCCACATGAAACAAAGAGCATATAGTTCAATAAATCTGCTCACTTAGTCATTACCTCATTAATGATGATACCTTAAGAATTATAACAGTTCAGTGGATGCTATAGTGATTGTGTCATGACTGATTTTATTGTATCCTCCTCCCAGAGTTTATGAGTGTAACAAACGCTGCAAATGTGACCCAAACATGTGCACAAACCGGTTGGTGCAGCATGGACTCCAGGTTCGGCTACAGCTGTTCAAGACACAGAACAAGGGCTGGGGTATCCGCTGCTTGGATGACATTGCCAAAGGCTCCTTTGTCTGTATTTATGCAGGTTGGTAGTGAACCGTTTGCTTCCTGGAGTTAGGACACGGTGGGGAATTGAATCAGAGACAAGTTTGAACATAAGAATAAAATGCTTGACACGTGAACTGGGAGTAAAAGGAGGCCAACATTTTCTTCTGTAAAGAACATGATGAGTGATGTGCCTGTCTGGGTGGATGCGGGAGGGACAAAAATGCTTCATAAGGATAAGAGGGAAAAGGGATGAAATTGTGGGTGTGATGATGTTCCAGAGAAGGGCATGGTAGTAGAATCAAGTGTATCATTTTCTCCCACATCACACTACCCTGTCACTCCACCCAGAGATCTTGTAGCATAGCTGAGAACTCTTCTGGTAAACAAAGTAAAGAGGAACAATAGGAAGGCAGAAGGGGCAGCATTTAAAACTGCAATTAGCTTCTCATACTCTCTTAGTGAAGACACAAGGGAGGAGGTATCCAAAGACGAACAAGACACCATAGTGGAGGCATTTTGACTTTATGTGCTGGTGCGTTAGGTATTGTTGGAATGACCCTTATTCTTTCAAAACATCTGCTTAACCCTGGAAGGCCTTTAATTCTCTTCATTCCCAGGCAAAATTCTGACAGATGACTTTGCAGACAAGGAGGGCCTGGAAATGGGTGATGAGTACTTTGCCAACCTGGACCATATTGAGAGCGTGGAGAACTTCAAGGAAGGATATGAGAGCGATGCCCCCTGTTCCTCTGACAGCAGTGGTGTAGACTTGAAGGACCAGGAAGATGGCAATAGCGGTACAGAGGACCCCGAAGAGTCCAATGACGATAGCTCAGATGATAACTTCTGTAAGGATGAGGACTTCAGCACCAGTTCAGTGTGGCGCAGCTATGCTACCCGGCGGCAGACCCGGGGCCAGAAGGAGAACGGGCTGTCTGAGACGGCTTCCAAGGACTCCCGTCCCCCAGACCTCGGGCCCCCACATCTTCCTGTCCCTCTAGCAATCTCTATGGGTGGCTGCAATCCACCTTCTTCTGAAGAGACATCCAAGAATAAGGTGGCCTCGTGGTTGAGCTCCAACAGTGTCAGTGAAGGTGGCTTTGCTGACTCTGATAGCCGTTCATCCTTCAAGACCAGCGAAGGTGGGGAAGGCCGGGCTGGGGGAGTGAAAGGGGAAGCTGAGAAGGCCGCCACCTCAGGGCTGAGCTTCAAGGACGAGGGAGACATCAAGCAGGCCAAGAAAGAGGTAAACTCTGCGAGCAGTGGTTTTTGTGTAACTTAGGTACAGTAAAAAACTTAATGCAGTCTTCATACGTAGATTATTTACTTGATATCTCTGTGGCAAATCTGATTATCTTCCCCTCTCCACCCGGCCCAGTCCTGGTGTTCATTTAAAGAAAGAAATTATTTTAAAATCAACCTGCTGGGTTGATTCATTCCAAAGTAAAGGATTTATAAATAATGTTTAAAAATTAAGTGCTATTTCAAGTTATCTGTGTCATTGCTTGCTTCTCTTAGAGAAATAAGAATCTAAAATACATTTTTCACGATGCTTCAGTTTACCACATTACAGGTAGTGAACTTGTCCCTTGTCCTTGTAAGACTGCCCATGGTATTTTCTATGAACATTTTATGCCTTATCATGGGAAAGGATTGAATATGAGAATATGGTTTCTCCTGTCAAGTTGCAGTCATTTCTCTACACCTTATTTTAGAGAGTGTACTTCTCACTGGCTAATGTCTTTGAGGTCATTTGAGATGAATTCTAAATGTTGGACTTATTACCTAGGACCATAAAAACATTTAACCCTTCACTGGCTGTCTTTTCCAGGAACCTGATGACCGAAACAAGGTATCAATGTAAGTGCCTCTTTTAGACCTGTTTCCAAATCTGCCTTCTCTCAAGCCTTCAAAAGAAAAAGCCATGCACCTGACTTCTCCCATCTCTTCCCCTCCCGTCAGTGTTACTGAGAGCTCTCGAAATTATGGTTACAATCCTTCTCCCATGAAGACTGAAGGACTTCGCCGCCCACCTAGTAAGACTAGTATGCATCAGAGCCGACGCCTTTTGGCCTCCGCTCAGTCCCACCCTGATGTAAGTGACCTTTCTCAAACTGTACCTCACCCCGCCCTCTGTTTTATTCAGAGTCTGAGTGAAGGAACATCCTTCTCACCTCATCAAGTCCTTCACCATAATTACTGTTAGATCTTTTCTTGCTGCTTTGGCCTTGACTTCCTGCCTTATTTTCCTTCATCCAACATGTAACCTTCCTCTTACTGTCATCTCAGCTCCTTTCTGCCTAACCTTACGTAAGAGGCAGAACTTGAAGGGGCCCTCCCCATTTACTCTCTTCCCTTTCACCCTCTGCCTCCCCAGGATGTCTTGACACTGTCCAGCAGCACAGAAAGTGAGGGGGAAAGTGGGACGAGCCGAAAGCCCACTGCTGGTCAGACTTCAGCCACAGCAGTTGACAGTGATGATATCCAGACCATCTCCTCTGGCTCTGAAGGCGATGACTTTGAGGACAAGAAGAACATGTCTGGTAGTCTGAAGCATTTGGGGGGTAGTTGGAAGGAACCATAGGAAAGTTGAGATAGAGGCATTTTTGCTGGTTTGTTTATTTGGTTCTTTAGATTCCACATAAGTGAAATCATATGGTACTTGTCTTTGTCTGACTTGTTCCATTTAGCGTAATACCCTCTAGGTCCATCCATGTTGTTGCAAGTGGTAAGATTTAATTCTTTTAATGATCTAGTAATAATATTCCATTGTATAATATATATATATATATATATATACATATATATATATATGTATATATATATATATATATATATATACATACATACACTATATATATCACATCATCTCTATCCAGTCGTCTATTGATGGGCACTTAGGTTCCTTTCATATCTGGACTACTGTAAATTATGCTTCAGTGAACATAGGGAGCATATATCTTTTTTTAAAAAATATATTTTTATCGATTTTGGAGAGGAAGGAGGAGGGAGAGAGATAGAAACATCAATGATGAGAAAGAACCACTGATTAGCTGCCTTCTGCACACCCCCCACTGGGGACTGAGCCCACAACCCGGGTATGTGCCCCTAACTGGATTTGAGCCCGGGACCCTTCAGTCCACAGTCCAACACTCTATCCACTAAGCCAAACCAGCTAGGGCAGGAGCATATATCTTTTTAAAGTAGTGTTTTGGGTTTCTTTGGATAAATCTCCAGAAGTGGAATTGCTGTGTAATAAAATAGTTCTATTTTTAATTCTTTGAAGAACCTGCATACTGTTTTCCATGGTCACTGCATCAATTTGCAATCCCACCAACAATGCACAAGGGTTCCTATTTCTTCACATCCTCACCAATATTTGTTTGTTGATTTATTGATGATAGCCATTCTGACAAGTGAGGTGATATCTCATTGTGGTTTTAATTTGCATCTCGCTGATGATTATAGTGACTTTAAGCATTTCATATATCTATTGGCCATCTGGGGGGAGAGGATTTTTTTAAAGAAACTATAGGAAAAATTCAGATCCTAAATGTTAAATGTCTTTAGGAGGGCTCCCTGGCTCCCAGCTAAACTGTTAATATCGCTTCACATGTCTCCTTACTCTTTTCTCTCCATTTCCCTACTCTCCCCTCAGCTCCTTTATCTAGCAGATCTAATCCTGCCTGAAAAACTGCAGTTTAGAATCTTTTCCTCAGTCCCAGCTTATTGTTATTCCTGAGCTGCAGTGCGTGGAATGAAATGGGGGTAGACTATCTATCTTGGGTTGGGACAGATGGTGAACCTGTTCTCTTTCCTGTCTAGGCCCAATGAAGCGCCAAGTGGCAGTAAAATCAACCCGAGGCTTTGCTCTTAAATCAACCCATGGGATTGCCATTAAATCAACCAACATGGCATCTGCGGAAAAGGGGGAAAGCGCACCTGTTCGTAAGAACACACGCCAATTCTATGATGGTGAGGAGTCTTGCTACATCATCGACGCCAAGCTTGAAGGCAACCTGGGCCGCTACCTTAATGTAAGACCCTTTCCCGTACCTGTAGATGCTGGATTATCCCATGGTCCTCAAATTTCTAGTGCTCTTAACACAACTATATAAATCTACCTTTTCTTGTTATAAATTCTTGGTCTCAAAGGATCTTAAAGAGGTAGTTTTTGAAACTTCTGCTCTGATGGGGGGAGGTTTTCACTCAACTCCCTCACCCCACAAAGCCAGATTCTGTGTCCTGGTTCTTATTGATCCTGTCATTAAACCTACAGCACAGTTGCAGCCCCAACCTGTTTGTCCAGAATGTCTTCGTGGATACTCATGATCTTCGCTTCCCTTGGGTGGCCTTCTTTGCCAGCAAGTAAGAGGGCGTCAGGAAAGAGGGTGGTTGGTAGGAAAAGAAGCCCAGGATTGGGAAGGGGCAAGGACTGTTAATTCTAAGGGCCCCTCTTCCATGTGTGATCCACCTTCACCTGCACACGCTATGACCTCATCCATGTGTGATCCACCTTCACCTGCACACGCTATGACCTCATCCATGTGTGATCCACCTTCACCTGCACACGCTATGACCTCTTCCATGTGTGATCCACCTTCACCTGCACACGCTATGACCTCATCCATGTGTGATCCACCTCCACCTGCACACGCTAGGACCTCAGGCACCTGGGCTATCTGCTGTCTTCACACCCCATCCTTTTCTTTGTAGGAGAATCCGGGCTGGGACCGAACTTACTTGGGACTACAACTACGAGGTGGGCAGTGTGGAAGGCAAGGAGCTGCTTTGCTGCTGTGGGGCCATCGAATGCAGAGGGCGTCTTCTTTAGAGGGCAGCCTTCTTCCTAAGTTTCTGAACCCTTCCTGAACTGACCTTTCCTCAGGAACTGGGTCTTCCTCACTGTTGAACTCTGACCCCCAAGTCTCCATCCAGTCTAGCTACTCCCCCCCCAGCTCCTAGTTAGAAATGGGGGTTCTGGATCAGGAGATCCCTTCCATTGTGGTGCTAGCAGGCTGGGTCCCTCCTCCTCCCCCTAAGGCCCTAGGGGGCTGGGAGAGGTTACCACTCTTAACCTGGGCCTGACATCCCTTCAGTCCTGTTGCTCATCCCTCCCATCCTACATTAGTCCAAGTGTTCATGCTTCTGACACTTTATCCTGTATGAGGGCTGTATACTTAATGTCCATGGTTTGTATCATTTCTTGAGTCTTTTAATAAGATGTTAAAACTAAGATTGTGATTTGATTTTCTCTCCGCCTCCGTACTCCCAATTCTGGGTCTCTCAGTGAAGGATCTGTTTTCCCCCATCCTTCCCAATGGGCAGCTGTCATTAATCTCCTACCTCCTCTACTGTTGCTTTTTCTTATTTGCTATGTGAAATTTTAGAAAGAAATTATGTAACTGTGAGGAAAGCATGAGAAAGGTTACCTTAGTTTATTTAGTTGATCCCCTTCTCAATTCCTAATATCTCAGACACTTGTTGCCATGTTTTACTTAATCTTCAATATATTTTATTTAAAAAAAAAAAAAACATTAACAGTACATTTTGGTCTGAAGTGGTCCCATTGCTAAAAATGCCAGGTGCTAGTTGTAATTCTGGCTTTAAAACCGAAACCCCAAATGTTTAATAAATTAAAAAACAAAACAAAAGAAAAAAAACTAGTTGCCATTCTACTCCAAACCAACTAGCCTAGGGGAAGAGGCCAGAGAAAGGAGGCAGTAAGATCTTGGACCTGTGACTACAGGGACAGCTGGCAGAGAAGTAACACAAAGACCGTCTGAGCAGTCCCCAATATGGCCCCCACTTTTTGGCAGAGGTAGGGTAAGGGTCATGTGTACCCTCCTACACTTAGTTCATGTGCATCTTCGGAAAGAAAAAGTTAAAGTCAGCTCAGCTTTGGTTTCTGGTCCAAGTTAGGGAGCTTAGAAAGGTGAGCCTTGGTCCAGCTTTGGCAGAATGAGGCCCACAGATGGGACAGTAAGGCACGACCCTGGCTCTGGAGGTCAGGGAGTCAAAGGCAAACAGCTAGGGCCAAATTCCGAAGGATAAGGAATGTGAGTTTGTAATCCCCACCCCCAGGGCTGAGGAAGGGTCTTGAAAGCAATAGAAAGGATGACTTGGAAATAGACCGTCCCCCTCTAACAAAGACTAACCAATCTCCCCAGGTAGAGACGTGGGGATAGGTTGGTTAGGATTTGGTTTAAAGGCAACTGGGTGACAAGCAGAGGGTAGGGGCACAGAGAAGAACTCGCCTCTGGCTTTCTCCTTCCTCTCCAGAGCTGAAGTGACCCTGTGGGGAGGTGGGCTAGTTCCTTGGCTTTACACATTAATCTGAGGGGGAGCAGGGACACGGTTCAGTCATTTTTACGATGGTTGTTGTTGAGGATGGGGTGGCCATTGGCTAGGGCCCGGCTCTTTGCTCCTCCCCCACCTGTAGCCTCCTCGCCCTCTGAGCTCTCTGTTTCTTCCCGGTCACTGCGTTCATCTTCTACCTGCTGTGGAAAGGGATAAGAAGGGTTACTTGATGTCCTCAAACCCCAAAATACTGCCTCTCTGTGTGGGCTTGTTCCGGCTGTTCCCAGGGCCCCACAGTAGTTTTTTAGAGGGTTGCTGGTATGGGAGGGAGTTGGGACAGTTTTTAGAGTTGAGGGTAGTAGGGCCTACAGAATGGGGAGAGGGCTTTCACCTTTCCAGTTATGAACTTGTGGGCCATGCGCAAAATGAGGTAGGCCCAGAAGATATGCAGCATCTGTAACACTCCCATCATGGAATTGAAGAAGTAATAGCCAAAGAAGGCAGGATAGAGCTCCAGTGGGTACACCACAGTGCAATGCAGGATCCTGGCAACGGGAAGGGAGAGAATTGTCAACACAGAAAGGAAGAGGTTAAGATAGAGATAAACGGGAGGGCGGGGCAAGACTCCTGATTTCATGAGAACAGGAGTATAGTCTGGCCTCTACTCACCAGAAGGGTAGGATGACCAGTCGGGTGATGATGAAGACGATGGCAAAGACGATGAAGATGTTGTTGCAGGTGTTTTTCCATCCGGCATAGTTAAACATCTTGGCTGACTGCACAGACAGCCCCCATCCGTCATCATAGGCTCCTGACTCTCCCGTACACATTCACACATACACCCGTTACCACGCAGGCTCCGTGCCCCCACCTCCTTGGTCCCAGGAATGTCACACAAACCCCAAAAGGAGATAGAGGGACAAGGGAACCTGCACCAGGGTCTCTGGGTGTGAAGAAATGTCCAGAAAGCCTGACCTCTAGCAGGTAGTCGGAAGAGTCGTGCAGAGCCATGATGAGAGTCCCCGCTCGGATGTAATTGGCGAACCAGGAGAAGCTGATGAGGATGATGGTGGCCACGTGGTGGATGATCTGCTCCTTGAAGTCCTGCAGAAAAGACGTAGGCTCCAGGGGACCTTTTCCTGTTCCCCGGCCCCCACTATTCCTTCTTCCTCCCCCTCACTTTTAGTTCCCCATATCCCACAGCTCCATCCAGGGCATCCAGAAATCCAAGTCGAGGCTATTCATCACAGCTTCATGTTGGCTTCTAGACTTAATGGCACAGCCCCTTGACCCACCTTTCGCTTGACGTCAGAGGCGATACTGAAGAGTAGGGACCAGTAGAAAGAAAGTTCAATCATGTAGTACCAATACTGGGAAGGGATGGTGCTCTGGGAGAGGAGAGAAGGAGAGATTAGATAAGGGGCCCCAGAGTGACTGGACCCCAGGTTTCACCTAACACCAGCTCCGCTAGCAGCCGAGATGAGTTTAGCACCATAACTCCAGTGCCTCTGGCATGTGTTCTAGAGATCATCTCTGAGCATCCTAGTCCTATGCTACCCTGCTTCTCCTCATCACCCCCATATAAGGAAGTCGAAACCCCATTTCATACCTGTATGGGATATCCCTCCCAAACTTTCTTCATGTCATAGAACCAGGGTTTCTGCAGAGAGATGATGACAGGTTAAAAGAGGAGGGACCCAAATTCTATGCTCCCCCCACCTTGCCGAAGACCCTGCTCCCACCTCCTAGTAACTCCCACTCACATCCACAATGACAGCCATGCCGGCAATGAAAGCAATCAGGTAGAACGTGAACCTCCAGCTGGAAGAGGAAGCGGAAACAGCTAGGACAGTGGGGTGGGAGAAGGGCACAACCCCCAAGTACCCCAGAGATCCTCAGGAATATCATGAAGAACCAAACTGAGGGAGATCTTGCCCTGCACACAGCCATTGCCCACCCGTCCCAGCAAGATACATCAGACTTCCCTCTGCTTCTCCAACCTCCCCCACCTGGCTTCTCGGAACTTCTTGAGGAGACTGGGCCGGTCCTGGTTGCGACGGCGGCGGAACCAGCGCTCTACCTGGCGGCCAGAGAGCCCACTCTGCCGGGACAACAGCTCTACCTCTGCCTGGGTGTAGGGAAGAAGCCCATCCATCACATTGCACTTCAGAACTCAGCAGTGCCCTCACCCTCCCACCTCCTCCAAGTATTAACCTTGCATTAAGCCTGTACCACTGCTTCCCCATCTCTTCACCCACCAGTAATGATATTCCTACCCATTCCATTTCCCTCCCCACTAGAACTCAGTAACTCCTAAAGCAGGTCTGCAGCTCACCTGTTTGGGATGCTTGCCGCCGGTCAGGTAGAAATGCTCCAAGGTGGGGTTGGGAGGGGCCCGCAGCCGAGTTTTCTCCTTTACATTCAGGAGGGCGGCCAGTGGTGTGGCCACGTAACTGGGGAAGGGAAATGAGTGAGAAGCACCTCACTGTCTGGGTAGCCCCTAAGCTGGGAGGGGAAAGGACTGCAAGCTCAGACACTTTATGCTGGGCCTCAGTATCCTGGCAATCCCCTCTCTGGCCTCCGAGGGCTGCTCATAGCTGACAAAGCTGCCTGTGTTCACAAGTGACCAGGCCGGGTGGAGGGTGAGAACAAATAGCCATTGACAGAAAGGGCCCGGGGTGCTGAGCCCTCAGGAAGACAATGCTGCCTTCAGTGGGGGACACACGGTAGGCAGGGACCTGGGTGGCCAGAACACCAGGGTCTAGGACCAATGAAACAGCAAGAGACAAACTTGAAGTGCAAGCAAAAGTGTGGCTGGCAGCCAGGGAAGGCATGGGGGTGGGCTGGTATGCTCACAGCTCAAAGAAGTATCGAACGATGAGGAAGAGCAAAGCCAGGGGGAGTGTGATATAGAGGTCTGAGGCTTTGGCGTAGACACGTCCATCTCGGTCTTCTAGGTCAGCCCAGGTTAAGTTCACAGGCAGCCACAGCCGTTCCCACCAGAAGTAGTCATACAAGGTCTGGAGCATCCTGAGTGAGGAGGAGGGGAATATAAAGGGCATTAAAGGGACAGCCACGGGGGAGAAACAGATGACAGTTTTTATGGTTTAACAAAAGGAGCAGGGGGCAGAGACTCAAGCCCTGGGCTCAGGTCCTGGTCATGTGACCTTGGACAGATCAGTTTCCTCATCTGTGATATGATAACTTTCCAACTAACATTTACTATTTACAGCAACTGAAGGTAACCCCCACCCCCAAGAAGTCCCGATTCCCTAGAATTAAGAATGTCAGGTTTCCTGCCAGTTTGCTATCCCAGCATGGAGGACAGGCAGGATCTGGTCCTAGGAGCTATAGCCAACCAGCCCCTTCCCTGACTCTCCAGCCACCACATCCAGTCCCCGCCCCCCACCCCATCCCCCTAAACAACTGCACGCTTCCTCGCCGGGTAACTTCAAAAACAGATTTCAAGGCTGGAGCAAACCTTCTCTTCCCTTTCCCTACAACCCATAGTCCCTAGGGGAATTAAGAGGCCAGAATAAAGCAAAATTATGTCCCCAAATGGGCTGAGCACGAAGACCATCAGTGGGCTACTGCACACAAGATGAACACCATGCCAAGCCTCCCAATTCCTCCACAGAAAGCACAAGAATCCTATCAGAAGTGTCCTTTCAGAAACAAAGTGAAGGCAAAGCTGCAGAGGCCAGAGAATCGAGACAGCAGACCAAGAGACCTGGTGGAATGCGCAGCTATCGCTTATTAAGGCGTACCTAGGAAATAAAACACTGGCCTGCAGGGAAAGGCCCGTCACCGCGCCCTCAGCTCAGGAAAGAGCCGCTGCTTTCCCCGCTCCCCCTTTCCGCCACTGAAAGAGAAAGGTCCTGACGAGGAGGGGCAGTGACCCCCTGGACACTCTCAATGAGGGAGGGAATGGTCTGTGGCCCGGGAGGGGCCAGCGGCTGCTTGGAGCTGAGAGAAGCAGCAAGATGGTCCTGAAGAGCCAGGGATGCTGGAACCAGTACACCTGGCAGTCTGGGGACGGAGCAGTGAACGCCGGCAGGATGGCGAGGGCAGTACTTTCCAGACTCCCTGCCCCTCGTCCCCCAGGAGGCGGGAGAGGTGGTGCCATTCAGGCTGGCCTTGGCACTACAAGCTGACACAGAAGGAAGGTGGTCGCGTGTCCCCGCCTCCCACACGCGCACCAGGGAGGAAGGAAGGAAAGTGGAGAGATTGTTCTCCCCTGTGACCTGGAGACCAGCGGGGGCCCCGGGCGGGAGACTGAGCAGACAGGTCACAGCGGCAGAGCGGAGCCGGGCTGGTCCTCCGGCCGCTCCTCCGGCTGTTCCACCCCCACCCACCACAGGAGCACTTGCGAAATCCCTCGCGGCCTGTCACGGGTCGGTATTCCAGCTCAAGGACTTTACCCTCTTGTCCCCACTCCAGCTCACTCCTCTCTCAGATGAAATCAGAGGTCAGCACTGACAAAGGAGCTTCAGCTCCGCCTCCCCCCAATAGCACCCGTGGGTGCCTACGTTCGTAACGTACTCACATGTACACACACACACACACACACACACACACACACACATTCCAGGCCTTGGCTCACGAGGGCACAGCCGCTTCCTTCTCTACCTTCGTCAGAATAAATATTTAATTAAAGAGATGGAAGCCCTCAACTGAACAAAATCAAACATAGTTATCCACAATGGAACGTTTCCCACACAACCACGCACACACTCACACTTTTTCCCCCCCCGAGGAAAAGTGGCAGAAAACATAGTAGAGAAGGATCAAGACAATGCCAAGATGTGGTGGCACCCCTGGCTCCGCCTCCCCTTGGCCCCCCCCCCCCCCCTTTGCTTAGCCTGACTGGAGGTGTCTCTTGGAGTCCAACTTGCCCTCCAGTGAGATCCATAGCCAAGGGTAGAAACAGGCCTAAGTGTTGGGCCCCATCCCCACCCTGGTCAGTGGAAAGCAGCAGGGAAGTTTCTCTTGACAGGAACATCTTGGGGATTAAAGATTCAGAGGGGTCCTGCAGGGAGGGGGGAGCCCCTCTCTCCGATTCCTGTGCCCCAGGAATGCCTGCTGCCAGTCTTATCCCTACAAAGGAAGTGAGGAGCTGGGGAGGTAGGCA
This sequence comes from Eptesicus fuscus, assembly GCF_027574615.1. Lineage (NCBI taxonomy): Eukaryota > Metazoa > Chordata > Mammalia > Chiroptera > Vespertilionidae > Eptesicus > Eptesicus fuscus. Next base: position 13,743,391 of record NC_072494.1, on the reverse strand, counting down.
AGGACTGTGTCAGACAGTGGTCAAGGACAAGTGCCCGGACAATGCCGCTACCTCAGCCCCAGGACCAAATACACCTCCCTCCGTCCAGCTCTGGCAGGAAGACGGGGTGAGCGGTGAGCAGGAAAGCAGGATGTGTCAGGCCTTCAGAGATGCGGACTAATGGGGGCTCTCCCACACCTGGGTTCCAGGCTTTCTGTGACCACAGCCTTCCCTGGCTGCCTAGTCCTTCCATTAGCAGAGGAGCACTATCCCATCCCCTCCTCCCCCCAACACACACACACCTTGCCCAGCAGAGAGACACCAGACTCCGCAGGCAGGGTCTGGACTTGGATGGAGGGGGAGGGCAGACAGCAGGGGCTCCCAGCTGGCCTGGCTTACACATCCCACAGAACCAACAGGTCTGCTCCCGACCCAGGTGGCAGCCCTGGAGGCTTCTTGGCACCAGCACACCGAGCCAGGCAAGGGATCCCATAAACAAAAGGCTGGGGCAAGAAAGCGGGGTGTGTACTGAGGACAGGGAGCCGACCTGCTTTTCCAGGCCCTCTTGGCCCTCAGGGCAGTTCCTTGATTTTCTGGTAGAGAAAAATCACACCTACTGATACTTTTTCCACTCACAGAATTCACTCACCTCACAAGCAGGAAGAGACAATAGGGGATGTGGGGGGGGGGGATGTCTGTCTGTCTGTGTCTCACACACACACACACACACACACACACACACACACACACACACCTGCCACAGAGACACAGATGCCACTTTCTGAGGCACAGGCTGGAGAGGAGCCAGCAAAGCAGGGATTTCATGGGCATTGGGTTACCAGGAACTTGAGCTCGGCTCAGCCCAGTCCCCACCCTTCGCCCCAACTCTGACTGCCTCCTCCCAGACCTTCCCAGATGGACGAGAAGGGGCAGAGGGTCCTCATGGGGGCTTGTACACCCAGAGTGCTGGCTGGGAGGGCAGACGACTGAGTCTGCGAGAAAGTAATCTCAGAGACCGAATGTGAGAACAGCCCGCCGGCTCTCGGAGCTTGGAGGAACAACTGAGGAAAACGTAATCGGGTCAGCAAGGGAGAAGAGTGACAGGAGAGGGTCCCACGGCTCCCAGCTTCCACGGAAGCTTGAGGAACAGCCAACAAGAAGTGGAAGAGGCCCTGACCGGTGAGGCTCAGCGGATAGAGCGTCGGCCTGCGGACTGAAGGGTCCCGGGTTCGATTCCGGTCAAGGGCATGTATCTTGGTTGCGGGCACATCCCCGGTGGGGGGTGTGCAGGAGGCGGCTGATCCATGTTTCTCTCTCATCGATGTTTCTAACTCTCTATCCCTCTCCCTTCCTCTCTGTGAAAAGTCAATAAAATATATTTTTTTAAAAAAAGAAGTGGAAGAGTACCCGATCATCTTCCTTGTTGGAAACCTCTCAGGTGGTAAACCAGAAGGCTGCGAGCAATGGGTGAAGAGGTGCCACCGCTCCAGGCTGAGGACAGGCCCCCACATCTAGCTTGTCTAGACCCCCCACCCTCCTACTGCATAAGGCTACTGCCCCAAGGGGCAGGGAGAGGCAGGTAAGCGGCCGTGCTGAAGGGCACAGTAAAGGAGCAGCCGAGGCCGGTGAGGGAGACAGGCAGGCCTTTCCTCCCGGGGGAGGCTGGCCAGGGGCCCCAGTGCGGGGAGTGGATTGTGGGGCACCACGGGAGGCAGGAGGCTCTCTTTAGAACAATCACTGTATGATCGGGACCGGGCGCTGAAGGATGTCTCTGTAGACAAGTCCTCACCCCTAGGCGCCCCATCACAAGTGCAGTCAGCCCCCCAGATGCAGGCCCGATCCCCTGGGCGGTGGTGTGGGATGGCAACCCCTCCAACACAGATGTGGGAGGACTGCCCGCTGGAGGCCGTCCCCGATTCGATTCTCTGGGGAGAGGGGGGCTCATTCCACTCCTCGGGATTCTCAGAACCCCCAGCCTGGGGCTGAGACCAGGTTTGGATGCCAGGAGCCAGGCTTGGGGTGAGAAAAGAAACCCCCAAACTCAGGCCAAAAGTTCGTGCCACACACCTGTAATTAACCTACTTGCCAGGGAACCTCCGGGCCAGTCATTAGCAAGATGTGGTCCAGAGAACCAGTTTCTCCAGCGGCTCCCCCTCCACCCCAGCCACACACACCCCATAACGGTTTAGGAGCCTTGCCCTTGGGGGGCCGGGCGGACTCCCTGAGCCACTCCTTCCCGTTTCCCGTTAAGCACATGGGCGCTCCGACCGCCCTCCCGAGTGGCCAGAGGGCGCCGGTAAGGAGGAAAAGCAGCGAGACCCCGCTCGCCCCTCCCACTGTCGCCGCGGGAGCCGTCCGGGCCGGGCCGGCGCCGCGGGGCCCTGCCGGCGGGGGCTCTCGCGCAGAGAGTCGCCCAGCCTGCCTGACCCCCCACCAAGGGCGCCGCGCCCCGGAGCCCCACCTCCCGGCCCCTACCTGTTGCCCCGGAGGCCTCTCCGCGCTCAGGCGGCGCGTCCCGGGACGCAGAGGCGCCCGGCCGCCTGCCCTCCGGCGGCGCTGGGGCCGCGCGCCCTCCCAGGCCCCCGCCGTGAGCGCGCCCGGCGGAGGCCCCGCGCCCTCGCGCCCCGCCCGGCGCCCCGCTCCCTTTCCCCCTCGGGCCCCGCTCCGCCCGGCCGGGCCTCTCCGCGAGCTGCGTCGGGGCGGCCCCCGGTCCTGCCAACTTCCCCACGGCCGCGGCCCCCCACCCTGCGCGCAGTGCCCCGGACCCCGGGCCGGGGTCCCCACTCACTCGGCGGCGGCGGGGCGCGGGGCTGGCGGGGCCGGGAGCCGCTGCTCCGTCTCTCCTCTCCGCGCTCCGGGCCCCTCCGGACTGGCTCGGCCCGTCCTCTCCTCCCCCTTCCGCCCGCCGCCAGCCCGCTCCCTCCCTCCTTCCTCCTCCTCCCGCCGCGGGCCGAGCCCAGCTGAGCAGAGGCCGAGCCCAACCCGGGGAAGAAAGGCCGCGAGCCACCGCGGAGCCGGGAGACTGGGCGTGGGCCTGCGGCCGGCCCGGGAAAGGAGAGGAGGGCGGGCGCGGGCCGGGGCCTCGGCGGGGTGGCCGCGCCCAGCCCCCGCTCCGCCCGCGCCTCCGGCCTCGGGACCCCGGCCCCCGGGCCGCGCCCGCAGGGATCGCCGCGCCGGAGGCCGTGCAGGCTCTTCCAGCCTCTGTCTCTCAGTTAGGGGTGCGGTGCAGCCCTCGGGGACCCCGGATCTGACCCACGAGGTGCCCGGGGATCCGGGGCGCCGGAGGGGCGATACCTCTGCCCCACCCAACGCGCCTCCAACTGCGTTCCGAGACCTCAGCCTGGCGGCGCCCCCCCTGCCCCGCGGATTGCCACACTTCCCACCTCCAGCCCCACTGGGCAGCGGAGGGAGGAAGGAGTCCCGGCTCCCGCGGGCGCAGCCCCGGGGCGTCCGGCCCAAGTGCAGGGCGCCCAGGCCGAGCGCCCCTCCAGGGCCGACCAGGCAGCCCTTCCCAGCGCCGAGCCCGCGCCCCCTAGGGCGTCCCCACCCGCCCCGCCGCCATAAGACCCACGGCGTTTCCACCCCAGAGCTGGGCAGCCTTCCCCCGGTGGCACCCGTACCCTGCCGGTAGACTCTGCAAGAGCCAACCCCCAACTTTTGTTTTGTAAAGTGCATTCGAGTTTCCAGTCTACATCACACTTACCCAAGGTCACATTAAAAAATGTTTTTCACTTAGCCTGATAAAAATCGGCATTTCAGGAAGATGCAACGTGTTCATCCTAGAAAACTGTCCTTGACTCCTAGTGTGGGCAGAGTGTGACTCAGATGTGTTTGGGGGTTTGTTTAGAAAGAGAGCTACAACTGTTGACTGCACGGAGCGGCAACAGTGTTTTGCCTTGATGAAATGTTGCCGGTTTTCTATTGCCACCGTTACGAGCTCGGGGGAGCTTGTTGCATGGTTTATCTAGTCAAGTTCAGGTGCTCTGGCAGCTCTTTCAGGAAGGAGTGTGACACCCCTCCTTCCTCTCCCCGCCCCCCCTCCCCCCCACACACACACACTTATCCAGTTTGGGAGCTTGGCCTCCCCAAAGCCTCCTTCCGGAGAGGTACGGAGGCAGAAGCTGACTGATTTCCATCCTGTTTGTTCATTTGCTCTTTGCAGTGGGACCCCGGGCCCAGGCCCACCTCCCCCTGAACCAGCCCAGGGGATTCTACCTTTTTTAGCCCCAGACCAGCCAGTTCCCAGCAACTCCTCCAGCCCCGTCTTCCTTTGCCCCGGGGCTGAACAACTCCCTTATTAGCAAATCCTATGTCTTTGGACCCCTTGGTAACTGCCCCTCCCTCCACCTGCCAATTCCAAAGTTCCCTCTACCTTTCTTCAGCGCCTCCCGGAGAGTCCTCCTCTCCTACACAACCACACGCTTCTACACGCTCCTGGCAAAGTGTTAAAAACCCCCACGCCGAAATACGTTATCTGTGTTAAAGAACAGAATTCAACTGAGTCAATGTGACTATCGATTCCTTTGTAGTAAGGTGCCAGCAAGGTTCCAGGGCCTCCTCTCTGGGCCACGGCTAACCTTGGGTTCCTCTCCAACTCCTCCCCACACCTCTGTCCTACTTGGCTCCCCTCCTTTAGCTCCTGAACCCTTTTCTCAGGCAGCTTTTCTAGGAGCCAGGCTTTCCCAAGTTCCTCACCCAACTTTTCAAAGGATCCCCCCCACCCCACCCCAGGACTGAAGACCAGTTCGCCTTTTTTTTTTTTTGTTTTAAGATCCCAGTGGGGAGGGGAAGTTTTGGGACAGCAGTTAGCTTGCCAAGGCCTGACAAATAAAGATAAGAGGGTGTGCGGCCCCTGCCCCAGGAGACAAGGGAGAAAGTGGATGGAGAAGAGAAAACCTCACCTCAGTCAGCATAAGAATGGTGCCACCAGTTCGGTCAGCATCATTGGGTCACACACTACCACACACACACACACACACACACACACACACACACACACACACACACAGAGGCCTTGGCTGGACCAGGAGATTTTGACCACCGCCCTTCTGACCCACCCGCACTGTCCCCCCCCCCCGCCCCCCCCCCCCCCCCGCCCCGCTGCCATAGCCACACCCACAATGCCCCAAGCTGCCCGCCTTGCTGTGACTCACTTCCTCTATAAGGGCTGCTGAGGTGTCCGGAGGCAGAGGACTCGGCCAGGCACAGGGCCAGGCCTGCAGCCTGGGATTTAGGTATCTGGGCAGGCTTCTAGGGCGGGCAAGCACATGGACCCCCGTTGTGGAAAGGGGGCCTTCCCAGGTAAGGCTGGCTGGTAGAAACCTGTTTGAGCAAAAAGAAGTTGAGCTCAGCTAACCCCTGAGCAGAGGGATTCAGGTGCCAGGAGTGCTGGAGAGAAAAGTTTTCTTACAAGAGGAAAAATTGCCAGGAGGGATTTCTGTGTTTTCTGAAATTATTCAATGCAAAGTGTAGTCATGTGCCGCATAACGACGGCTCAGTCCGTGAGGGACCACAGATGCAAAGTTGTCCTATGGCATTATAATGGGGCTGAAAAAGCCCTGTCACCTAGTGACCTCATAGCCGTCTGAACATCCTCCTAGTCACTAGGAGGACCCAGTGCCAATGTTGCAAAAACCGACAAGCCTGTGATGGCGGCGGCAAACAGCTTGGACCTGGGTGTGAATGAGGAAGGCCTGGGGGGCTCCCAGGCGGTTTCTGAGGAGCTGGTTAATGAGAAGCTGCTGGTGCTGGAGCAGGAACACCCAGCTGAGGAAGTAAAAGAAAAGGAAACGGCAGAAGAGGAAAACGAACTCCCAAAATGTTCAATCAAGGGTTTGGCAGACGCTTTCAAAGACTTCAACAAGCTCCTGACAACATTTTGAAAACGCCAACACCGAAATACGTTACCAGGTGTACCGGTTAATAATGCGGATTTTACAATCCAAGAAAACACGATAATTTCAAGAGAAACATCAAAAGTGCTTTACTCAAAGTAATGTCCATCGCTAGCTGCACATTTCCCCCCATCTTTCAGGTAATTTGTGGATACATTCCCAATAGAGCTTTTCTTGTTTTGAGGCAGACCATTCAGAGACCCAATTTTCCACTTCTTCTACGTTTTGAAGTGCTGCTCAGAAAGTGCGTGTGCCATCGATCGGACAAGTGGTCATCTGAAGGAGCAAGGTCTGGTGAATTCGGCGGGTGGATAAAAACTTCCCAGGCAGCCGAGACCGGTTTGGCTCAGTGGATAGAGCACCAGTCTGCGGACTCGGGGGTCCTGGGTTTGATTCCGGTCAAGGGCATGTACATTGGTTGCAGGCACATCCCTGGTGGGGGTTGTGCAGGAGGCAGCTGGTGATGTTTCTCTCTCATCGATGTTTCTGGCTCTCTATCCCTCTCCCTTCCTCTCAGTAAAAAATCAATAAAATATATTTTTTTAAAAAACACACACCAAAAAAAAAAACAAACTTCCCAGGCAAGATCTTCTAACATGTCTTTAACTGGTTTTGAAGTGTGTGATGGTGCGTCATCATGAAACAAAATTACTTTGCTGTGTCTTCTGGCACATTCTGGTGGTTTTGTGATCAAAGCGTGGTTCAAATTGATTATTTGTTGCCGATTGCGATCAGTATTAACAGTTTCACCTGGTTTTAGAAGCTCATAATACACCACACCTTCCTGATCCCACCAAACTCAGAACATTGACTTCTTTCTGAAGTGATTTGGCCTTGCAGTCCATGTTGATGGTTGACCTGGATCAACCCATGATTTTGTTCATTTGGGATTCTCAAAATAAAACCACTTTTCATTTCCAGTCACAATTCGATGCAAAAAAAGGCTTTCTTTTGTGCCGTGGAAGCAACATTTTACTGATGACTTTTCGGTTTTCCATTTGTCTTTCGTTCAGTTGATGTGGCACCCATTTCCTTCCTTTAAAATCTTTCCCATTGCTTGTAAATGATCGGGAATTGTTTGCTGAGCAACGTTTAATCTTTCTGCAAGTTGTTTTTGAGTCTGACACGCATCTTCATCCAATAATGCTTGTAATTGTTGGTCTTCAAACTTTTTCAGTTGACCTGGACGTTCTTTGTCTTTCACATTGAAATTGTCACTTTTAAAGCGTTTAAACCAGGGTTCACAAGTATCTTGAGATGGAGCACGTTCACCATAAGCTTCCCGAAGTATACGATAACTTTCAGCAGCACTTTTCTTCAGAATAAAATAATGAATTAAAACTTTCTGCAAATGCTCTCTTTTTTTGGCATGAAATTTGACATTTTTAAGCGTAAAAATATCTATGATGTTAACACCTTCAGAAAATTTGACACAAAGTTGTTGTTTTTTTTTAATATTTTTATTAATTTCAGAGTGGGATGGAGAAGGAGAGATAGATAGAAACGTCAATGATGAGAGAGAATCACTGATTGGCTGCCTCCTGCACGCCCCCCACTGGGGATCGAGCCCACAACCTGGGCATGTGCCCTTGACTGGAATTGAACCTGGGACCCTTCAGTCCGCAGGCTGAGCCAAACCAGCTAGGGCTGACAAATGAAGTTTTGAAGCGTGTTGTCAATACAACAAAATAGCATACATATCAAATCGCATATATATCAACATATGTGTAACTCCATCTATTGAAAAAATTCCGCATTATTAATTGGTACTGGTTAGTAATGCAGAACTCTATGTACTGGTTAGTAATGCGGAATTTTTCTATACCGGTTAATAATGAGGAATTTATCTGTGTTAAAGAACAAAATTCAACTGAGTAAATTTGACTATCGAATTCCTTTTTATTAAGGAATTCATAAATCTCATGAATGGGTCAGAATTCCACTTAGGAACTAGAAGGGTGCTCTGAGGGGTTGTGCAAAATGGAAGGTTTTTATAGGAAGAAAGAAGGTGGGACTAAGAAGTTTAAAAAGTGGATTTGTGTTATTTTAGGCAAAGATACTTTCCTTAGGAGAAAGCAGGGGGTCATATCCAGTTGATCGGGAAATTCTAGACTGATCTAAAATTTTACTCCTGGGTGAGGCTGAAACTACAATTAACTCCGTGGTGACGAGCCTTAGCAAAACTGACTCCATTTTGGCCTGTTTATTTTTATTTTTTTTAATGTCTGCTTACAAACAAATCTATGATAAGAAAGAAGAAGAAGAAGAAGAAGAAGAAGAAGAAGAAGAAGAAGAAGAAGAAGAAGAAGAAGAAGAAGAAGAAGAAGAAGAAGAAAGAAGGAGGAGAAGAAGAAAACCACCATGGACATATTTTTTTAAAAAATTCCTATTTCGCGAAATCGGTTTGGCTCTGGATAGAGCATCGGCCTGCGGACTCAAGGGTCCCAGGTTCGATTCCAGTCAGGGGCATGTACCTTGGTTGCGGGCACATCCCCAGTAGGGAGTGTGCAAGAGGCAGCTGATCGATGTTTCTCTCTCATCGATGTTTCTAACTCTCTATCCCTCTCTCTTCCTCTCTGTAAAAAAATCAATAAAATATATATTTTTTAAAAAGAATTCCTATTTCTGCCCTAGCTGGTTTGGCTCAGTGGACAGAGAGTCAGCCTGCGGACTGAAGGGTCCCAGGTTCGATTCTAGTCAGGGGCACATGCCTGGGTTGCAGGTTCAATCCCCAATGGGGGGCATGCAGGAGGCAGCCGATCAATGATCCTCTCTCATCATTGATGTTTCTATCTCTCTCTCCCTCCCTCTCCTTTTTTCTCTAAAATCAATAAAAACATTTAAAAAAAAAAAAAAGAAAAAGAATGCCTATTCCTCATGAAGAGCCTCAAGCAGGTATTCATCGTTATCAAAGGAGATGACAGGTCTGGGCCTGTGTTTGCCCATGAAGACTTTCCAGTGGGACAAGATGTGGAAGGGGAGACAGTAATATATTAATGACCCTGACCTGTGGAGGCCAAGGTTAATGTACGTGTTCGTGTCTTAGCTTTTAACAAAACATATTTCCTAAAAATTAAAAAATTTAAATAGCAAAATGTTTCTAGAATAAGGATAGAAAGAAAAAATATTTTTGGTCCTGGCTGGGTGGTATAATTGGTTGGAGTGTAGTCGTGTACATCAAAAAGGTTGTGGGTTGGATTCCCAGTCAGGGCATGTAACCAGGTTGTGGGTTCAATCCCTGGTCGGGGCCCATACAGGAGGCAGTGGATGTTTCCTTCTCACATGGACGTTTCTATCTCTCTCTCCCTTCTCTCTCTCTAAACACAAAAAATAAAAAAATAAAAAATAAAATAAAATCAATAAACATATCCTTGGGTGAGGATTAAATATATGTATATTTAATATACATACTAGTATTATAGCTATAAAATGTGTTTGTGTTTTAAGCTAAGTGTTATTACAAGAGTCAAAAAGTTAAAAAAAATTAAAAGTTTATAAAGTAAAAAACAGTAAGCTAAGGTTAATTTATTACTGAAGAAAGAAAAAAAATAAATAATTTTAGTGTAGCTTAAGTGTACCGTATTTATAAAGTCAGCATTGATGTCCCAGGCCTTCACATTCACTCACCACTTACCCAGAGTAACCTCCAGTCCTGCAGGCTCCATTCAGGGCAAGTGCCCTATCCAGGTGCACATTTTTTATTTTTTTACCACTTTTTTTTAATACATTTCTTTATTGATTTCAGAGAGGAAGGGAGAGGGAGATAGAAACATCAATGATGACAGAGAATCATTGATTGGCTGCCTTCTGCACACACACACACACATACACACACACACACACACACACACACCCCACTGGGGGTCGAGTCCGCAACCCTGGCATATGCCCTTGGCCAGAATTGAACCTGGGACCCTTCAGTCCGCAGGCCAACGCTCTATCCACTGAGCCAAACCGGTTAGGGCTTTTTATCACGTTTTTTGCTATACCTTTTCTATGTTTAGATACACAAATACTATTGTGTAACAACTGCCTACAGTATTCAGAAATGTAACATAGTATACAGACTTGTAGCCTAGAAGCAATAGGCTATACCATATAACCCATGTTCTAGATGTGCAATGGGCTAGGTTTGTGCAAGTACACTCTGTGATACTAATATTCCCACAAGGACAAAATCGCCTAACCATACATTTCTCAGAACCTACCCCCTTGGTTACGTTAAGCGACACATGACTGTATTTGTAGAAAAGCAAGATGGAGTTAACAGTTAAAGAGGTATTTATGAGTTACCAGCCGAGGCTGTATATATTACTGCTTGTCCTCCTGCGTTCCACTAAGAGGGACCCCAAATCAGCCATGCCTTGCTCTGAGTGATGAAGAAAACACTGGGAAGAAATGAGGAGACCCAGATGCTGATTCCAACGCCATGGCCTTGGGAAGTCACTCAGCCCCCTTGGGTTAGTAACCAGAGGGTGGTAGACCAGGTCATCTCTAGGATCGCCAGCTCTGAAATTCTAAACATCAGAGCATGGGGGTGGAAGGTGATTAGTAAACCTGAAAACAGCCTCGATCCGCCCTGGAGTTGAACAAAACAAAACCAAGGGACAGAAGAAGTGAGAGTCCACCAAGTTTCAGTGGAGCAACTATAAATGCATCACCCATACTCCTCACTCCTGGGCCACCAGGACGGTGCTTCTTCGACGTGACTGGCGTTCTGCCTGCCTTCTTCCAATGCGGAGTTCGGCTTGCAGGTCAGCCTGCAGTCCCGTGCAGAGGTTTGGACTGGAGAACAAGAGCTCTCTCTCCCTTCATTGCCCCCTAAGCCTGGGATGTATTCCCAGAAGAGACTCTGAAAGGCACAGAAAGCAGCAGGCTGTGTAGTCACTGTACTACGGTAAGCCAGCCTAGAACGGCCCCTGCCTATGTCCTGAGGCCGGTCTCAGTGGGGTCCCTGACCTGGCCTTCCTACCAAGTCCACTTAGGAACCTGAGGTCTTCGGGAGGCTGCATTCCCCAATAAGGGCACGATGAGGTTCTGATAGCTTGTGGAACCAGAACCTCGGAGACTTCATGTAACCGCTAGGGGGCTCTCGGTCCTCAGTGACTGCTGCTGCCCTCTTATGACCAGATAGGAGACTGGCAGGAAAGAAGTTGCAAAAGAGAGCCAAGGTTGGACTTCCTAGGGAGACAAGTTAATAACAGTTATCATTTTAAAATAACATTATAGCAATATTTATGATTACATATTAGTTAACATTTTGACGTGTGTACTTACCAGTCTGTGCCCAGCACTCTTCTAAAGTGCTTTACATGTATTACTTCATTTAATTCACACGTTCGCCTATAATATAAGCACTATTATTATCTCCATTTTGACGATGAGAAAACTAAGCACAAGAAAGTTTAAGGAAGTTGCCATGGTCACACTGCAGACCAGAATTCTCAGTCTAAAGAGTCTGGCTTCAGAAATGTTAGGGGCAGAAATAAAATATTGGGGACTAGCTATTCATTATAAGAAATATGAATCATACTCTGTTAACCATTATTGTTTCACTCTGATTGAAGAAACACGATCTGGATGCAGCCCATCCTCCTCATCTGAGAGCTACCTATTATCATCTACCTAATAAAAAGAGTAATATGCTAATTGACCATACCTTCATGATGCCCACCAGCCAATCAGGAGTGAGTATGCAAATTAACACAACAAAGATGGCTAAGGGCAGGGCTGGATGCTCTGGGCCTCTGAGCATAGTAGGAAGGCCCATTCTGGCACCAATCTTCGTGCATCGGGCTTCTAGTGGAAAGATTAATAACCTTGCTTCTGAAACTGGAGCCGCCAGCTCTTTGCGAGCCCCCAGACTTCATTGCCAGTAATAAGTAACCATTATACCCATTTTTATTCCTTTTGCCTACTTCCCATGTAATCTTTGTCCTTGAACCCCATATAAGCAGCTGGCTTATGGGGGAGTTTGCAGAGCAGATTTTTGTGGGTGACCTGCTGCTCTCCCATGCTGCCAGCATTATTGGAATAAATGCTCAGATATGATTTAACCCTGTCCCTGCTTAATTGGCACAAGTAGTGACAGGCAGCCTGGACCCATTGGTTGTCCGGTTTCAGAACCTCTTTTTAAACAATTGTGGAAACTAAGTCCCATTTTTCAGATTGCCAGGTAAAATACGGGCTGCTCAGTTACATTACAATTTCAGATAAACAACAAATAATTTGTTAGCATAAGTATATCCCATGAAATATTTGGGTCATACTTAATACCAACAAATTATGTGTTGTGTGTCTGAAATTCTAATTTAACCGGGTGTCTCGCATTTTTATTTACTAAATCTGGCAACCCTCATTTACAAGGCACTTTTTTCTCTGTCTGAGGCCATCCCCTATATAACCTCATTTAATCCTCCCAGAAAGCTTCTCAGGTGCCCCAGTGCAGAGCTGGGGCCTGAACCCATGTTCTCCAGCAAAAACCGGTGCATGTTTTCCAAGTTAACAGGAGAGAAAAGTAAGGAGCAGGGATTGGGCCCCGGAAATCTCCCTTCCTGGCGCGTCCCCAGCCCTGCTCTGATCGGTGAAGAGCTGCAGGCACCTCCTTATGTAGAAAAAACAGGGAGGTGCTTCCTGGGTTGGAACAGTGGCCGAGGAATGGAGACAGCGCTCTGGCTTCGGTGCCCAGCCCCCACTTGACCCCTCCAGGGAGGCAGGAAGGAGACTGCTCCCAGGCCCTGGGGAGCTGGCTGAGGTTCGAGTAACTGCCTGCTCTGGGGCCCCTGACGCTCCTCCCCAAGACTGTTCACCTGCTGCTCTGTGCACAGACAGCAGCCCAGAGCCCAGCTGCGGAGGTTGCATCACCGGCTGCTAACACAGGCCTGGCAGCCAAAAGGCAGCAGAAGGAATCTAGGAAACAGGGGCCCGGGGAGGGAGCCTCCCTTATCTCCCTGTTGCCCGTCGGGAGCATGGTACTTCTGTCCAGAGGGAACACCCTCTGCATTTTTCTCTCTTGACTCTGCCGATCTGCTCCCACCCCAAATACCTGTGCCCTTCCTTCCCCACAGATAGAAACAGTCCACTGGCCCTAACCGGTTTGGCTCAGTGGATAGAGCGTCGGCCTGCAGACTGAAGGGTCCCAGGTTCGATTCCGGTCAGGGGCATGTACCTTGGTTGCGGGCACATCCCCAGTAGGGAGTGTGCAGGAGGCAGCTGATCGATGTTTCTCTCTCATCGATGTTTCTGACTCTCTATCCCTCTCTCTTCCTCTCTGTAAAAAATCAATAAAATATATTTTAAAGAAAAAAGAAAGAAAGAAAGAAAGAAAGAAAGAAAGAAAGAAAGAAAGAAAGAAAGAGTCCACTGGCTGGCCCTGCCCGTCCCGGCTGGCTGACCCTAAAAAGGCAGTAGTCAAGGGAGTTTCTGGGCTGGGACCCCCTCTGGGGTGAAGGCTGGGGTGCCTTGCTGGTATGTGCCCCAACAGGTTTTTCTCTATCAGCCTGAAATCAGCCTGGAGCCTGTCTGACCTGCCCCCCCAGGGAGCCAGAGCCAGAGGCAGAGGCAGAGAGCCAGGTCAGAAGCTGGACTTGGAGTCTGGGCTGCGATGGTCCCACCTGGCCCCACTGGGAAAGCTGTGCACAAAGCCTCCTGTGTCGGGGCTGAGCGACGGAGGCCGAGCGGAGTTCTCACGCGTGGCCTGGGGCCCGGGTTCCGGGAGGAGAGATGCTCCGGGAGGGAGGCGTTGGCTTGTGGGACCCAGTACAGCCTGGTCCTCTCCCACGTTTGGGAGGGGCCAGAGCCCGAGACAACAGCTGGGCTGGTCTGCTAGAGAGGTCATCTGACTGGCTGCTCCACCTGACTGTACACGCCCCCCTCTCCTCTACCAGGCCACACAGGAGCTAGTGCCCACACGGGCACACCACCAGGCTGTGACAACACCCGCCTCACCCCCAGCACCTCTGGGTAAGCACTGGGCCTGGGCCCCCAGGATGAGGGTGGGGTGGGGTGGGGTGGGGTGGGGTGGGGTGGAGAAGGGGCCTGTGGATCTCTTGGGGGAGGGAGAAGTGAGTTTTCCTTTCCCACCTGAGTACCTGCTCTCTTGTCCAGGCACCCATGTACCCACAAGAACACAAACACCCATCAGTTCAGACAGTGCACCTGCTGATCTAGGGACCCCCGCTGGAGACTCCAAGGGTGACAGGCAGACAGCAGGTAGGCAGCTTGGTGGGCTGGGGCCGAAGCAGGAGTTAACAGAAGCTGCTGTTAGAAGTTAGCTCCCACCCTACCTATGTGCTCACTGCCCCGGGAACACCCGCCCAGCAGGGCCACGGAGGCCAGGGGACTTGGGCCTCAGAAGGGGGTCATCCACCTCAGGCCAAGGGCTGGGAGCCGGGGCCCCCAGCCCTGGAGTCAGGGAGGGTTCGTTTGGTGCCAGTTCTGGCAGCATCCCTGATCAACACTTGTTTCCTGGAGGAGGGCGAGAGGTGGGGAAGGTGGGGGCTCCCCTCTCACCCTTCCACTTGGGCTCCCAAACCTGCCAAGCAGGTTAAGATTCTCTTTTTCTGCAACAAGGGACATGGGTAGGCAAGGGGAGCCCAGGTCTCAGGGCCGAGGGGTCATCAAGAGGCCGGGAGGGGCCGGAAGGTCCCCTCAGGTGGGCACTGTGTTCCAGGGCAGCCCGTTGCACCATGTCTGTGACCAGCGAGAAGGTGGGGCTCTCCCTGACCCAGGAGATCCTCAGCCACCTGGGCCTTGCCCACAAGGTAGGGGCTGCCGGGACTGTAGGAACCGTTTTTACTCGATCAACTCAAGGTGTGAGGGGGCTGGGAACAGGGAAACAGGCCAGGCCAAGGGTCAGGCCGGGGCACCGGGGAGGCCGTGGGCAGACCTGTGATGCCTCCTTGCTCTTAAGACTGCAGCTTGGGGGACCCTGGGCACCCTCAGGACCTTCTTGAGCTTCAGCGTGGACAAGGACGTGCAGAGGCTGCTGAGGGCCATCACAGGCCAAGGTGAGCCCCTTCCCTCTGCACTTGGGGGGTTTAGCTGCTTGAAGCCAGTCTGCAGACCGGGGAAGGGCGAGCAGGGAGGAACTGACGAGCTCGATAAACGTTTGTGGAATGCCTTAATTCCTGAATGTCAAGTACCATGGCAGGTGTGTCATCGCCATTCTCACAACACCCTGTGAGCTCAGGCTTATTATCTCCATTGTACGGATGAGGAAACCGGGGCTCAGGGAGGTGAAGACACTTCCCCAAGCTCTCACAGCTCAGAATGGCAGAGCTTGAATCCTAATCCAACTCTGCTGATCCCCAAAAGCCATTTTTTTCCCCACCACACAGGCCACCTTTGCCTAAATCTGGGTAGGATTTGCATGCCATTTGGAATCTCATTTGCATTTTCTTTTTAAAATGTTTTTATTGAATTTTCTTTTCTTCTTTTTTTTTAGAGAGAGAGGAAGGGAGAGGGAGAGAGAAATAGAAACATCAATGTGAGAGAGAAACATCTATCGGCTGCCTCCTCCACGCCCCCCCCCCCAAAACCACCCCCCACAGAGGATCCAGCCCACATGTGCCCTGACCAGGAATCGAACTGGCAGCCTCTTGGTTCCTGGGTCGATGCTCAGCCACTGAGCCACACTGGCCGGGCTGCATCTCCTTTTGAAACCAAATGGAAGTGGGGGGTGATAGGACCCCTGCCCCTGTCCTTCCAGCCCTTGTTCTATCCTCCTCGGGAGGCTTTACGTCTGAGGAGTGAGGGACTCCCAACCCTGTAAGGACCCTGATTGGGGTCTTCCCAGCCCTTCTCTCGGTTCAGGGGTGGACCGCACCGCCATCGTGGACGTGCTGACCAATCGGAGCAGGGAGCAAAGGCAGCTCATCTCTCAGGCGTTCCTGGAGCGCACCCGACAGGTGAGACCCCCAGGGCTTCCCGGGAGCCGTGCCCTGGCCTGAGAAGTCCCTGGAAGACTTGGGGTACACCTGTAGCAGGCCGGCCCCTGCCCCCTGGTTCAATGGGGGTGGTGCTTCAGGCCTGAGATAAAAACCAGCCAAACATTCCCAAACCTCCCCACACGCCTGGGGCCTCCCCCTCACGCCGCCCCTCTGCCACGGGGACCCCGGGCAGGACCTGCTGAAGTCCCTGCAGGCAGCGCTCTCCGGCCACCTCGAGAGGATCGTGGTGGCTCTGCTGCAGCCGGCAGCCCGTGTGGATGCTCAGGAACTGAGGACAGCCTTGAAGGTACCTGGACGGGAGGCTGGGTGGGGTCTGGGCAGTGAGGTCACACTGAGGGAGGGAGAAGGCTGCCTGACTGGCCGTGGCCCACTCACTCGGGAGGAGCAGGCTCGGCAGAGGCCCCTGTGAACATCCCAGCCTGACCCTTAGGAGCAGTGTGCTGGGCATGTGCTCTCTGCATCCTAAGGACACGGCCCAGTCTCAGCGCGGCCTCCCCATCTCTCGTAGGACTCGGGTTCTGCTGAGGACGTGGCGGTGGAGATCCTTGCTACGCGCACCCCTCCCCAGCTGCAGGAGTGCCTGGCCGTCTACAAACACGGTAGGAGCATGAGGGCGGGGGTGCCGGGAGCTGGAAACGGAGCTGAGGACCGTCCTCGCCTCTCCTGCACTCTGTCCCGGAGCCTGTCTGCCCCAGTTCTGTTGCCTGGGGATCTCCCCTCCCTTCGGCCCCCACCCAGTGCTCCGTCTCCCCAGGGAGACAGCCAGATGGGATCAGGAAAGAGAGAAGCAGTGATGAGCCGTCTTAGTCTGGGGCTCCAGGGCAGATGCCAAGGTAATGGCCACATTGGGCACTAGGACAGTCCCAAGGGGAGCTGTGTCATCTTCACAGCCCCGTGCTCATTCTGCCGTCACGCCACACCCCAGGCCGAGTCCAACCTGCTGCGGCCAGGGGGGAAGGTGGGGCCTGCTCTCTAATCATGGGTGTCACCTCTTGGGCTCCCGGCTGCCACATGCCTCACCCACTAATTGGGAACTAGCTTCTTATCCTCATCTTAGCCGCAACCCCCTTTTTTTCTTTCCCCGATTTTCCTTGGATGTCCAGTCTTGGCCTATCTCTCTCTTAAAAAAACAAACAAATATATATATATATATATATATATATATATATATATATAGCCATAACCGGTTTGGCTTGGTTGGATAGAGTGTCGGCCTGCGGACTGAAGGGTCTCAGGTTCAATTCCCGTCAAGGGCATGTACCTTGGTTTTCGGGCACATCCCCGGGGGGTGGGCGGGGGGCGTGCAGGAGGCAGCTGATCAATGTTTCTCTCATCGATGTTTCTGACTCTCTATCCCTCTCCCTTCCTCTCTGTAAAAAATCAATAAAATATTTAAAAAATATATATATATATTGATTTCAGAGAAGAAGGGAAAGGGAGAAAGAGACAGAAACACCAATGATGAGAGAGAACCATCAATCAGCTGCCTCCTGTACACCCTCTATTGGGGGCCGAGCCCGCAACCCGGGCATGTGCCCTGACCAGGAATCAAACCGTGACCTCCTGGTTCATAGGTCGATGCTCAACCACTGAGCCACATCGGCTGAGCTTGGCCTATCTCTTAATCCTTCTCCGACCTCTCTCCCTTGTTGCTTCTGTTCTTCTCTTTCCTCTCTTTCCTGTTCTTTTCCTTTTGTAATGTCCTACCTCTCACATCACTTTCCTAACCTCCAATGAGGGGCCAGGCCCTCACCATCTTGCCTCATCCTATGGGTTTCCTTATCTCCTCTTCACTGCCTGGCGACCACTGGAACAACAGACGCCTCCTGCCTGCAGAAGGTTGGCCCCTGCAGACGAGGCCATGCCACAGTGCGTGGTTCCACAGCACCCGGGTGCTCACAGCTTAGGGGTGCTTTCCGGGTGGCCATGATGGTGCGTCTACCTTCCATCCTGGGGACTAGCAGCCATTGAGCTGCTGCAAGCAGGACATAGCAGGGCTGGCAGGGCACAGGGGCCAGGCATGCGACAGGTCCTAGAGGCACCCACCTGGGGGAAATCAGGAGGATTCAGAGAGCTCCTGACCCCACCCCAGATTTCCACGTGGAGGCAGAGGAGGACATCAAATCCGAGACCAGCGGCACCCTGCGGGACCTGCTCCTGGCCCTGGCCAAGGTGAGGAGGACTGACTCGCATCGAAAGAGAGTTACACCATCTGAGGCGGGAGAGGGACTGGAGGGGACAGAGTGCGGAGCATTGTTTTGATGTAAATGGACAAGAGAGGGCTTTGTGGGGGGACTAGGTCTGGATTGTTGACCTGGAGATAAAAAGCTGCCCCTCAAAGAGTCCTCCTGAGAGAGTTTCTCCTCCTAGGGGGGCCGCGAGAGCTACTCTGAAATCATTGACTATAACTTGGCAGAACAGGATGTCCAGGTGAGCAGGGGCTAAGGGGTTGGCACAGTCATGCACCTGAGACGCCTCCTCTATCATATCTTAGAGCCAGCAGCAACCCGTGTACCCACTTGTCCTACAAGCCTGTCCTTGCCTTGGGGAAGGAGCCCTCAGTGGCGTGATGGGGGCGTGGGGTGTCAGGTGGTGTCACATCTGAAACCTTTCACTCATCTAACCTCTGATTCCTGACCTCCCAGGAAGTGAGCTCATCAACTCTCATTGGCATTTGGGCTGGGGGACCCTCCCCAGACTCTCCCTTGGGGATTATTTCATTCCTTCCGTGCCAGAATTCCCCAAAACGGGGGATGGAGCTGTGAGGGCAGAACCCCCTCTTGTAGTCTTGCCCCCCCCCAGATTTTTAATATGTTTTTATTGATTTTAGAGAGGAAGGGAGAGGGAGAGAGAGAAACATCAATGATGAGAGAATCATTGATTGCTGCTTCCTGCACACACCACACTGAGGATTGAGCCTGCAACCTGGGCATGTGCCCTGACCGGGAATCAAACTGTGGCCTCCTGGTTCATAGGTCAACGCTCAACCACTGAGCCACCCTGGCTGCCCCCCCCTTTTTATATATATATAATTTTTCACCCTTATCCCATTTCCACCGTCATTGTGATGGATTCTGGGGACATTGTAACCACGGCTCTGCAGCCCCCAACCAATGATCCTAATTTACTCCCCACTCCCAGGCATTGAAGCAGGCTGAAGGACCCAGCACAGAAGGATTATGGGTCCTTATCCTCACCCAGAGAAATCCTGAACACCTCGTCCGAGGTACACATGAGTCCCCTTGTCTCCCCCGCTTGCTCTAATGATGAGTCTTGCCTGAGGAAGGTGAGGGGAGCTCATCCTTCTCTGTGATCATCAGCCCCCCGCGTTTATCTTTCTAACCACCTCCTCCTCACCCCACAAGTGTTTGATCGGTACCAGCGGTGCACTGGGCATGAGTGGGAGCACACCGTCCGGAACCGTTTCCATGGAGATGCCCAGATGGCTCTGCTCAGCCTAGGTAGGGGCCTGCTCGGGCCATGTGGGTAGAGGTAGCTCCCGGGAACTGGAGCTTCCTCTCTCCATCTCCCCCTTCTTGCTTCCAGCCGCGGTGATCAGGAACACAGCGCTGTACTTTGCCGATAAACTTCACCAAGCCCTTCAGGTAAGAGGGACCCTCCTTTTCTCCTCTGCCTTGGGGACAAAAGCTGGGGGAGACACTTCCTGGGCAAGAGAGAGGACGTTGCACGTTGCTGCTAATGTAACAATTTCGTATTTACTTTATAAACTTACAGCAGCTCTCAGGTTTGCAAGCTGTCTTGTCAAGAGCACAGGCGTGAGCTGTGGTTAGAGCTAAGTTAGCTGGCCCTAAAGGGCACTCAAGCTACCATTTTGGCCTGACTAATGTCCCGGTGGCCACATATCGATGTGAATTTGTTCTGGAAGACAGTGCCTTGTCCAGTTTCAGTTCTTGCCAGAATGGTGATGGGTATAACACCAGCAAGAATAATGACAAGAGCCAGCCTTTCTTAGGCGTGCATTGTGCACCAGGGCTTATGTTGAACACATTGCACTCATTTCAGTTAATCCCTGTTTTATAGATGAACAACTGAAACAGAGAGGTTAAGTGCCTTGCCCAAGGTCACACAGCTATTAAGTCATCTATTCTCCTTACAAAAGACAAAATGGTCCCGTAGGACATTGAACTGTCACATGTCAACTCCTCGTCTATACCATAGGTGTTGGTCTATACAGTCCCACCCGGGTTATTGAGCTTGTAGAAACTGAGTTTTTTACAAATTGACAGTAAGACCCTCCCTCCACCAGCAGAAAGATGACAACTCACTAAAGACTTAGGTGATGGTTAGCATTTTTAAGTAATAAAGTATCTTAAAATTAAGGTATATACATTGCTTTATTAGACATAATGCTATTGCACACTTAGTAGACTACAACATAGTGTAAACATGTTTTTACTATGAACTGGGAAACCAAGAAGTTGTGTGACTTGCTTTATTGTGATATTCGCCTTATTATGGTAGTGTGGAACCAAACCGGCAATTCCTCCGAGGTAAGCCAGAGCTATAAACCATACCGTAAGCGCACCAGGACCACCTCTGTCCACACTGTCAGACTTTGTTCTATATTACTCACAATTAAATTGGTGACTTTGGTTTGAGTAATTTCATAAGCAGAATCTAGTCATCTAGTCATTTTGCTCATTGAGCCAGGTCCCCCAAAGCTATAAATAAAAAAAATCCTCTAAAATGTGAAGAATATAAAAATAGTTATTATTTTAGCAACTGGAATAGCCTTTTGTATACTGGTTGAGAAACCATCATGCCTTGTTGACAGCTATTCCAAAGACAGTACCAACAACAAACAAAGACAGTACATATAAGCACTTGTTTTATCATCTAGAGATTTCCATTTTGACAGTAGGTCATTATTCTTACCCAATAAAGCTTGTATTATTATAGGGAGTCAGCACCAAGATTCATTTGAAGAGTTGTGGTTATCGCATTTGCGTCATAAAAACAAATTGTATCCCAGCAGTAAATAATTGTAATGTATGCATTTGGATTACAGGACCCACACTCTTGAATATAAATGCTAGATTTATCTTAGAAGTAAGAGTCAAAAAATAATATAAGCCCATTTTTCTGAAAATTTTTTTTCAGAAAACTTCTAAAAATTTGCCAATCGGATGCCAAGTACATTCTCAAGTATCAAGACTAGGTTTATGTTTAATATAGGTTTGGTGTGGAGGGTAGTTGTATACCAGTGGGGATATTCAGTTAATGAGTGACCCTTGCCCAAATTCTACAACTTTGGAGTAACAAGAGTTGGAAGAAGAGATCCTGGGGAGCAATTACAATCTTTATCACGATACAAAACTGATGACACCTGAAATTAAACATAAAGTAGCCATCAGGCCCACTGACAATCAGGTAATGAGTCCAAATGAAATATAGCATCTTCTTTTTATCTCATCATTTTCTTTTTCTTTTTTAGATATTTTATTGATTTTTTTTACAGAGAGGAAGGGAGAGGGATAGAGAGTTAGAAACATCGATGAGCGAGAAACATCCATCAGCTGCCTCCTGCACACCCCCCACTGGGGATGTGCCCGCAACCAAGGTACATGCCCTTGACCGGAATCGAGCCTGGGACCCTTCAGTCGGAAGGCTGACGCTCTATCCACTGAGCCAAACTGGTCAGGGCTCATCATTTTCTTTTGTTTCCTCATGGGAGATCTGTGGGGATGGCATGAGTGTGGGTTGCAGGCACTTCTGGGGAGGATCATGTGAGTCAAGTGACTGAGCAAACTCGGAAAAGGAGGGTCGTAGCAAATGGTGACAGCACCAGTGCACAGCTCATGACACAAACAGGACGTTTGCAACCAAAAATGTTTATTTAGCAATCTCTTGTGATAACACATTACTTATTATAATCAATTGTCATTCATGACTTGATCACGTTTTATACCTCTACTATTTCTAAATGGGACCCTCCATTACCTTCTTTAACCAAAAAGCAGGAGGCCGGGTGCAGGTATAGGAGGAAGACAGTGATGCTGAACCCCAGGGGTCCAACCAGGAGGAACTGATGTGTAAAGATGGGGCAGGGAGATGGCCCTGGTGGGCCCAGATCAGAACCGGAAGTCCCATTGGCTCTGTTCCCGGTCAGAGCCCCAACACCTCGGCTTGGGGGTAGGGTGGCGTATCCTCCTTGGACACTCACTAACTTGAGAGTTAAAAACTGTCTTCCTGGCTCTCATGCGGGAAGTCTTTATAGGCAGCAAGTCTTTTCTGTCTTTTGAGTGCCTGCCTTTGGAGCTGCCCATGAACGACCGAGCCCTGGAGGAGCGAGGCTCTAAGCTAGTGGCCTGGCCAGGAAAGACGTGGAAGGAAAGAACAGTACTCCAGCTTCTGCCAGAGCCGATCTTTCCTGCTGTGCCATCTTCCATGAGGATGGGCAAAGACAACTTCCCCCTAGATCATCTCTCCTCCTCTTTTCCCACGACTCTCACCTCACCTCTACTTTCTAGAATAATTTACCATGACATCTAATCCCTATTCTTTGAGAATCTTATTGCCATCCCCCACCCCCACCCATTCTGTTTCTTCTCCTACTAGGAAACTGAGCCCAATTACCAAGCCCTGATGCGCATCCTTATCTCTAGAAGTGAGACTGACCTTCTAAGCATCCGAGCTGAGTTCAGAAAGAAATTTGGGAGGTCCCTCTACTCTTCCCTCCAGGTGAGCGCTCTGCCCCTCACTTCCCCGCTGCACTCCCCGCACACAGCTGAGCACATGCCCTGGAGAACTCCTGAGTCTTGGGTTAATTTAGTAGGAAGACTCCGGGCACCAGACAAGTTCTGGGTCAGCACGAGGGAGGGGGCAGAGTCCTGGGCCACAGTGGAAGTAGGTCTTCCTAACGCGTAATTCTCTTGTCCGCAGGATACCGTGAAAGGGGATTGCCGACTAGCCCTACTAGCCCTGTGCAGGGCTGAAGACCTTTGAGACCCCCCTCCCCCTTCCGCCCCCGTATGACATTCAAGGATCTGAGAGTCCCATGTTTGGCTGAGCCTGCAGGAGACCAGCTGAGCCTCCAAATAGGGATAACCCCTCACTGAGCATTACACGTTCCGGCTTCTTGTTGAGGCTGGAACTCGGGAGTTTTCTTTTAAATCCCTTCATTTTCCTCATCTCAAAGTGGTAGCTGCACCTGGATCGCCTAGTTCTGTCTTCGGTGTGGGTTAATGGGATCTCCTTGATAGTTTCTGCCCTGCTCCTTCTTCCCATACCCTGGGCAGCACATCGCATCCACACTGGTAGTTTGTTTTGTTTTGTTTTGTTTTTAACTAATTTCATTCTTGTTTGTGTTCCCTGATTGAAGTTTGGGTGGAGCAGGACATGGGGCTGGGAGGAGGCCTTGAAGTTGAAGTGCATTTGGTTATTCAACAGGAATCCTGTTTTGGACTTGAGAGCTGCAGTTATCAACAACCCCCCTCCCTTAGGGTTTCTCTCCCCTCCGTCCCCCACCCCCACCCCCATTATTCTCTCTTCCCCAGGAAATTTTAGGCAAAATAATTGAGAAACAGGAACCTGAACAAGGTCAGAAATGGTCAGAGGTAGCAAAGGACCATCTGTATAACACTGGGAGGCAAGCCGAGGATCAAGCTGCCTCTTGCCTGCCTGGGAAGTCTCTCGGGTTAGCAGGGAACACAGTCCCCAAATTCATCGGTCCAAAGGGGGACTTGGAAACCCACCTCCAAATTAGAGGACTCTTTCCCAGGAAGGCCTATCAAAAACAGAGGAACACAAACCACAAAGGGAAACGCAGGCTCTGGTTCCCCCTGCTGGCTGATTTAGATATGACAGGCAACCCCCTCACACCTCTACCTTCCCTCCCCACTTTGCATTCCTCAATTGGGTCAAATAACTTAACCACTTGACCCCCCTTGCTACAGGGTAAGGCAAACAACAGATCTCAGGAGACAATTTTTATTTCCAAACCCCTAGGAGGGCATTACAAATAATGAAGATAGAAACCCAAATCAAATCCTGAAACAGAGGGAGACGGACCTGCGGATAGCCCGAAGGACCCCGCCCGTCAGGGGGGTTGGTAGGGGAGATGCAGTCTAGGCAGGGACCTCACCCTGGAGCCTGAGTCTGTATATTAGTGTGATACTCTGGGAAAAGGGAGTCGGGGATCAGAAATCCTCACCCCAGCAGTCCCACTGTAGTTGCCCTGGGTGACTGGGAGGAAGAGAAGGCCGGCCGCGAGTGAGCAAGGATGTCACTGAGTCTGACCTTGACATTTCCTTCCTGCTCGGACCCCCAACAGTCCATAAATAAGTTACCCTGCATATCTCAGGGGTTGACCTGGGAGAGCAAGCAAAATAGTCACAGCCTCGGAAAGAGGAGGCCGGGCAGCCGGGCACCGGGCACCGAGCGCTACAGGAGGACACAGTCGGACTCTGGCTTGGGCCTCCGCCGCCGCTCTCCGGCCGGGCGTCCAGAGGGGGCTCCTCTCCCCTGTACGGGATTTAACAAGGGGTCACCCATCAGCCTGGGAAGAGCACACGGACAGAGATTCTAGATGGAAGCGGGTCAGCATGGGGAGGGGCCGTGGGGAGAGGAAGAGAGGAAGGGACCCGGGGGGAGAGGGCCAGACAGGAGAAGGGCCCCCCAGGGAAACCTTGAAGAGACAATTGCAGGAATAACCATAGCCAATCTCTGGGCAGGAGAAGCTGGGGTGGGACACTGGGGAGGTGGGAGCTTGGAGGAACAGCAAGCGCCAAGGACAGGGTACCGCGGCTCACCTGAGGCGACGGGGCCCGCGCTGGCACCGGCTGGGCCCCTTGCTGCTGCTGGTACTCCTCCTGCTGCAGCTGCTGGGCCAGCTCCAAGTCACTGAGACCCAGCGCGCCTTGTGGCTGCTGCTGCTGCAGGGACAAGGCGATCAGGTAGTCCTGGAGAGACGGGGAGAGAACAGGGTGGTGAGGTGGGCTGCGGCCTGGGAGATATTCGGGCTAGCTATAGGTTCCCAAACCAGTTTTTCCTCCTCTTCCCATCTCTCCTAGTTCCTCCTCCTCCAGAGCAAACCACACAGCCAAGTATAGTCTCTGTGGGGCCAGAGAATACCCACCAAGCGTGGCGATGGCCCCCGGGTAGCAGGAAAGGGACAGAGGTGTCATGTTATCATCATCGCTAGATGATGCGAGGCAAAGGGGTCTCTGAAGTGCACGTGCTCTCGGCGCCCTTCCCCCAAGGTGCCACACACCTGGTCTACCTGCCGCTGCTTTTCTGGGGAGCCACTCCCACCTTCGGCGCCAGGCCCCTTGCCCAGGGAATGACTCAGGTGAAAGTCAGCGTCACAGAAGCAGCTGTCTCCGTCCACGTTGTGCAGGCTCTCCCACACCACCTGCTCCTCCTGGAGAAAGCCCTGGTCGGTGACCAGCAGGTACAAGTGGCTCTGCAGGGAAGAGGACAGAGCGAATCAGTGGGACAGGGGATCTAGAGGCAGCTGACTGCCCCACGTCATCTGAGATGCCCGGAGGCCATTTGAACCAACGGGTGTGCCAGCTGGAACACGTCAGTGTGAGCTGCGGGTCTCTTATGAGTCCGAGTGGCTGAGGGGAGAGGGAAGGGACGTTCGAGTGGACGGTCAGCTGGGTGAGAGCATGGCCGTCCCTGTGGGCAAGCATGGAGTCCTCAGAGCTGGGACCCTGCTTCCTCCCCTGCTTCCCATCCAGTGGTCGGCAAACTCATTAGTCAACAGAGCCAAATAGCAACAGTACAAGGATTGACATTTCTTTTGAGAGCCAAACTTTTTAAACTTAAACTTCTTCTAACGCCACTTCTTCAAAATGGACTCGCCCAGGCCGTGGTATTTTGTGGAAGAGCCACGCTCAAGGGGCCAAAGAGCCGCATGTGGCTCGCGAAGCCGCGGTTTGCCGACCACAGCCCGAGGCTCACCTGATGGCCGTGTGGGGAAACCCTCTGAGAACCAAGGACCTCTCCCTCTTCTACTCAATTCCTAAGAGAGCCAAGACAATTCCTAACTTGGGAAGACTTTGGTACTGTTGAAAAATTCCCTTCCGGTCCCTTCCAATGGCACAGGATTACACTTCCCTGTCCCACTGATGGCAGGCTCGCTCCTATGGCTTGCTCTGGCCGATGAGATGTCAGCAGAAATGACACGTGTCACTCCCAGGCGGAAGCACGACAAGCCAGTGTGTGGGGTCCCTCCTACATTCCAGGTGAAGACTGTTTTGTCAGCCCGAGACCCAGAGTGCGGAGGAGGCGAGCAGTCTGCAGCGGCCATGCAGCACTGTGAGCAATAAACCTTGGTGGCAGGAAACCACGGGGACTTCAGGGGTCATTTGTTATCAGAGCTTAATCTACCCTGTCCTGACTGAAACACACCCAGAAGAAACAGGCATGAGGAAACAAACAGCACGCCAGCCCTCCCCCACCCGCAAGGCCTCATCACCTTGTGCTTAGTCATAGTGCTGAAGTGGTTGTTTCGGAAAAAGACGCTAAGTTCACCCTCCTTGGCAGCCGCGGTTAGCTCGCACAGTCCGTGGTAGGTCAGCTGGGCCGCGGTGGTCTCCAGGAACTGCTCTGCGATCAGGCCTGCCAAAGGGCACAAGAAGCAGGGGGGCGGGGGGGGGGGCTCCTTGGCTTAAATCCCAAGTCCACAGAAGGAGGGCCACCCAGAGAGTCCCTGTCGAAAGGCCTGGTGGTGGTCCCACTTTCTGAAATCTCTTCCCTGAAGCCTGGCTGCAGTCATTCATTCATTCAACAAACAGTTGCTGAGCAGCTACCTCGCGCCCGCCAGGCACTGCACTAGCACAGTGGTCGGCAAACTCATTAATCAACAGAGCCAAATATCAACAGTACAACGACTGAAATTTCTTTTGAGCCCTAACCGGTTTGGCTCAGTGGATAGAGTGTCAGCCTGCGGACTCAAGGGTCCCAGGTTCAATTCCGGTCAAGGGCATGTACCTTGGTTGTGGGCACATCCCCTACTGGGGATGTGCAGGAGGCAGCTGATTGATGTTTCTAACTCTCTATCCCTCTCTCTTCTTCTCTGTAAAAAAATCAATGAAATATATTTTAAATAAATAAAAGAAATTTCTTTTGAGAGCCGAAAACCGACTTCTGGGCATGGGCCACGAAGTTTCAATCGCACTGTACGTGCGCACCCGCACGTGGTATTTTGTGGAAGAGCCACACTCCAGGGGCCAAAGAGCCGCATGTGGCTCGCCAGCCGCAGTTTGCCGACCACTGCACTAGGGGGACTAATGTGTTCCCCAAACTCCCTTTCTAGTGGGATGTGGTGGGGGGGTGGAGATAGACAATGAACAATAAATCAGAGTAGCCATCGTACCCTCCACGTAAGACCCACAGAAGAGAAGGGGGGCTCACCTTCTGTCACCAGGTTGGTGTCGCTGGAGTGCTTGCAGGTGATGATCTTCTCTACCAGCTGATTGTAGCTCAGTTTCCCAACTGCACGCACCGCCTCAGGACTCTGCATGGGCCGTGGGGTGGGGTAATAATAGAAAAAAATATTGAGATCTTTTTAGGAAGGAAATGAACTGCAACCCTAGGACCAAAGGTTCCTGAAACCTTTGCTGTCTCAATAACTGCCTATGATTTGCTTGTATTTGAATGTTACCAAAAATGTTTATAAGTTCAAGGAATTTTCCAGTGGGTCCTGCCTCTAAACCGGATTCCCTCCAAAGCCAATCTAATCCCTACATCCCTAACCCCTACCTCTCTAACCCCCAGCCCACAAAATGATGCTTCTCTGGATAAGAGTCTCATTTGGGCCCTCTCGCCCTCACCTGAGGATCAACAAGCCAGCCGTGGTACAGAGGGATCCCGAGGAGGTCGAAGATGCTGCACTCAGGTGTGTACTCAAAATCTGAGGCCCCGGTGAATCGCACATTGACATCCAGACCAGTGGCCAGTTTAGGCAGCACGGTCATTGCGTCGTCCACATTCTGGGGGTAGAAAAAAAATCGATGGAGATAGTAAATAATTAACACACTGCATATCTTTATTGATTTTAAAAATATTTTTAATTGATTTTAGAGAGGAAGGGAGAGAGAGAGAGAGAGAGAGAGAGAGAGAGAAACATCAATGATGAGAATCATTGATAGGCTGCCTCCTGCATGCCCCCCACTGGGGGGATCAAGCCCACAACCTGGGCATGTGCCCCTACCAGGAATCAAACCGTGACCTCCTGGTTCATAGGTCAACGCTCAATCAATGAGCCACACTGGTTGGGCAATTTTTTTTTTTTTAGAGAGAGACAGAGAAACATAAATGTAAGAGCAAAACATGGATTGGCTACCTCCTGCATGCCCCCCCCCCCGACCCGCCACTGAAAACCCAGGCACATGCCCCAACCTGGAATTGAACCTGCAACCATTCAGTGCCCAACCCACTGAGCCACACCTGCCAGGGCAGCACACTGTATGTCTTAAACTTACGTATCTCAATGAAGCTGGGGTGGGGGGCGGGGGGAGAGAACATGACTGTCTAGCCTCCCCTCCCCTCCATTTCAGTCCCACCCCCAGAAATAAAATATTTAATCTTGTTGCTTTTCTTCCCAGGTTCTCTCACAAGCCATTCCGTTCCTCCCTGGCCTCAACCCTTCTTTATCTTATGCAGATAAACTTATTTTCTAGGACAGAGATTTACCCTCCTCTTCCTCCTGCAGAAAAAAATCATAGTTCAAGGAACCCTCTGGAGAAGCAGCAGGAAGGCTTCTCTTCGTAGCCTGGGTGTCCCCTTACCAGGCTGCAAACCTCTGTCCGCAGACCTTTCCGCTCACCTGCTGAAAATTAAGCTGAAGTCCCTCTGACTTCTCCTGGGGCTTGATGGACAGGAGGCAGTCTCCTACAAGACAGGATTCCTCATCAGTCTACCCCACCAATGGCCCTCAAAGCAGCTTCCTCTTCTCCTGAGAATGGGTGGGGGTAATGTCACCGAACCACTGATTTCCTGAGCTGGAAAGGGCCTTGGATTCGAATCCTGACCTTTCATGTCCCAGAGGAAGAAATCAGCTCACACAGGTGAAGGGCCTGCCCAAGGTCACACGGGAAAGCTACGGTTCGAACTGGGGTTACAACCCAGGTCTCCGGACACCTTGACACCCAGACACCTTCACCCTCCCTGACACATCAGAACCCCGAATGGGAAGCCCCTCAATAGTCTGGATTTCTGGCCGCATGGATAGTGCTTGTAATCCTGTGCGATTCCTCTTCAAGGCCCAGTCACTCACCAAGATGGGCCATGAGCTCATCGGATGTGATCACTTCCTTCTGAGGGGGCAGCTTCACCTGGAGGCAGAGAGTGATCAGAGGGTCAGCACGCGCTGCTTCCCTTCACAGGGCACCTCGGGAGGGAGAAACCCACAGGAGGGCGGGGGCAGGGCAGGGCTGTCCAGCGCTAGGGTGTGGTGGAAAACAAGAAGGCTTACAATGCAAGCAAGGGAGTGAATGTGAAATACTGCAAGGCATTCATTCCCATCTGCTAGAGAGCAGAAGATACAGGAGGAGGACAGAGAACTGCTTTTTGTTTGTTTTTATGAACATCTTCTTTCATTTGTTCAAGCTGGAGAAACAGGAAGAGTAATTTGGAAAGTTTTGACTGGCTTGGGAAAATCAGGATGATCAAGGAAGTGGTTCAGGGGAGAGACCCTCTTCAGCATTTTCTGAGCCCCCACTCCCCCCTCCACCCCAAACTCTCTTACCTTCCACTGAAGAAAGAGGATGTTCATGATGGCGAGGAGAGGGCAGGGGCCATTAGTGCTCTGGGTGATGATGGGTGTCCGTTCTCCCTTCCAGGGGATCCACTTTACACAGTAGAAATCGAGCTCCAGCTGTTGGGCCCTGGGGGACTGGGGAAGCTCCTGGGGCCCGGAGCACGCACCCACTGTCTCTACCTCAGGCTGTGTCCTGTGGTCTGGCCCTGGCTGGTTTGAGCTAGTGTCAGGTGGAGGGGACTCAAGATTATCCTGGCCCTGAACTGGCAGTGACCCGTGATCTACTGGCTCCTGTCTTCCAGCCACCCCATCAGCATCCCTGGCCACTCCAGTAGAATCTCCGGCTGCCCCATCAGCATCCCTGGCTGCTCCAGTAGAATCTCCGGCTGCCCCATCAGCATCCCTGGCTGCTCCAGTACAATCTCCGGCTGCCCCATCAGCATCTCTGGCAGCCCCAGTAGCATCTCCGGTCGCAACATTAGCATTTCCGGCATCCTTGTCCTCGGGGTGCTCATCTGGTACTGATAGGACCTCGTGGTTTTCAGGACTGGCTGCTTCTGCAGTCTTGGCCTTGTCAGAGACTGGACGCTCAGGTTGATGGTGTTCCATGGTCAGAAGAGGTCAACTGAGGGGCACCAAAGGACTTTCCAGTCCTCAGGAAGTTGCCTAATCTAGGCTTGATGTGCAAAAGAGAGACGGATCTAATAAGAAGGAAATCATTGGGCTGGAAAGCGAATAGGCCCAGGAAAGTCTCAGGAGAGGAATGTGGCGTGGAAGGCTGGACAGCGTGTGCAGTCACTCCCGGCTGCGGGAGCAGCGTCTTTGTCGGCGTGGGTAAACAGGAGAGCGGCCGCAGGCTGAGCTCTTCCACCTCTAACCTGCTGTGACCGGAGTGTGCAGGGCTTTCCGGTCTGGGAGAGACGAATCCAGTGAGATGACTGAAGACATTCGGTGGAATCAGCTTCCCTGGAACAGAAAAGGACAAGGAATGCAGAAAAGACAGAGAAAAGGAGAAAGACAGAAGGGAAAGAGATGGAGAAAGAAATGTTAAAACTACACTAATGGTGCCTGGCCAGTGTGATCAACGGTTAGAGCGTCAGCCCTCGCACCAAAGGGTTGCAGGTTCGATCCCCAGCCCCAGTCCGGTTGGTTGCGTGCGGGAGACAACCAATAGATCTGTTGCTTTCACAGTTTCTTTCTCTCTCTCTCTCTCTCTCTCTCTTCCCTTCTCCCTTCTCTCTCTCTCTCCTCCTCCTCCTCCTCCCTTCCTACCTTCCTCTCCTTTCCTCCCTTGCTCCACCCCTCCCTCCCTCCCTTCCTCCCTCTCTCTCTAAAAATCAATGGAAAAAATATCCTTGGGTGAGGATTAACAACAACAACAAAACTAGACTAATGGTTATTAACACAGTGATCTTTAGCTCACCCTTGGTAGCTCCCACCCTAGCCAGGACCAAGGTAATTCCTCTGCCCTACACCAAACCCCACCCTTGGCTGTTCTTTGATCATCCTGAGCACACACAATTAAAAGTGTCCGAAGGTGTCCTTAGGACTGCCTTCTCTCTGCCTCATCCCAGGGGCGGCCACATGAACAGCCACATCGTGCTTGGGATGGAGAGTAGAGATGCAGAGTCAGGATCACGCCCCTAAAGACGAAACACAGCTGAGAAAGAAGTCCTCCTCCTCCGAGGACTCCACTGAACTTTACACAATCTCACACCAGAACAAAAAGGTCTTGGGAGGGGCTTCCTGTGGCCAGAGAGGGGAAATGTAGGCCGTAGGGACCTGAACAGAGGCTGTGCCGATAAATAACTTCAGGTTAGGAGCGCAAACCTCCTCCCCACCCCCCATTCCTCCAGTAAGCTTCTCTGGAGGTGAGATGCCAACTTCTCCCCAGCTCCTCTTTGCTCCCCAAACTGTCTTAACCCAGAGATACTCTCTTGCCACTATTTATACGGAATATAAAAATGATTATCGATTTACATAAAAAATACTCCCTCTACATTCATTCATGTGTGCCTATGTTCTGTCTATTCCCATCTAGGTCATTTTAGATGTGAGCACTGGACCTGTTTTACCTGCTCTCTATCAGCACTCAGCATCAGGTTCAGCAGGAACAGACATTTCATGAATGCTGTGGATCATAAACAATAAAAAGCCACAAACTTTGCCTTCTGGGAAACATGCTCCCCTCACCCCTGACTCAGGGTAAAAAAAAAGGTGAGAAATGGAACTTGTCCTGCCCGGGTAGCTCAGCTGGTCAGAGCATGCTCCCAATATGTTACAGGGCTCGAGCCCCAGTCAGGGCACATACAAGAATCCACCAATGAATGCATAATTAAGTGGAACAACAAATGGATGTTTATCTATCTATCTCCCCGTCTCTTACTCTCCCTTCCTCTTGCTCCCTAAACTCAATAAATATTTTTTTTTAAAAAGAAAGAAATTAAACTTGTCAGAAATCTTCTCTTTGGCTTCTTCCTAATTTGAGACTATGCTTCCTTCTTGCAACCCTGCAGGAATTCAGGGCAAGGGTAAGTAAAGCCTGGGAGATGAAAATGAGGAGCATCAAAGGTAAGGAAATAAGCCTAGTCACCCAAATTGATCATCCTCCTGACTCAGACATAATTTAGGCGAGCTGTATCTCATCTGCATGTTGTTCATTTAGAATCAGAGTAGCAAAAAAGAAAAAAAGAAATGCCTACAGGCCTGACACTTTGTTTTTCTCTCTCTCCTTCTTTCCTCCCTGCCCAGATGACACTTGGGATGAGCCTGGCAAGCAGGAACCAAAGCCTGGGGAAGTTAAAACAGCTTGTCGGAAAGCGGGGCTCCTTCACCTTTTCTGTCCAGTGCCCGATCAATAATCAAGTGGGGGCTGGGCAGCTAGTTGGCTAAGGGGACGAGCCCAGACAAACCAGGAGCTGGACACCGGAGGGAGCTGGGTCCCAGGAACACTGGGCAAAGCGAAGTGGGCTAAGCCTGAAGAGGCGGGGCAGGAAACGGAGTGGAGCATTTCCACTCTGTGCGGTGCACCCCTGGTGGGGTGGGCATGGAGGATTTCAGAGCAGGGAAGGATGGGGGCGCGCGGGGGGCGGGGGTACCCAAACCAATCAGGATTCCATTCTTTTCCTCTTTTCTCCATTCAAGCCCTACATGTTCTCTCCAGCAGGAATTACCTTCTGGCTGTGGGTGAGGGAGTTAAAATAGCCCTGGCCCCTCCCTAGCAGTGGCAGTCAGTAGCCAAAAGTTGGAAGCAGCCTATAAAATGGGGAGGGAGCTTCAGTAAGACGCTCACCCTCCTACCCCATCCCAGGAACTCCCCTCTCCCTGCGTGTCCCTTACTGTCCCACTCCGATATCCTTCTCAGTCTGACCCAAATCTTCAAGCAACGAAGGGTTTAAAATTTCCCCTTGAGTAAGTCAACCACCACCACGGTGCTTGCTCGCAATGGAGCGGGGCTGGGGGGGGGGGGGGGGGGAAGGTTTCATTAAAAGAAAAAGAAAAAAATAAGGAACCAAGCAGCATCCCTTTGACATGTTCTCCCTGCCTTCCTCCTCTCCCAATCCAGACCTGGAGAGACCAGAGGGGGAAGGACAGTCAGTGTCCCCTCCCCGGAGCTGGAGAGGAAGAAGAGCGCTGGGAGTAGAAGAGGAGGTGAAGGGTGTGGATAAAACAAAGTTTTTACCTTAAAGAAGGCTCTTCCAGGACGGAGAAGGAGGGTTCAGCTCCGACAATTCGACAATTCGATGGGGGCGCCGCCACAGTCCCAGCTGCCTTCCAGCTGTCAACGCCAGAGCTTATACAGGTTTATGAGCCAGCGGCGGTCCTGCTGGGTCCTGGCCACTTCCGGACCCACGCCCAGGATCCAGGGCACGGGAGGGGGGGTGAGAGCAGGTAGGGGTGCAGCCCAGGTGCTCCCCCGTGGCTCCAAGCGTGGCTTCAGGATTCCCGAGTTGCCGAGTCCCGAGGTGCGATTCAGGCCCTGACTCCAAGCTGGTTTTCAAAGGGAAGTTTGAGGTTTTTCTTTTTTCGTCTTTCTCTCTTTCCTTCCCATCGGGACAAAGAAAAATTAGTCAAGGACAGGCTCCTTGGGGGAGGAGGGGCCTGCCCAGCACCGGCGGATTTCCATCAGGGCTTTCTGACCTGGTCAGCAGCTTGGCGATCAGCAGCGAGGGAGAGAGAAACAGGGAGAGAAAAACAACAGACCCTTTCTCTTCCCTCCGCCTGCCTCTGGAAGGGACGGAGCGCTTGTGCCTCTCTGGTGAGAAGAGGGAAGAGCAAGTGGGGAGGAGCAGGGCTGGACAGCAGCAGCGGGTTGGGTTTGGGCTTTCTCCCCCGGTAAAGCAGTCCTTTGCTCTGGATCCACGGAAGCAGGGCCAAAGAGCAAGATATTTGCATGTTCCGTCATTTAAATTTTTTAAAAATGCTGCTCCTTTCCAAGTCCTCCCTCTATCGCCTTTTCAGTCTAGAAAGGAAACTGGCTGGGCTATGGCCCCAGGAGTGCCGAAGACGGTGGGTGTGGAAGAACGCCCAGGCTCTGGGAAGAAGAGGGCAGCAGGGCGAGAACTAGCTGAGCAAGCAGGCGATCCAGTATCCCTGGGCTCTGTTCCTGGTTCCCACCACAGGCCTCCACTCACACCGGTCACCTCCTCTCCGTTCCGAGCTTGGGGAGCAGGAAAAGCTGGTGTCAGTCTGGTGGCAGGAGATAAAGGGATGGGTTAAGCAAGGAGGGCACATCTGATGATGAGACTACATTTCTGTGCAGCACTCTGCACTACTGTGGGGCTGGAAGGTGGCAGTTAGAGGAGGTTGGGACCGAACTCTACATTCTGAAGGGTCCTCCAAACTCTACTGACAGGGTTGCCATATAGGATGAAACTTCAAGCAATTCTGGAGGCTGAAAGGGCAGTTGAAACAATTAGGGAGGCAGGGAGCAAAGAACACAGGTTACAACAGTTCAGGGGAAGAACGAGGAGACATTTCAGAGACGATTAAAAACAGGCCCCAGAGTTGTAAAGAAAGAAGCAGCAGGAGTTGGCAAGAAATTATAGGTATTAAGAGAGGGCCAACGACTAGTCTAATGTTTTTATAAAATGGACAATCACCAAGTTGGTGACAATGGGTCAGTTTGCTAAAGGGAGAGAATTCGAGAAAGGAAGAGGAAGAAGAGCTGTTTTGCCACATGTAATTCAAGATGTCAACCAGAGGCTCGGTGTAATAGATGGAAAGATATACCATTCTTAGTTTGACTCGAAAGGGAAAGTTCAGATGTCACAAAGATAGGTTACCGTGACACATGTACGTTGTGTGTCAAATGAGTGATCTCAGAAAATTCTCCTGCCCTCAATGCTTGGGGCCATTTCGGAGCTTCTAGACTACATTTCCCAAGACGCCCCGCGCCAGGTCCCTCTTGGCGCCTCCGGAAAGGTGTCCTGTGAGACTCTGCGCGTAGAACTCCGCCCCCGCCGCTGGGGGCGGGGCGACGTCGGACTCCCGGAGCGTCCGATGACGCACTTCCTCCCGGGCGTCGGGGCCGAATCGCCGTGTGGCGAGTTCGAGTCCCGCCTCCTGACTCTCACCACTAGTCCCTGAGTCCGGGGCGGGGCGCATTCGCCGAGTAACCTCTCCACTGCAAGGGGCGGTGGCACGCGTTGGGCTTCACCATGGAGGACTACCTGCAGGGTTGTCGAGCTGCTCTGCAGGTAACGGACCCCTGTCTGTGATCGTAGGGAATGGAACATGGGGTCTAGGGAGGACGAAGATGTGGGATCTGAGGAGCGTCTGTGTGGAAGGAACGGGGAGTTGTGGGGTGGGGGCCTGGGATCTGATCAGGCTTGGGGCCTGAGCAGTGGTCCATGAGAATCTAGTCTTGAGAGTGGAAATGCTGCTCAGGCTCCCGGTTTTTGACCCCCTGCTTCTAGGGTCCACCCGAGAGCGGGAAGGAGGAATCATGGGTCTGGTCCTGTATCTGAGCTGCTGAACGCTGTCGCCTGGGTCAGTTACGTCCAAAGGTCCAGGGCTGTGCCGCCGCCAGGGGTGCCCCGCGAGATGCTCCTTGTCACCGTAGAACCCTTCAGTTCTACGGTAACAAGGCCTCCTTGGCCCACTGGCCTCCAGGTGAGCCCCGGGGGTCCGAGGAAACCTGTGCTCATGGCTTTATTGCCTTTGAATGGCGGGTTCTTGCTGGCACTCCTGACTCGTCCTAGAGGAGAGGTGGTCGTGGTGTTTTTCTGTTTTTAAGATAAACATACACAATATATCTCCGTTGACCAGCAACCTGCATCCCTTTGCCTCCAGTTTTCTTCCTTGGCCTGAAGGCACACAGATTACATTTAAAAAAAAAAAAAAAAACACCGCCTGGAAGATAAGCACAAAGTGTGTTTGGAATCAAAACTATAAGCATGACTTGAATGCTTTGTGGCTTATTTTGGGTACTCTCTGAGCCAGCTGGAATCTCCCGGCCAGGCAGCATTAGGCTGCTATCCCCAGTTAGCAGCAAAAGCTGGCCAGAGAGAGGCTCCAGGAGGTCACTTGGCCCCCCTACTTGAAGCTACACTGCCCCAGTAGAAACCTAGACGGATGGTTGACGGTTGCTTTCCTTTCTTAAGTATCTTTAGATCTGAAAATACCCCTGAGTGATAGATTCTCGTCTTTAACAAAACCTAAAAGTCGCCTGATTCGGCCTGCAGACTCAGCTCCTGGTATAAATGAATGTCCTTACCTGAAGAATAGGAGTGAAGTTTAATTTTAACACCAAATACTTGTGAAATACAATTTTTGGGAAGGTTGTTCTAATGCAAATTTGAATTAATTCATTTTGGTTACTTCCAATTGCCACCACTGACCTAGAGTCTTTGTGGCACCGTTCTGAGTGCTAAGCAGTTGTATCCCCACCGCCCCTCACTGCTCCCCCTGCAATAACCCAAATGACTGGTCTCTTTCCCACCATTTGGTAAAGAGCCCTTGGAACTGAAACCTCACCAAGTAGCATTTCATTGCATGCATCTATTACTACAGCATCTACTCTCCAGATCATCCCTTCCCTTTTCAGATTAACAGTATATCCTCTACAGTGGTATGAAGCTGAAAATAACTGAATTTTTCTAATATTACTGGTATCCTGACCTTGCTCTGCCTACAATCATCCCTCAAGGAGCAAGACCTAGATCTTAATTTTTCCTTGAACTTGGGAAGGTGAGGTTGTAGCTTAGAGCTCTCATCATCACACAGCCTTGCCTGCGCCAGGAGAAATGAGAAAATTAGACTCTAGAAA
Organism: Eptesicus fuscus; assembly: GCF_027574615.1. NCBI lineage: Eukaryota > Metazoa > Chordata > Mammalia > Chiroptera > Vespertilionidae > Eptesicus > Eptesicus fuscus. Next base: position 13,706,569 of record NC_072494.1, on the reverse strand, counting down.
AGTTAGTGGATGATGAACTGGGGCCGGACATACAGGTGGACACCAGTAGCTTAGATTGCTTTTAATTACAGAATTTGTAAATGTACATTGTGAACATTTTAAAATACAATATGGATATGAAATGAAAAAGATCCTTTTTCTTCTCCCCATTTAATTCCCCAGAGGCCGGAATTCTTGTGTAAAGAAAGTATGAGTTAACGCTGGCCGGTGTGGCTCAGTTGGTTGGAGGGTCGCCCGTACACCAAAAGGTGGCAGGTTCAATTCCTGGTCAGGGCACATACCCAGGTTGCGGGTTCGATCCCAGGTCAGGGAGCATTCAGGAGGCAACCCATCGATGTTTCTCTCTCCCTCCCTCCCTCTCTCCAAAAATCCATAAAAATCTTTAAAAATAAAAAGAAAGTGTGATTTAGAGACACTTAAGTTTGAGTGTTTCAGTTAAACTATAGTTTAGCTTTTAGGGAATTGTGAATGCTTACTTTTATGTAATATAGAAATGGCTGATAACGCAGACAACTCTCTTGTTGATACCATAATTTTAGCATTTGATACCAGAGGGATTTTCTACAGCCTCTGCCACAATGACAGTAGTGTGTTCCATTTAAAAGAAATCCCCACTCCTGCCAAGTGGGGAAAAATTTTTGCTTCAGGGTGGGGCTGCATTCGAGGTTAGGTGTTCAGCCAGCAGCCTGCGGGTAATCTGTGTTGTCTGTACTTCTCAGGCATGAGGCAGGAACCAGGAGTGGCTGGCTTATCCTTAGGAATTTATAGTCCTGGCACCAGGACCAGTCCCATTTTCTCTGCTGGGAGGGCTTCTCTATCTCTGGCTCCTTGTCTCCTCTTTCTCTCTCCCCCCCCCCCCCCACCTCCCCATCCCTCATTAACTATTTTGTAGAGTGGGCATCAGACCATATTCAGCTTCAGAAGGGGAGTGGTTTGCTTTGCCAGCCCTGGAACCCATCTCTTCTCCCCCCACTGAGGCCACAGTGGATGTCAGGATATAATATTTCAGTAGTGGGGTAGGGGTGTGTTTTTTTTTAAGAAAAAAAGTTTATATTTACTTGTGGCTCTCAGATTGTATTTCTTCCATTGGCAGCTTAGGTTTCCTCATGCTCTAAGTATAGCTATGTTTGCTCTGAACTCTCCCCCCAGGGTCAGAAAACTGAGGCTGTCTGGCTTGTGCTGACAGCTGTTGGGGGATGGGGTGAGGATAAAGAGTTGCACATGTTTTTTTCTAAATGAGGAGGAGAATGTTGCTTTATAAGTTGGGCTGCCAGCAGCCATACACCTGCTCTGCCCAGGACAGTCTTAGTTTATTCTGACGTAATCATTCATTGCAACCCCCTTTCCTCTTAAAAAGTGTCCCGGTTTGAACAACAAAGTATATGGTCACCTGGCTTGTAAGCTATGTCAAGGATTTGGGATGTATCCATGAAAAGGTGGTGAGCTCCTAAAAGTAGAAGTCAAGTTCCATATGAGAGCCTCATGTTGGCAGGGGGAGGTTTAGAGGAAGAGGATTGCTCTGGCCTGGGTATCGGGAAAGGCCTCACAGAGAGAGGGGGCTTTGAAGAGGGCCTGACTGGACAGGGAGGGGCAGAGACGGAGATGGAAGAGAGCTCATCTTTACTACTACAGAGTGGGCACTTAATGTGTTGTCTCATTTAATGCTCATTACCACTTCATAGAATTGATCACAGCATTATCTTAATTTTTATTTTATTTTTAAAAAATATTTTTATTGATTTTTTTTTTTTTTTACAGAGAGGAAGGGAGAGGGATAGAGAGTTAGAAACATCGATGAGAGAGAAACATCGATCAGCTGCCTCCTGCACACCCCCCACTGGGGATGTGCCCACAACCAATGTACATGCCCTTGACTGGAATCAAACCCGGGACCCTTCAGTCTGAAGGCCGAACCAGTCAGGGCTATTACCTTAATTTTTAAAATGAAAACAGCGAGGTTTAGGGAGGCCAGGGTCCCACAGCAAGTAAGAAGCAGAGCTGAGATTCAGCCCGTCTGGGGTCTTTTCAAACGGCAGCTTGCTCTTCCGGACAGAGCAGAGCAAGTGGTGCGAAGGGCAGAGCTGGGGACGTGCACAGTGTGGTTTTCGGAGGCGAATAGACCATCAGGCTGGGGGGATGGTGAGTGCTGACAGGGGAAAGGAGCGCCACCACCTCCCTTCGCCCTCCTGTTCCGAGATTAGCTACAAGTTCCAGAGTATTCCTTTTGTATCAGTTCCTTTGGGTTGCTGTCTGAACTTGGCTGCGTGCAAGGGGTTGGTTATTCGTCTTCCTCTGGAAATCATTTTTCCTCACCTCAGCCATGAAGTTGTATGTAGTCCCTGCTTTCTGCTTTGCTGCTTAGCCTTCTCTCGATGCTGAAGATCTGACTGACCCTGATTCCTCTGCCTTTGAAATGAAGCAGCACGAATGTGAGTTTTAGAACGGGCCTCTCCGTGCCCAGCAATAGGTCTCCCCTTTGCTCTGCCTTTTTTTTTTTTTTTTGAGAGAGAGAGAGATGTTGATGTGAGAGAGAAACATCCATCGGTTGCCTCCCATCCGTGCCCTGAACTGGGACCCGCACCCACAATCTTTTGGCGTTCGAGATGACCCTCCAACCAACTGAGCCACCCGGCTGGGGCCCCTTGCTCTGCCTTTTCTCTGTTCCTCTTACTTTTTGCTCCAGAGTCAGGACCATATGGCTGCTGGTGTTTATATAGTTCCCTCTAGAGAACACTGTGCCCCCTGGCTGGTTCAGTGAGCAAGTTATCTGGGCAGCCACTTATCTCAAGTGCTTTGTTGTCACTTTGGTCCACCGCCATCTGGGCAGTTCTTGGTGTCCAGGGAACAGAGGGGCCTTCTCTGGTATCAGGAGGAGGAATCACAAGTCGGAAAAGTTCCTCTAGCGCTGGGGCCTTGGGCACAGAATTCTCATATTGTGTTGGGAAAGAGTGTAATATTGAAAAGACTCTGCCATGCTGTTTAGTATGAATGGGTCTTGGCTGCCACGCTGTTGAATTAGGCTTAAATAAATGGGCGCAGGGGAGACTCTCAGGGCAAACTTTCCCCGGACACCCTTTGCCCAAAATCTTGACAGATGACCTCTGCCTTTTGTACTTCTCTCTAGGAGTGGGAATAGGAGGTGGGAAAGAGGGTAGTTTAAAAACAGGAACTTAGTTATGAGATCAAGCAATTGATACCACCAGAAGTCTTCTAAAATTGTCTCTTTCTGGGAGAATGGTGTGGAGGGGTGTGTGTGGAGGGGGGGAGGGGTTATAGCCAGTACAGGGAAGATGATTCTAGATTCATTTTTCCCCTAAAATTAATTACCTGATAACTGCTCCTTGTTATGTTTTGCTCCTCTGAACTCCTGTCCCACTTTTCTAAACTCTTCCATCTAGCAAATCTTCCCTGATAGAAGCCAGAATGTGTGGATTTTTACCTTTCTATAACCCAGTAGTTCTTATATGGGGGGTAATTTAAAATATATATATATTTTTTATTGATGTCAGAGAGGAAGAGAGAGGGAGAGAGAGAGACAGAAACATCAATGATGAGAGAGAATCATTGATTGGCTGCCTCCTGCACACCCCACACTGGGGATCGAGCCCACAACCCGGGCATGTTCCCCGACCAGGAATTGAACCATGACCTCCTGGTTCATAGGTTGATGCTCAACCACTGAGCCATGCCAGCCGGGTGCCCAGGAGTGATTTTTGCTCCCAGGGAATATTTGGCAAGTCTGGAGACATTTTTGATTGTCATGACTGGGGGTGCTATAGGCATCTAGTGGGTAGAATCCAGAGATGCTGCCAGACATCCTACAAGGCATAGGATAGCCCCCACAACAAAGAATTACCAGTGTAAAATGCCAGTAGTGCTGAAATTAAGAAACTCTGCTATAACTAGTGCTTCTCATTTGTTCTCTTATCCCTTCGTCCCTCAGAAGCAGGTTGAGAGAGAAGTTCAAAAGCAAATTAGTAAGACAGAATTCTTTTTTTTTTCCCCCCAATTTTTTTTATTAAGGTATTATATGTGTACATATTTTACCATTGCCACCCCCCAAAGACAGAATTCTTGTGCCCTAAGCTGAACCATAGACTTTATGGTCTCATTCCATCTGGCTGAATGCTCACACCTATAATGAAATCATCACTCTTAAAATACCTACCTCTTCAGGTTGTTTTGAGGATTAAATGATTAGTTTGTGCACAGAAATGATTAGTTTGTGCATGGCACACTCTAAATGTCTCAGAACTAATCCAAACCCTAGTCTCTGCTGTTGTGGGCACTGTAGATTTTAATGTATTTTCTTTTAATATATTTCTTTATTGATTTCAGAGAGAAAGGGAGAGGGAGAGAGAGAAACATCAATGATGAGAATCATTGATCGGCTGCTTCCAGCACGTCCCCTACTGGGGATCGAGCCCGCAACACAGGCATGTGCCCTTGGCTAGAATCGAACCTGGGACCCTTCAGTCCACAGGCCAACGCTCTAGCCACTGAGCCAAACCAGCTAGGGCTTAATGTATTTTCTTTAAAACTCTGATAGCTGGGGACATACAAGGGAACAAGGTTAATAATAACCCTCCCTACCCAGTTCTTACCAGCAGCTGGACTTTTCAAAGTGTAAAATAAAAGTTCCAGCAGCAACAACTGCTTGCTTTAAGCTAAACCTACTGGCAAAGTGGCCTGTTTCTCTGGTTGAAGTGTTGGTTATATCTGGTTATCATGGAGGTTCCTTGGGGAAGTTTTTATGGACAACTAGATAATGGACTAGATCTTATTTTTTTGAAGTATTAAGGATTCTTTTCCCTCTTTTAAAAATGGGGGGAATAATAAACCATGGCTTGAATACTCGTATATCAGCTTACCTTTGGCTTCTCAAGTGCCCAAAGCAACAGCAGAAGTCAGAATTATTTACTGCTGGCTTTTTGTAAATTAACAGTCAGGGAGACAATGTAGCAGAGAGAAAAGAGCACTTTCCCACTAACTGGGTCTGTGTGGAATGCTCAAAGCTTTGCCAATACACAGATGCCCGCCCTAACCGGTTTGGCTCAGTGGATAGAGCATCGACCTGCAGACTCAAGGGTCCCAGGTTCGATTCCGATCAAGGGCATGTACCTTGGTTGTGGGCACATCCCCAGTAGGGGGTGTGCAGGAGGCAGCTGATCGATGTTTTCTCTCATCGATGTTTCTAACTCTCTCTCCCTCTCCCTTCCTCTCTGTAAAAAAAATCAGTAAAAATACATTTTTAAAAACACACACAGATGTCCTCTCAGCCAATGTCCTCATCCATGAAATGAGGACCCGTAATATCAACCTGCTCACCTCCGCGGTGGGAATCAGTGAGAGGATGCGTGTGAAGCCCTACGTGAGTGTAAGGCAAATGGAAACACGTAGATGCTTCTGCTAGTTTCCCTTTCTCCTTCCAGGAGTCCCAGCCACTGCATGTCGTGCTGGGAAATGAAGCCTGTGACATGGACTCCATGGTGTCCGCTCTCGCCTTGGCTTTTTACCTGGCAAAGGTGAGTACTTAGGAACAGAATCTCTTAGAATGAAAAGATTTGGATTCAAGATTCAGCTCTGCTGCTTAACACCATCTAGTCTTGGGTAAGTTAAATCCCTTAACTTTTCCGAGTCTCGTGTCGCCATCTGTAAAGCCTGAAATAATTTACAGTGTTGCTGTGATGATCAAATGAGTAAATGTATTTTGAAGAATGTGTAAACAGGGAGCATTTGAGATCTTGCTTCCTGGCAGTTGGCTCAAATAAACTCATAAAATTTCAAAAATAAGAATGTGTAAACCATAAAACAATATTCAGACAGTTTATTATTAACTTGTGGGTATCCATGATCTAATGTGTATGCCTCATGTCCACGTCAGCTCTTGAAGACTGATAATCCCTTTTCTGCAACATCTAGAACTAGCTCTTTTTCATGAGTTTTCTTGTGTGTGTGTTTTAAATATATTTTTATTGATGGTTTCAGAGGGGAAGGAAGAAGGAGAGAGAGAGACAGAAACAGAGACATGATGAGAGAGAATCATTGATCGGCTGCCTCCCACAAGCCCCCCACTGGGGATCGAGCCCACAACCCAGGCATGTGCCCTTGACCAGAATCGAACCTTGGACCCCCAGTTTGCAGGCTGACGCTCTATCCACTGAGCCAAACCGGCTAGGGCATGAGTTTTCTTGTTGACCTTCATGTTATTGCTAAGAATGAGAAAGGGCAAGGGTTGTCCTTTTATTTTTATTGACTTGGTAATTGTGGCTTTGAGAAGGGCAGTAACTCACCCAAAATCATGTCTTCCTTGGTCCCAATTGTCTTGTTATTTTTCCTGTCTGTTCCAAAACATTGCCATACCTTCTTTTCACTCTCCTCTCCAGACAACTGAGACTGAGGATGTCTTTGTTCCAGTTTTAAATATAAAACGTTCTGAGCTACCTCTACGAGGTGACAACGTCTTCCTCCTTCAGGAGATTCACATTCCAGAGTCCCTCTTAATTTTCCGGGATGAGATTGACCTCCACACGCTGCACCAGGCTGGCCAGCTCACCCTAATCCTTGTTGACCACCATGTCTTACCCAGGTATGTGGGAGGACATTAAGCTGATACTGAATCACGTGCCATGTTGGGCTCTGATGAGTAAGATATAAAGAGAGGAAGAATTTTTGCTCTTGGGAATCTCACATGCTAATGGTAATTGATGGGTCATATTCGATATAGAAAATATTATCGCTTCTCCAGTTTTGCAAGTAGAAACTTGGAGAGTTCAAACTAAAAGATAACTCAGAAATCATTTAAAGCTGCCTTTGGTATTATTATATTTTAAGATTTCGTGGCAGATTTATTATAATAGAAACTTTTGAATAATGGTTCCAACTCTTTTTAATTTTTAAAAAGTTAGCAAAATTATTTCCTACATAAGACAGTATCTTATTAGTGTCTTTAATAAAGGGACACACCTATAATAATTCCATCCCTAATTTAAGACTGGAAAAAACTGCCAACAAAGCCACATAAGTAAGTCTGTCTGGCTCCTGCTAGTATTAAAATGTATGTTATTTCCTTGAGCACACTGGTTATAGCAGGACATTGACAGAGGGCAGCCTAAGGGCATCGATCCAGCTGTCCATTCACTCATTAATAAACTTCCGTTTAGAGGATGCAGGTGAGACAGAGTCCCTGTTTCAAGAAGCTTTCAGTCAGGAAGAGGGAACTAGGCAAACAGGTCGTTGTGATGGGCTTGGAGGTAGGGGATAACCATCACTCTGGGAGAGAGTAGGTGCAGGAAGGACGCAGTGGTTAAATGCACTAGAGGGGAGTAGAGGGTGTCAGGAAAGGTTTCCTAACAGAGGTAACCCTTGATCTCAGTCTTGAAAGAAGACTAGCTGTTTACTTGGGGAATGGGGAGGTAAGGTAGTGAGGAAAAGCGTCCAGGCAGAGAGAGTGATTAATATAAGCAAAGGCAGGCAGGCATGAAATAGCATGGTGAGTTGGGGGAACTGGAATTTGTTTTGCATGGCTGGAGCCTAAAATATGAGTGAGAAATAAGACATGGAAAAAGGTAAGACTAGAGAGGTAGACAGGCCAGATCATGGAGACCCTGTGAAAGAGATTAGACTTTATTTTAGGACAGTGGGGAACTGTTGTTAATTATATTTATTCCAGGTCCTAACAGAATCAAATTTGCATTTTTCCGATGATCATTCAGGCAGCATTGTGGAAGACAGCTTAGGAAGGCCTAAGATTGGAAGCAGGTGTTTGGTTAGGAAACTATTGGAATAATCCAGATGAGAGATATTGAGGGTCTAGAATGAGGCAATAGCAGAGGGGTGAAAAGGAGGGAATAAATAGAAATTGAGATAGAAGCCACAGGATCTGGTGACGTGCATGGAATTTGGGTATTAAGTGAATTGAGGGGACAGGAGCGATTTAGATGTTGGGTATCAAGGGTGTCAATTGGAAAGGCAACCTTAAAGGACATCAAATATGTGAATAAGGTATTCGTAGCAGACACTTTGCCAAAATCACGTATACACTATTTAAAGATGACTTCAGTTATAACATTAAAGAAAAGAATTGAAAGGAGTGAGGCAGAGGTAGAAGTGACCAGAGGTCTAAGTGTTTACCTAAGGCGTCTGCATTTTCCTTCATGAGTGAGGTGGAGATTGGTTGGAAGCAGCTGGAGTACTCCTACCTACCTTTGTTTCTCGTTTTTCCCACACCGCCTTTCCCCACACAGAAGTGACGCAGCCCTGGAGGAGGCAGTGGCAGAGGTGCTAGACCATCGGCCCATCGATCAGAAGCACTGCCCTCCCTGCCATGTTTCAGTTGAGCTGGTGGGGTCCTGCGCTACCCTGGTGACCGAGAGAATCCTGCAGGGGGCACCAGAGATCTTGGACCGGCAAACTGCAGCCCTTCTGCATGGTGAGGGTGGCTTGGTTGGGGCCTGACTCAGTAGTTCCTCCATTCCTATCCCAGAGAAGGGACAGTTGAAAAGTCTAGATTCTTCCAGCTTGACCATACCCTCTCAGAGCCATTCAGCCCATGCTGAAGGCTGGGATTCTTTCAGGGGGGCAATTAGGTATTAAAAATCTGTGGGATACTTTGTTGGGAATGCAGAATGGAAGCAGGGGACAACAGACCTAGAAGCTGCCTCAGCAGCCCCCGATAATGAAAGGAGGTGGCCACGGAAGCAGGAAACGGTTCCAGTACCGTTTCTGCCCAGGAAGTAGTTATGTGACCTTGAGAAAATCTCTTACCCTTTCTTGTTCTCTTTTTCTCTATTTGTAAAAAAGAGAAAGAGAAAAAAAAAAGAGAGAGAAAGAGAGAGAGAATTGGATTAGACTGTCTGTACTGGTCCCTGGCTGGTGTGACTAGGTGGTAGAGCGTTGGCCCATGGACCAGAGTCTCAGGTTTGATTCCCAGTCAAGGGCATGTACGTGGATTGCAGGTTCATTCCCTGGCCTTTTTAGGGCATGTGCTGGAGGCAACCAATCAATGTGTCTCTCTCATGTCAATGCTTTGCTCTCTCTCTCTCTCTTCTGCCTCCATCCCTTTCACTCTCTCTGAAAATCAATGGAGAAAATATTCTCAGGTGAGGATTAACAACAACAAAAAGATTCTTTACTAGAATTTGGCCTACAGAAGAGAGGTCATCTTTCTCTTACTAGGTCTCACAATCTCCAAGGATTGAGATGCTTGGGCTTTCTTTCTACTGTTTCCCCATTTCCCTGCCTGCATTTTAGTTTGGATTTGGGAGGTCTTACTCAGGACATCACCCTGAGTTTGCATACAATCTCCTCTGTATTGTGACCATTTGGTTGGAGGGTTAGGTGTGTTTCCATGGTCATAAATGGAGGGCCACAAGATTTGAGTTCTGTCATCTTCCTTTTCCACAGCAACAATCATCCTGGACTGTGTCAACATGGACCTTAAAATTGGAAAAGCAACCCCAAAGGACAACAAATATGTGGAGAAGCTGGAGGCCCTCTTCACAGATCTGCCCAAGAGAAATGACATCTTTGATTCTCTGCAAAAGGCAAAGTTTGATGTGTCGGGTATGAAGTGTTAAACTGACTTCTCTCCCTCCTATGTGAGAAAACACCATCAAAACAATTTCAGAGCATGGGTAATGGTTTAAGCTTTGGAGATGAATGAGGTAGTGTGTGAGTCTGATCGGGAACTAATTAGTCATTTACTGGATTATTCTGTCTGGGCTATTGGGGAAGATAGGAAGAATATACTAAAGTCTCAGAGGTTTTCACTCTAATCAGAGAATATAGACTTATAAATAAAATATGCTGAGGGAATAATAAGTTATCAGAGTGAGATCTAGATAATTGGTTAGGGAAGCAGAAAAAACAGGGTGAATATACCAAGAACAAAGAAAGAGAACAAAAAAACTTACATAATTTTCCACCCAGCTACCTCCCGATAAAAAAGTAAATAAATAGCCCTGGCCAGTTTGGCTCAGTGGACAGCGCATCAGCCTGTGGAAGGGTCCCGGGTTCAATTCCGGTCAAGGGCACATGTCCAGGTTGTGGGCTCGGTCCCCAGTAGGGGGCATGCAGGAGGCAGCCAATCAATGATTCTCTCTCATCATCCTATATAATAAAAGCCTAATATGCAAATTGGCAGAATGACCCATCGCTATGATGCGCACTGACCACCAGGGGGCAGATGCTCAATGCAGGAGCTGCCTGCAGGCCCCAAAGGCGGGTGCCAGTGGGCCCCCCACCCCCCCCATCGCCCCGCCAGTCGCCCCACAGATGGGCCCTGATCGCAGGCCAGGCCTAAGGACCCTACCTGTTCACAAATTTCGTGCACCAGGCCTCTAGTTGAAAATAAAGTACTACATGTACCCTTCTCTCCAAGTACCTTGCTCTAAAGGTAACTGTTGTGACCCAGTAATTGAAGGTAATTTTTTTCATATAATTACATTTTCAGTTAGCCCTTTCAATTGCCCAAAAGAAAGGCTGTGTTTTTCCTCTCCCATGACCCACCTTGGTGTCTTCCTCTTCCTAGTCTTGGGACCCTGAGCTCTCTTTTTTGACTCCTAGTCTCACATCTACTTTCTAGGCCTGACCACTGAGCAGATGCTGAGAAAGGACCAGAAGACCATTTTCAGACAAGGCATCAAGGTGGCCATTAGTGCAATATATATGGATTTGGAGGTAAGAGCAAGATGTAGGTGTAGGTGGGAAAAGAAAACCTTCAGTTATGTAGATAACCTTGCCCCTCACTTCTGACTCTCCTCCACATACCTTGTACCTATCTATGTTTCTCCAGCTCTGGTAACTCCCACAGTTCATTGTCTCTCACTGTACTACTGTACTCGCCCCCACAGTTTACCAGCCTCCACTTATGTACCCCTACAAACCATTCTCTCCACAGCAGCCAGAGTGATGACCCTAATAGGTAACTTAGATCCTTTCACCCTCTTCCTTTACTGGCTTTTCATTGCACTGCTAATAAAATGTAAAGGCCTCACTATGGTTTATAGGGCCCACCTTGGTCTGGCCCCTGTCTTTCTCTCTGATCTCACGCCAGCCCTGCTTCCTGCTCCCCCCAACCCCGCCACAGTACGGCAGCCATACTGATTTTCTTTCCGTTCCTTGGAATCATTAAGTTCATTCCCAACTCAGGGCCTTTGTACTTGCTTTTCCCTTTGCATAGCTGGCTCCTTCATGTCATGCAGGTCTTAGCTCAGGAGTCTCCTCTTTTAAGAGGTTTTTCCAGCCTGGCCGGCATGGCTCAGTGGTTGAGCATCAACCTCTGACCAGGAGATCACGGTTTGATTCCATATCAGGGCCCATGCCCAGGTTGTGGGCTAGATCCCCAGTAGGGGGCATGCAGGAGGCAGCTGATCAATGATTCTCTCTCATTGATGTTTCTATCTCTCTCCCCCTCTTCCTTCCTTTCTCAAATCAATAAAAATACTTTAAAAAAAAAAAAAAAAAGAGTGTTTTCCTGACCATCCTAACTGAAATAATATCCTTCCTGTTCAAAAATCTCTAACCGTTATCTTCTTCTGTTTTCTTCCTAGCACTCAACACACTGAAATAATCATAGTTCATGGTTTCCTTGTTTTATCGTCTATATTCCTCTGTTCGTTTATCAGCCCTGCCAGAGCAAGGGCCCTATTTCTTTTGTTTCTGCTATACCTGCAGCACCTTTGACAGGACTTGGCACAAAGTGGATGCTCAGTAAATTTTGTTGAATGGGTAAATGGATATAACTATGATAATGGTATTTTAATTCCTGGTTCCATATTATATTGGTTAAATCATTCGACAGCCTGATCTGAACACATACTCGCATAGTCTGCACAGCTTTCTACTAAATGCTGTATAAAAATACTAAATAATTAAATAAAACAAAATAGCATGACCTCTTCCCTTATGACTCATCATCTAGTTTGGGAAACAAACAAAAGAATGTAAAAGGCTTCCCAAGCACCATAATCACAGTACAAATAGACACATTAGAAATGCCAAGGATCGGAAACATTATCATTTTTCAATTCGTAAAACAGTCATGCTTGGTAGATATTTTATCCTCATTTTATAGATGAGGAAACTTAAGTCCAGGGAGGTTAATATAATTTCTTGATCATATAGCTAATAAGTAATAGAGCTGATTTTCAAATCAGTTCTGTTGGAGCCCCAAACCTGTATTCTCCCCATTCTACACACTGCCTCCGAGCACAGAGACATCACAGAGTAAATACTAGGTACCTTTTCTTATGGAGTACAAGTCCCAGGTTAACATGCGAAGAAACTCTTCATAAGCATTTTTGTTGGTGGTGACAAGGGGGTTCGAGCTGCAGCCCTCATCCCTGCCCATCTCTTCTCTTTCAGGCCTTCCTGCAGAGGCCGGGCCTCGCTGCAGACCTCCATGCTTTCTGCCAGGCTCACAGCTATGACGCCCTGGTCGCCATGGCTATCTTCTTCAACGCGCACAACGAGCCCGTGCGGCAGCTGGCTATTTTCTGTCCCCACGCAGCACTCCGAGTGACAGTGAGTCTCTGCCTCCGCTCCAGCCTGAGGGCTCTGCGGAGCTCTGCCCTCACACGCTGCCCTGCGCTGTGAAGCCCGCTCCTTGGTTCTTACGTTTACACACAGGTCCCTTGACCTGCTTACAGAATCTCCCCTTCCCCTTTTTCCATTCTATGTCTATGTGAATACCCTTAATCATATTGTTGTTGAGAAAGAGAGATTCCAAAAACAATTAGAGATGGAGTTCCTGCTTAGAAGAGATCTGAACATCGGGTTAAAAGTAAATGTAGAGCCTGGAGTTAAACTCGATTCTTTGTTTAATCATGAACTCCTCACCCCCGAACATCAATTCCTTTCTCTTGACCCGATGGCCTGAAAGGGGGAAACACAAAAGGAACTTTTTCTACTCCTCACCCTGCGGGGAGTAATCGCTCTGTGCAGCTGACTGTGGAGAAGGGGCCCCGGAGCAGGTTTGTTTTCCTGCCTGGTCTTCCATTTGGCCCCTTTCCCAGCCCCTCCCCTTTCTTTTCCTCTTTTGGTTACTCATTAGCCCAGGGAAGAATTTGAAAGTGGACTTAAGGCAGTCCAGGGCCTCTTTGGGTTGCTTGGGCTGTGTGATGACTGCTGAAGACTGGTCTGAATGCAGCCAGATAATCCTTTGAGCCTGTAAAAGGTACGTCCGCCCTTTCCCACACTTCTCTGCCTTTGTCTTCTCCTCGAGGAAGCAAGTGTAACTTCATTCAGTGGAGGAAGTGTGGCACTGAGGAAAGACTACAGTGTTTAAAGGCAGATAGACGTGCTTTTCTGCCCCAGATTTGCCACTTGCTTCTCTTTGAGCTAAAGCAAGTCAGTTGACTTCTGAGCCTGTAAATAGCATAATATTACCTCCTAATTAGTCTGATGTGATCATTAAACATAATATATGAATAGTACATTGCTGGGCACAAAGTAAACACTCGGTGAAAGGTGGCTCCTACTAATCATGTCATAAAGGAAAAGGTACTTTGGCCAGTAGAAGTGCCTTTCCCCACCTTCCTATATCTCTCCCCCTTCTCCCAACCAGAGCCCCTGGGTGCTGCTCCCTGGAGCTGTGATGGCACGACCAGGGCCCAGGCTGCCTGGTGCTGGGGAATGGGGCCTCTTCTCACAGTCAGCCCTACCATTTCCTCTCTTCCTCCTGGTTTAGGAACACAGTGATTCCGAGCACCAGTTTTGGTGACAGACCTCGGTTTTAGTGTCAGCTTTGCTTCATTCAAATTATGATGTTAGGCAGTCACCTAAACTGTCTAAGCCTCAGTTTCCCTACCTGTGAATGAGGGTAATAGTAATACCAATCTTATAAAGCAATTGTGAGGATTAAATGAGGTCGTACAGTATTGATAAATGGCCAGATTTGGCACCATGCCTGGCATACCTCCCACCCTCACTTTGATCAGTTAATTTTTTCTGCCTCTGTCCTTCCCTTGACCTCAGTATAGATACGTGTCCCATACCTCAGTTGTAGTGCAGGCTCGATCCCCGACCCCATCGGGGCATGTGCAGGAGGCAGCCAATCAATGTGTCTCTCTCACATCAATGTTTCTCTCTCCCCCTCCCTTGCACTCTCTAGAAATTAATGGGGGAAAAAATCCTTGGGTGAGGATTAACTAACTAAATAAATAAATAAAATACTATGTATATTAGCTGATATGCCTTTTGTTGCAAGCAATACAGCTTAACTCTGAGTGATTTAAAAAAAATTTTCTCCTCTGTAAGAGAAGCTCCCAACTTAGAAGCCTCAGCAATTTGCCTCCACAGTTTGCTTCGCCACCTGAAATACCATTTCCCCATCTTGTCGCCTCTTTAGATCTGTGGAGTCCTGGAACGGTCCCACTCTCCGGCCCTGAAGCTGACCCCTGCCCCAAGCCCTCACCCTAACCTCCAAGCCTATCTTCAAGGCAACACCCAGGTCTCTCGAAAGAAACTTCTGCCTCTGCTCCAGGAAGCCCTGTCAGCATATTTTGACTCCATGACAATCCCTTCAGGGCACCCTGAGACTGCCAGGGAGCAGGTGGACAAGGAATCGGACAGGGCAGGTACCTCCCTGATCCCTGGACTGAGTCAAGATGAGGAGGAGCCTCCATTGCCCCCCACACCCATGAACAGCTTGGTGGACGAGTGCCCTCTGGATCAGGGGCTGCCTAAACTCTCAGCCGAGGCCATCTTTGAGAAGTGCAGTCAGATCTCGCTGTCACAATCCACCGCTGCCTTCCTGTCCAAGAAGTGACTATTGGGAGGGGAGAGGGCGGCGGGGGGCGGGGGGGGCGTTGCTTGACCCACCTCGAATGCATGTTTTGAGAGGCTTCAGCAATTCTGTCTTCATTGCTCCAGGGTCAGGTGCACTTGTCCTGTTCTCGTAAATCTGGGAGGAGAAAGAAGTTAAAGAAAGCAGCTGCTTTAGGAATAGCTTTCTACCTTTCCCCCCAATCTCTCCTAATCAGACTGTTATTTAATTTAATTCTTTAGATCGGCACTGACCCCCCAGAGGTGCAGTGTAACTCCTGTGCTGTTCCGGCTGAGTGGCACAAAAAGAATGTGCGCCCCAACAGTGCCCTCCGCAAGGCTCTTTCACAGAACCAGTGTCTCTCATGGAACCAAACATTCATTGTCTCATGTAGTCATTTGTTCTCTCATTGATTCAAGTATTGATGGAATACCCACTCTAAGCCCGGCAGAAAACAGAGTGCTTCAGAAACTCTTATTCCAGTTTTCAGCCTTTGGATTTCCAGCTTCATGACTCCTCTTTCTGCCCCCAGTTAGGTAATGGTGTCTGATTCCGAGGTGGCTAAATTTTTTTCCTGAACTTACTGTGACTCTTTTAGGGTTGTTTGGGAGCAGGGTAGAGGCCATTCTCTTCTGCCCTGATCATGTGGCCTGGCTCTCAGTTTCTTTGGATCCCTTGTCCCAAAGCCACAGGAGCCTGAAGAAACTCAGAAGACCCCTGAGCGTTCAGGAGACCCTCAGAAAGGCCTCGTGGGCACTCTCCCCGAAAGACGGCAGCACGGCCCTGAGAGCCTCAGCTCTGTCCCCGGCCTTAGCGGGTCTGTCACTCTCTTGTCCATGTCATTCTCTTCTTGCTCTTATTACAAGGAAACATGGAGTCCTAATATGGACCGCCACCAACTGGGTGTCTTTTGGCAAGACACTTCATCTCCAGGTCTCATGTTCCCCATCTATAAAACTAAGGATCTAGACTCGATGTTCTGTTTTCCCTGGGAGTGCTCAGGGTCACTGGATTGTCTGTATTTATATGTGATTGTACCAAGGGACTCAGCCTCATGTAGCATGTGCAGGGGTCTGATTCATGCCATAGTGATCTGACAGAGAGCTCCCCCCCACTGACTCGTTCTGCATGTGTAGTCCCCTTTTCTCTCCACACCGACCTGTTCCCCCTTGTCCTACCCCAAAGCTCTAGTCCGTGTAAGTTGCCAACAGTTTCACTGAATAGTGAGGTATGTGATGGTTTTGGCATGACGTCTTCAGTGTGAAGGGGACAACAGTGTGACTTCACTTTGAGGGGATGATGTGTGTAGCCATTGGAAGATAAAAATAGTGGTGTGATTACTGAACCAAAGGAATTTATGTTTTGTAACTTGGGTACTTTATTTTGCATTTTGTTAAAGTATTAAATAATTTTTTTTCCTGGTTGGGGCCTTAGTGTCTCTTTTTACAACTACAATCAGGCTTTTCCATCAGGTAATTGTTTTAGCCTCCTCAATATTTTCCCCTTTCTTCCTGTTGTACTTCATATCTTCCTTCAGTTGACTCTTGTGGGTAATAAGGAGCAACAGTCTCTTAGCTCTCCTCATCCTCAGCCTTTCCTTTCATTTGTTTCTTCTAGAACCATCCTTATAATATACTTCTGTGTCGCTGATTTTGCTTATGCTCTAAAAGGTGTAGAACCAAGATAGTCCTAAAACCAAAATCGTTTTTACCATTGCCTTTAAAAAAAAAAAAAAAAAAGAGCAGCTACCAGATTATAAGGAGTCTGGAAAGAAGAGCAAATTGCCTTCCTAGAGCCCTTCATGACTGGCCATTTTAAAAAATGTACTCTCCGCCCTGGCTGGTGTGGCTCAGTTGGTTGGAGCGTTCTATACACCAAAAGGTGGTGGGTTCGATTCCCAGTCAAGGCACATACCTAGTTGCAGGTTCAATCTACAGTTGGGGCGCATACTGGAGGCAACCAATCAATATTTCTCTCTCTCCCCCTTCCTCTCTAAAAACATCAATTAAAAAAAGAAAAGAAAATGTACTCTCCTCCCCAAAGCCCGCCCCCACATAGGCATGGTTTTTCTTTTGGGCAAACCTGCTCATTGAGAAGGGAGGTGGCAAAACCTGTTTGAGAGTGAGGTTGCCTCCCTTCCACACCTTCCTCCTCAGAGGCAAGACAACAACAGCTGAGGCAGAGAAAGGGTAGAGAATTGGAGAGCTGGGGCAGCCAATTCCCTGAAGATCCAGGTGTTTAAAGAAGGGGTCGGGTTTGTGAAGATGGGAACTATACAAGAGGCAGGAGAAAAGACATTGGCTCTTGGGTAAGTAACACCTTAGCTACCTTGGTTGGAGACAAAAAGGGAATACTCTTGGGACTTTCCCCACCATCCAGCTCTTACCAAGTCTAATCTTGGGTTCCTAGAGGCGATAAAGCTGTAGGAATTAATCTACAGAGAAGTGGCTTTGGGTAGGAAATGTTGGGAAGGTATGGGAACTGGTGAACAAGGAGTCCGGGGTAATTCCCTATTGTGTGTTTTTGTGAAGGAAGTGTCTGTATTTTGTGTCTGATAAATATGCCCCTATTCTCTGTTTCCTAACCCCCATACTCCAGAATGGCTATCAGGAAAGCTGACCCAGAACTAAGTTTGGGTCCAGGTTCTCCCCAGCAGATCTCTTCCTCCTTACCTTCTTCCCCCACCCCTCCACCTAGACCGTGGCTTCCCCTGACCACTCCCCAGCATGGTGGAGGAAAGGCAGGCCTGCCTAGGTGCCATCTTCCTGGACTTTGCCAAGTGACAGCTGGGCAGGTCTGTCGGCTTCCAGCCAATTGTCATGTGGAATACCTCTCACCCCTACTGTGTAGGTGGAGCAACTGCCACAGAGGTAAATACGATTAGCTTGACATCTACCCTTCCTCTGCTCCTAACCCCAACAGTAGGGGTGATCTGTTTACAGCAAGTGGTGAAGATGGTAGAAACATCTACGAGACAAGTTCTTTTCAAGGCCTGTTCTCTGCACCTTAATTACTATGCTTCATTCCAGTGTCTCCTACCTATAATCCACTTCCCTCAAGACATTACCTAGTTTGTCTCATGATAATCTTTTCTTCCGGGGGCTGGGGGACTATCTTAGGGTCAGGGAGAATGCAGAAGCAGCAGGACTAGGAGCATCCGTGAGACTTGCAGAATTGGAGCTGAAGGAGGAGTGGCAGGATGAAGAATTCCCTAGGTGAGGAGGTGAGAGGGAGGTTGGGAGACGGAAGTGATGGTCACAAATGGAGGGCAAGGATGGTAAATTAGATCTTGAAGTGGGGGGAGAAGGAAAGCAGAGGTGTAAAATCATGGCAGGAAGAGAGAATTGATACCTGGCTTGGTGCCTTTAGCCTATGTTTCTTCCCCCTTTTAATCTTTTTTTCCCTCCAGATTGCTTCCTGAAGAGTCTGACTCTTCTGAAGATCCCGACGATCCTAAAAGAGACTCACAGGCAGGTAGGAAATTAGAACCTAGGCCTCAAGTTCTTGATTCTAATCCACCCTCATCCCTTTTCAGTTCTACTTCCCTTTTCCCAAATGTCCCCTGTGTTAGTCCTTTAGAATTCACCCCATATTATCACTTCCACACACAAGGAATCCTAACCAACACACACGCATCTTTCTATTTTTTGTCCCCTTCCCCTTACCCCCAGGTACCCCCAGCACTTTAGCCCTGTGTGGCCAGCGCCCCATGCGTAAACGTCTTTCTGCCCCAGAGTTACGACTGAATTTGACGAAGGGGCCTGGAGATAATGGTGCTTCTCCCATCCACTCTGTACCCTCCTCTCCTGATGACAGTTCTGACCTGGAAATAGACGAATTGGAGACACCTTCAGACTCTGAGAAGCTGGACAGTGGACATGAATTTGAATGGGAAGGTGGGAAAGAAACCTGAGGAACAAGCAGGTAGAAGTAGAGGCCCATGTTAAAGCTCAGGATGGATTTAATGGGACTGAAGGTAGAACTAATGAGGTGGGGACTGAGAGGTAAGGTCAGCAAAATTAGTTCTTGAGGTTGGAAAGGTAGAACCTAGAAATCCAATGGGAGAGGAGTCCAAAAGAGGAGGGGTGGGGTCCTTTGTTTATCAAGAAAAACTATTGGATGGTTGTTGCATGCCATCACTGAGCTAAAATTGGAGTTATCAAGATGAATAAGATCCCTACCCTCAGAGAATTATCTGTTTGGTAAGAAATAGACATACTGTATATACAAGTAAGTGCAGTTAAAGGTTATGATCTGCATGTGTACAGGGTACAATGTACGCAGGGAGAAAGAAAAGGTCAGTTCTGCCTAAGACCTCGCAGAGGAGGTGATTCTGAGCAGCTGTTTATCAGGTAGTTGGAGAAGCAACTAGGACTATAGCATGACATGTTGGGAACTCAAAGGATTAAGCATGACTGTTTAGATAGTTTCTTCTCTACTCATAACACTTCTGACACCAGACGTGAGTTTTCCCCACATCAACCAATTCTCCAACTCTCCAGACACTAACAGGTATCTAAGATTCAGTGATGACACTAACTTCCTGGAGTTAGCACGGACCCCAGAGGTTAAGGGCTCAGTCCCACAAGACTATCGCCCCGCCCCCCCCCGCCCCCCCTTCAGACACCAGTGGCATGTCCAGGTTGTCTCCTGTGCTTCAGACCAACTGGCTACACAGTGCCCCCTTCTCAGGTTCGATAATTTGCTAGAATGGCTCACTAGAACTCAGGAAGACAATTTACTTACTAGATTACAGATTTGTTATCAGAGGAACAGCCAGAAGGAAGAGATGCATAGGACGCGGTGTGTGGGCAGGGGTGTGGAGCTTCCATGCCCTCTCCAGGCACACCACCCTCCTAGCACCTCTATGTGTTAACTAACCCAGAAGCTCTTCATACCCCTTCTGATGGGCTTTCTATGGAGGCTTCATTATGTGGACATGATTGATTAATTCACTGACCATTAGTGATTAACACAACCTCTCGCTCCTCTCTCCCCTCCCCAGAGTTCCAACCCTCTAATCACATGGATGGTTCCCCTGGCAACCAGCTACTGATCCTTAGGGGCTTTCCAAAGTCACCGCATTAATACAAACCCATGTTTTTGAAAGGGGCTTGTTATGAATAACAAAACACCTTTTCACTTTTTTCATCAGGAGCGGTCCCCAGAGCCAGGAACAAAATAACAACAACAAAATATAATAATATCACTCAGATATGAAGGGCTGAGAGGTGGAGAGAGAATGACAAAAGATAGTGCTATGTTAAATAAGCAAGGTCAACTCATGGAGATCCTTGCTACCATGCTAAGGAATTTAGATTTTATCTGATAGGCAATGGGTCATTGAATGCTTTAAAAATATATTTTTTTATTGATTTCAGAGAGGAAGGGAGAGAGAGAGACAGAAACATCAATGATAACAGAGAATCATTGATTGGCTGCCTCCTGCACGCGCCCTACTGGGGGGATCTAGTCTGCAATTTGGGCATGTGCCCTTGGCTGGAATATAATCTGGGACCCTTCAGTCCGAAGGCTGACGCTCTATCCACTGAGCCAAACCGGCCAGGGCCATTGAATGCTTTTAATCAAGGGAATGACATGATCAGATTTAATTGCTCTGAAAAGATTGGAAATAACCTAAGGGCTGCCCCAATAGGATATTAATGCTATTATGGTGCATCCATACAACGGAATACTAAGTACTAGGCAATTATTTTTTAAGATGAGGCAGCTCTTTCTATTGTCATGGAAAGATTTTGCAGAATTAGTGGGTATAGTATATTGCCATTTCAGCAAAGAAGGTAGGGGAGAACAGAAAGCTTGCTTTAGTGGTGGTGTAGAGGGTGGAATGGAGGAAAACAGACTAAAGGCAGGGAGGCGAGTTAGGAGGCTTGTACTAATGCCAGGTAAGAAATGTTAAGGACCTGAACCAGAACAGCAATAGTGGAAAGAATGTAATGGAGGTAGAGGAAAGAGGATCTGGAGTCCAGTTGGCTTGAGGGCTGATAGAGAAGAAAGAGTCGTGGATGATGCACAGTTTCCTCTCTCAGGAAGCTAGAGAGATGGGGTCATTCACCAAGAAAGGAAATATGGGAGAGAGGAGGAAGAGCATGCCGTTGAGCTGCACTTTGTGTCTGGTGATAGGAGATGACCGAGACAGACAAAGTGGACATGTCCAGTCTAGGCATGTAGGGACATGGGTGTGGAGTGACGAGAGAAGCCTGGGTTAAAGAGGCAAATTTGGAAGTGCTCACCTTATTGGTGGTAACCGAAGACATGGGAATAGGTGAGCTCACCCAAGGAGAAGCATGGAAAGAAAGAAATAAAAAATCCAGAAAAAAAAACCCTGGTACTGTCAAGGGCCATTGACCTACCAGAGTGCAAGGTTACCTCAAGACCACGGTGAGGAAGATGAGTCGCAGGAAGTTGAAACCAGCAAGGGTCTGGGTGTATTGAACAAACGAGGGCTAGAGTCATGGGGGAAAACTGAGGAATGAGAAGTTGGTGTAATAAACTCTAGGAATCTGGGGAAGGTACCAGATACTGAAGGTGTGTATTCTGCCCTGTTGATCCTTCCCCATCCCTCTCTTGTAGATGAGCTACCCCAGGCAGAGGGCCTGGGGGCCAGTGAGGCAGCTGAAAGGCTGGGCCAGGGTTGTATGTGGGATGTGGCTGGAGAAGACGGCCATCGCTGGAGGGTTTTCCGGACAGGGCAGAGGGAGCAGCGAGTGGACATGACTGTCATTGAGCCCTATAAGAAAGTCCTATCTCATGGAGGTAATGGCTAGCGTACGTGGAGGGGTGAGAACGGTGACTTCTGGAATAAAATGCCTACACTGGAACCTTGTTATTGGGTTCACAGTCCTCAGAGTCCCTCAACCTAACCATGTCTGTCAATTTTCCCTTATCCTTCCCAGGTTACCATGGTGAGGGGCTCAATGCTGTCATCCTCTTTGCTTCCTGTTATCTACCCAGAAGCAGCATTCCCAACTATACCTATGTCATGGAACACTTATTTAGGTGAGATGGAAGGCCTGAAGGGCTCCAGGGTGGAGGTTAGGGAGGGAAAAGTAAGAAAGAAACCCCTTTTTGATCAGTAGCTGATTGTAGAGGCTACAGTAATGTCCCTCTCATTCCCCACAGCCCAAAACATATACCTTTCCTGACAATTTCGTCCCTCCAGGTATATGGTGGGAACTCTGGAGCTGCTGGTAGCTGAAAATTACCTGCTTGTTCATTTGAATGGAGGCACAAGCAGGGCTCAAGTTCCACCTCTGAGCTGGATACGCCAGTGTTACAGGACTCTGGATCGGCGGTGAGCCTCGGAACAAGGGGCTATGAGCCTATTTTATCTTCTTTTGTTTTATTTTAGTTTTGTTAATCTTCACCCTTTCCCGTCTTTCCATTCTTTCTACTTCCACTTAGTTCGCCCTCTTTTTTGTCCCTCTGCACCCCTTTCCAAGCCTGTCCTGGCTTCTGTTCTCTCTTGGGATCAGAGAAATCAAGTTTCAAATCTTGCCTTTGCCAACCAGCTGTGTGACTTTGGGTTTGTGTGTGTGCGGGCAGGGGGATTGGTTGGTTGGTTGGTTGTTTTTATCAGCTCTATGGCTTTGAACAAGTTACTTAACCTTTCTGGGACTCAGTTTCCTTATTTGCAACATGGCAAAATACCTTTGCTGCTGGGTATTTGTGAAAATCAAGTAAATCAGAGTGGCATATTGCCTGGCATTTAGAAGGCACCCTTCCTTTTCCCCGTGGTCTTGCCATTTATTTCACTTTCCAATCCAGTGTCTTCTTCTGCCATCCTCCCTGACCCACAGATCTTTTGCCCTTCTTTGTTCCTTTCTTTCCCCCATCTTCCATTTGTTCATTTGTCTCTTTCTTCTTCCCTCTTCTTTATTTTCTCCTCACTGGCCTTCTTCCACCTGGAGTTTTATAAATAGGCCTGGTCATGGAGGGATGGGGAAGTGTACCAAAGGGACTTATATGAGGGTAGGACACAGGAAGGAAATGGGGTACCAAAGATCAAGCTGAGGGATTCTGAGAGGAGAATTTCCTAAAATGAGGAGCATGGAGGGTTGAATAAGATGGATGGAGCCGAGATTGTAATTAAAAGAATGGGGGTTAGAACCAGTTGCCAGAAAAATCTAGAAATTAGAGAAGGGAAGGAAGTTAAAGAATATAGCTCCACCTGATCTTCAGGTACAAAGATGGAAGAAGAATTAGGATGATCTCCTATTCTTCTTCAGGCTAAGGAAAAACCTGCGTGCCCTGGTGGTTGTCCATGCTACGTGGTATATGAAGGCATTCCTGGCACTGCTTCGGCCCTTCATCAGGTATGAGCTCTGGAGACAAGGACCTCTTACCTTCCCCTTCTTCCTATTATTTTAAATGAGTTTATTTGAGCCAAACTTGATAACATAAGCCCTAGAACAAGATCTCAGATGCTCCCCACTTCTTCCCATTTTCAAAATCAAGAACTTGCTCCATCCTGACTCTTTTTTTTTTTAAAGTTATCTTTTTCTTTTTTTAAATATATTTTATTGATTTTTCACAGAGAGAAAGGGAGAGGGATAGAGAGCTAGAAACATCGATGAGAGAGACACATCGACCAGCTGCCTCCTGCACACACCCCACCGGGGATGTGCCCGCAACCAATGTACATGCCCTTGACCGGAATCGAACCTGGGACCCTTCAGTCCGCAGACCGATGCTCTGTCCACTGAGCCAAATCGGTTTCAGCTCCATCCTGACTCTTTCTAGTCTTTTAATCACTCTCTACCTATTCCATTTCCCTTTGTAAGGGTCTCCAGGATACAACACATATGGTTTATCCCCTCTTTTCAGTTCCAAGTATACAACACATATGGTTTATCCCCTCTTTTCAGTTCCAAGTTCACCCGAAAAATTCGTTTTCTGAACAGCCTGGGAGAACTGGGCCAGCTCATCTCCTTGGACCAGATCCACATCCCGGAAGCTGTCAGACGGTGAGTCCTGAGCTTAAGGATAGTGGTTTGGGGTGAGATGTGTAAAGCTAGTATCCATTTTCTTTTCCTTTTTTTTTCGGAGGAAGGGAGAGGGAGAGAGAGATAGAAACATCAATGATGAGAGAGAATCATTGATCGGCTGCCTCCTGCACGCCCCCAACTAGGGATCAAGCTTGCAACCCAGGCATGTGCCCTTGATCAGAATGGAACCTGGGACCCTTCAATTCGCAGTCTGACGTTCTATCCACTGAGCCAAACCAGCTAGGGCCAGTATCCATTTTCTTTTTTAATATATTTTATTGATTTTTTACAGAGAGGAAGAGAGAGGGATAGAGAGTTAGAAACATCGATGAGAGAGAAACATGAATCAGCTGCCTCTTGCACACCCCCTACTGGGGATGTGCCCGCAACCAAGGTACATGCCCTTGACCGGAATCAAACCTGGGACCCTTGAGTCCGCAGGCCGACGCTCTATCCACTGAGCCAAACCGGTTTCGGCCAGTATCCATTTTCTTAATGCCTTGGGGGAGACACAAAGGAACTAAAACCTGAGGCCCTGCTTTCAGATGTTCTGAAGTATCTGAGAAAATATGCACATACGCAGAGAAAAAATTAAGGACATTACTGTATCCAACAAAAACAAATAAAAAACTGTACATATAAGTGCCAAGGCAACAAGGAATAAAAGAATAATCATAGCCGAAACTGGTTTGGCTCAGTGGATAGAGCGTCGGCCTGTGGACTGAGAGGTCCCAGGTTCGATTCCGGTCAAGGGCATGTACCTTGGTTGCGGGCACATCCCCAGTGAGGGGGTGTGCAGGAGGCAGCTGATCAATGTTTCTCTCATCGATGTTTCTAACTCTCTATCTCCCTTCCTCTCTGTAAAAATCAATAAAATATATTTTAAAAAAAAAAGAATAATCACAGCACAGAATTTAGAGGAGATTCAGAAATTAGAAAGGGATGTTTGTTGGCAGTAAATTGGAGAGACTATCCAGTTGGGGAGGGGTGCTAGGGAGCAAAGGAATCCTAAATGATGACCAACTCAAGCATCACCAATCCTCCAATTCACCTGGCTTTTCTCCCCAAACCAGTGAGTAAAACCCAGGTCCTGCCCTGGCCTGGTGGCTTAGTTATTTGGAGCATCATCCTGTACACCAAAAGGTTGTGGATTCATTCCTGGTCAAGGCACATACCTGGGTTGCGGGTTTGATCCCCGGTCAGGGTGTGTGCGGGAGGCAGTTGATTGATGTTTCTCTCTTTCTCTCTCTCTCTCTCTCTCCCCCCTTGCTCTCTCTCTAAAAAATCAATTATCTATACTAATAAAAGGGTAATATGCTAATTAGACCGGGAGACCTTCTGGACATCCTTCCGGACAAAGCCAGGTGGTGGGGCCAAGGCAGAGGTGGTTAGGGGCGATCAGGCCAGGAGGGGAGGACAGTTGGGGGCAATCAGACCAGCGGGGGGGGGGGGGGGGGGCAGTTGGGGGTGAGCAGGCCAGCAGGCAGAGTGGGTTAGGGGTGATCAGGCAGGCAGGCAGGTGAGCAGTTAGGAGCCAGTAGTCCCGGATTGCGAGAGGGATGTCCAACTGCCGGTTTAGGCCCGATCCCTGGGATCAGGCCTAAACCGGAAGTCGGACATCCCCCTAGGGGTCCCAGATTGGAGAGGGTGCAGGTTGGGCTGAGGGACACCCCCCCCACCTGTGCACAAATTTTGTGCACCGGGCCACTAGTCCTATATAATAAAGAGCTAATATGGTAATTAGACCAGATGGTGGAATGACCTTCCAGAACAACCAGTGGGGGGGAGGGGGGGGGGGGCGCAAGGCCGCCAAGCCCCTTGCACGAATTTTGTGCATAGGGCCTCTAGTATATATATATAAAACAAATAAACAAGAAAACCCAGGTCCTGTTCCTGTACTACTTATTCTTCTCTCTCCTAGGCTGGACCAGGATCTCCATGACTCAGGAAGGACCTAGCATAGGACTGGAATAAAGGGCCTTAGAACCAAGCAAAGATATCCGTCAGCCTACACCTTTACCCCTGAAACATCTAAGCTGTTTTGTAAATCATCTCATCGTCAACCCCAGTACCACTGGATCTTGACATCTCAACGTGTCATTCCTTCCCAGACCTTGCCTTCGAAGCAGAGCTTTGAGGTCTGGAACCTGATCTGCTGGTGACTTGCATTTCAGCCAGCAGTGGTATTTTGTATGGGCAAGTGCGAAGCTGTGGGTCCTTGTCCTGCTTTAGCTGTACAACCTGGGGCAGTCACTTCATCTCCATGAGTCATTTGCATCCTCTGGAAGGGGCTGAGATCTCTCCGCCTGGGGGATTCCAGCAGTCCGCCCGCCCGGATGAGGGGCCATGGGAAAAGCAGGGCTTCCCTGAGCACAGGCAGCCTGCCTGTGGGAGCCAGGAAAGAGTCCACGCCCCTCCTCTACCCGCCGCCCCCCCCACACACGCCCCCAAAAGCTTGGAGAACCGCTGTCTGCCCCTCATCCCTTCTTAGCCATGTCTGCTGCCTGGGAGCCCGGGAAGGAGTGCTTTCCAAACCTTTCTTTAGTCAATTCAGATGTGTGGTGGTTAATAAATTGCGAGAGATTGGAGCTGTGCGCCAACGAAGTGACCTGCTCTTTCCCCAGCCCCTGACATCACAATCCGCCAGTCCGCAGAGTTCTTGCTGCTGGGGTTCCCAAGGATTTCCAGCTCAGCCCCTGGGGCTTTGGGAGGAGAGGGCCCCGGGGGAGGGGCGTGGCGCGCGCATCGGAGCCCCGCCGCGGGCCTCGGTTCTAACGACCTGGCGGGTCGGTGAGAGCGGAAGGGAGGGAGAGAAAGTAGGAGCCCGGCCTGGGTCACTGGCCTCCCTCCCAGCCCCACACCGTCCAGCCCCATGGTCCCCGCCGCCGCCGGCGCGCTGCTCTGGGCCCTGCTGCTGAGCCTGGGGACCGGGGCGGGGGCGGGGGCCCAAGGCCTGACTTCAACTGGGAGGCAGCCGGCCAGGTTCCGCTCCAGGGGCGCGATGACCCGCAACTACCGGTCCACCCCCCGGACCGGCGTTCCCCCGAAGAGAAGGGTAATAATGGAGGATGAGGACGACGTCGCGGCCACTGCCGACCGCCTGGCAGGCCCCGCCGTTGACGAGCTCTTGGCTTCTACGGTGTCCACGGACATGAACAGGTTGCGTTCCTGGGAGCAAGATCAGGATGGGTCTTTGGAGGAGGGGGTTGTGATTAACGCCCAGAAGAATAACAGTGAGGCAGGGATTGACAGCAGGGCTTCCACTACAACGAGGAGGTACAGCTCCAGGTTTGCAGCGAATATCCAGGAGCCAGAATACAGGCTGACCACAAGCCTGCCGCCCAGTACCTGGAGGTCCACTGAGCACCAGCCGCTGTACGACACCAGCCTGACCCGGTGGTCGACAGCAGGGTCCACCCCCAGGCGCTGGTCTCGCGTCTCACCCTCATCCATGCCACCTCCCGAGGACCTGCGGCTGGTGCTGATGCCCTGGGGCCCGTGGCACTGCCACTGCCAGTCAGGCACCATGAGCAGGACCCGGGCCGGGAGGCTGCAGGGCCTTTCTGGGCGCCTTCGAGTTGGGGCACTGAGCCAACTGCGTACAGAGCACCGGCCTTGCACCTACCAGCAATGTCGCTGTGATCGGCGTCTTGAGGAGTGCCCCCTGGACTCGGCCCTCTGGCCTGACACTCAGACCACCACCACCACCAGCACCACCACCTCCACCACCACTACCACCACCACCAGCCCCACGCCCACGCCCACGCCCACCCACAGCCCCAGATTCAGCCTCAGCCCCAGCCCCAGCCCAGCGCTTATGTTTTGGAGGCAGGTCAGGGCTGGGCTGGAGGATATTTGGAACAGCCTCTCTTCAGTGTTCACAAGGATGCAACCAGTAAGTGTTTGGTGATGAGCCAGGATCTTTGTGGATAGCTCTGCAAAGTCCTGAACCGGCCCGTGTGCTTGCATGAACTGTTACCTGTCTGCTTACTAGTTCATAAAATGCATTGGTTTATTCACGTTATTGTTGGCCATGGAGTCCACCTGCTACATCTTGAACAACTGGTTGGTCATTAGGCAACATGTATTATTGGTCACTAGATGATAATTGACCAAATTGTTAAGACTGTAGATTGTAAAGAATTCTTGATGCAGATAATTAATGGATATGGAAGATAATTAAGTTTTCAGCTTATTAATGCAGTTTAACAGTAACAACAAGCCAATATTTGAGGTCTTGCTATATGCACTTTACCTGGATCAATCCTATGAGGTATTATTATCCCCACTTTACAACTGAAGAAATGGGGGTTTATTAAGCTAGTAAGTGGCAGAGTTACAGTAGAATTTTTAAAAATATATATTTTATTGATTTTTTTACAGAGGAAAGGAGAGGGATAGAGAGTTAGAAACATTGATGAGAAACATCGATTCAGCTGCCTCTTGCACACTCCCTACTGGGGATGTGCCCACAACCAAGGCACATGCCCCTGACCGGAATCGAAACCTGGGACCCTTCAGTCCGCAAACTGACGCTCTATCCACTGAGCCAAACCGGTTAGGGCCATGGTCGGCAAACAGCGGCTCGCAAGCCACATGCGGCTCTTTGGCCCCTTGAGTGTGGCTCTTCCACAAAATACCACGGCCTGGGCGAGTCTATTTTGAAGAAGTGGCGTTAGAAGATTAAGTTTAAAAAATTTGGCTCTCAAAAGAAATTTCAATTGTTGCACTGTTATTTGGCTCTAGTTGACTAATGAGTTTGCCGACCACTGGGTTAGGGCAACAGTAGAATTTAAACCAGGTTTGACACTAGTGTCGATGCTCTTAACCACCACTATCCCCAAGAATTGTTCTGGTATTATTCTCAGCAACTTAAGAATTCTCAAGGAAGGACAGTCCTCTGCTTTACCAAAAGAACTACCAAAGGCTCTGATTGACCTGCTAAAATATTTTCAGTTGATAGAATGACAGGACCTTTGGGGAGAGAGGAAGGACAATAAAATGTATGCATGGTCACTTTAATGGTTTTTGTGTTTCTCCTTATGTGTCCAAAGCCATCATTCAATATAAAAAAGCATCATCAATAGGGGGCAGTAGTGTTGAGGGAATGAGGGTTTGTGGGCAGAGGGAGAAGCAAGGAAAAACGAAATAGATGTCATTATAATATTCCCCCTTTTCTCTATTTTGTTTCCTTACCCAGATAGACAGAAACCGGAGGTAATGGCCACTTGATCTGCAAGAAGAGGTGTCAGCATCTCAACCTCTCCTCCCCTTTCAATCCCAGCACCCACTGGGTATTTTTAGTACAGAAAAACAAAACTAGAAGAAAAAAAAACATTGTTTGGTCTTGTGTCTTTTTACAGAGGTATCTGAGGGAGGAGAGACCAAAAACTTTGTGAAGCTGAACTGGGTAGCTACCAGCATCTGGCGTGGGCTTCTCCTGCCCCCAGGACAAAATGGTTGTTGTTCATCTTCCTTATTTCCAAAGTTGTTTTTTTTTTTTAAACAAGTACTTCTTTTTAAAAACCTCAGATGAATGCCAAGCAAGAGTTGAGCCCTTAGATGATGGTGGTCTTGCCTTCACAATACTTAGCCTTCTTTTCTCCTCAAAAAGGACAAATGGTACAAAAGTCCCACATTAGCCACTTTCTAGGAGTTACCCTTCATCAGCCATGTCTATTGTTTAATCCAATATACACCTGTAGTGATTACTCTGTGACTATTTTGCTTAAACTTTTTATTTGAAAAGTATATTTAGAAGTCCAACACATTTTCAATATAAATTATGACTCTCAAACCCATTCCCATCACTCTAAATATTGTTAAAGTGATGGTAGCACACACATAAGAGAAGGTAGCTAAAAGAGAGAGAACCAAAGAAGAGATTGTGTCCAAAGAACTGGCATAAGAATAAGGCTAAAGATCAGGGTGACCAGATTCCAGGAGCCCCCTCTTTCTACCCTATCCTGTCAACCCTTTAGATCTAGTAAAACCCTCATGCTATTCTAGGCAACAAGATGAACTACTTTCAGAGCAACTAGCTTGACTGGAACAGAGTACATTTGGAATGTTATCTCTATGAGCAATCTTTGACCTTGGAAAACTTTAGGAAATACACTGAAACTTGAAAAAATTAGAACCTCAGTCACTGTAGGTGGGGGCAAACTTCAAGATGGTGAAATCAGCAGAGTGGATCCTCATTCCCACATTCCTGATCCCCCACTACCACTACCACCATGCTTCCTGTTACTGAGCTCCTGAGAGAGCCCTGCGTTCTGGACACAGAGCAGGCAGGAGCTCATCTGTCCTGTTCTGCCTTCCTAGTCTCCCTGCAAGGAAGGGGGCAGAACAAAACACACCTGAGAAAACGGAAAGTGCCTGAAGACCCTGCTCCTCCGTTCCTTTCCCACCTAAAGCAGACGCTCCGGCCAGGTGGAGAGTTCTTCAGACAAAACTCCCTGAGTCTTATTTGTGTCTGGCTCCAGGACTAGGGCACAGAAAGAGAGCTTCAAGTTCGGGGAGAACAGCGCTGGGGTGTCTATGGCTCTACTGCTTTCTCTCCCTCCCTTCCCCCATCCCACCACTGCAGGAACCCCTCCTCCACTGAGCAAGAAGGGCGAAGCATGTCCATCACAAGCAACCCATGCAGGCACGAGCAACACAATGAATAAAAAATTGTTTGGAGGTTATTAAGCCTACTTTACAGGGGGTCTAGTTCATCAAGGCTCAGGCTTAGGATGAATAATGGGATGGGGGTGTGGCAGGGGATAAAAAATCACTCAAGAGAAAAATATGTTGATTCTAGAGCACTGGCTCTCAGCTTGGGGTGCTTTTGCCCCTGGGAGGCACTTGGCAATGTCTGGAGACACTTCTGGTTGTGATAACTAGGGTGGGCCAGGGACACTGCAAAACATCCTGTAATGCACAGGACAGTCCCCCAGTACTAAGAATTATCCAGCCCAAAATGTCAAGTGTCCAGACGGAGAAACCTTGCTGTCTCCCTGCTCCCAGGTTGTGAGGATGGTAAGATTCCTAAACTCCCAGATGATTGTTTTCAGCCAATTTATCTCCCCACCTTCCATCCTCCATGGTCAGGAAGGAAGTCCACCTGAGACGGAACTCCTAGCTTCCCTGCAACCTGGGTTTCTCTCCAGCTCCCCCTCCTCCTCTCACCTGGGCCAGCAGGGAGGTTTCAGAGGGCAGGCCAGGTCCCCAAGACCTAACTGGAATGTCTTCAGGTTAAGATCCATCTCTTAAGTCTTATTCAATGGGAAACAATAAGGCTTCTAGCAGGAATGAGGGTAAGGACGGAGGTGGTAGCAGGGTGGGGGTAATTAAGAGAATGCTTCTTAAATTTACTTTTTAATTAATTTTTAAAAAGGAAAGATACTAGGGAGCTAGCAATGCTACAGAAACAGGGTTAGAGGCCTAACTAGAGAAAGACGCTGGTATTGGCAGAGAGATATTGAAGAGCTGTGAGCTTAAGGTCTGAGATTTAAAGAGAGTAGACTAGGCAGTGGTCACCCTCCCAAGGCCCTGCTTGAGGTCTGCTTCAGTTCATTCCAGAAGGAAGGAGAAGGGCAGAGAGGTAGGGAGCTTCTCAGCAAAGCCAGCTTCAGCTTGGTAACCTCACCCACCTGCCACTTAAGGAGTTCCAGGTTAATAGTTTAAAAACAGGCGGCACCCAGACTGTCATTCAGGAGAAGGGAACTCATTCCTGGTTTCCGGAAACTCCTATTTCAGATCTGAGAGTGTCCAGGGCTTCAGCTGAGCTCCTCTGGCCAACCAGTAGTTACTCGGTCAGTCCTGCTGCCTTGACCCCATCTCCAGGAGGGGCTGTAGCCAGAGGAAGCAGAGGGAGTCCAGCCCCCAAGCCTTTTGAGGCACTATCAGGCAGGTAAGGAAAAAGGGGCCTTGAGGACACTGGTTATCGGAGGATCTGGTGGAGGCAGCATCTCTTCTGGGCTGGGCACAGAGTGGAGACTTCAGATGGCAAAAACTGATGAAAAAAAAAAAAAAAAAGATTAGCCTCAAAGAAAACCAAGGTCTCCGGGAGAAAGGCATCACCTGGGGCAGACAATTTCCATCGTGCGCTCTTTTCTCTATTCCTGTCTGCACATCCCTTTCTCTCTGCTTTTCTGGATCCCACATTACTAACTCTCCCAGTCTAATTCTTCCTTCCCTTGGTTCCCTTTCTTGCAGAGGATCGGGGTTCCAAGGCCTAGAGCCTCAGCAGGTGCTGGAGGTGTTCTCTAATGACTCACCATTCCTGTCGGAGCTACAAGCCCCTAGAATTGCTCCATGGCCTGTCTCGGTTTCCCTTGGATCTCATCTGCTCCTGAACAGCACCTGTCTGTGGAAAAGCACATGTGAAACCCTCCTAAGTCTTCATGTCTCACAGGAAGAAATCTCCCCTGTGCCCTCCATGGAAGAGGTTGACCCCAACTTCTTGAAGATAAAATCATCTGGAAAGGTTAAAATTATTCACCATTTTTCCAAGGGAGGTTCCCATGCCTCCCTTCACACTGACCTTTGTGAGGATAAGATAAAAATTAGTCTTTTACACCCTGGCTGGTGTGGCTCAGTTGGTTGGAGCATGGTTCCATACACCGAAAGGTCATGGATCGATTCCCAGTCCGAGCACATACCCACGTTGTGGGTTGATTCCCCCATCGGGGCATGTGCAGGATGTTTCACTCTCACATCAATGTTCCTCTCCCTTCCTCTCTCTCTAAAATTAATAAAAGCATGTCCTTGGGTGAGGACTAAAAAAAAATTATTCTTTTACTAAAAAGATCCTCCCACAAAGGACCCTATCATAGTTATCTAAGTTTTGCAATTGGTGAAAAGACTCCTTCACTATCTCCATCCCCATTTCTCTTATTTTGAGAGCAAAATACATATTAGATGTTATTTAGGACAGAGGTGCTTGGCCTTTTTCCTGCCCCAACACTCCCAACCACAATATGACTTACTATAGCACTGAGACAGCAGTTCTTAATGAACAGAAGGAAGGGATACGGTTTTTGGAAAAAGCCATCCGAGTAACTCTTAAAGACATATATATATCTCCCACCCCAATTAATAACAATTTGTTAAATATAAAGATGAGGGAGCCTAGGCCAGAGACCTAAAATGCCAAGGTCCCAGGTTTATGCAACTGGTGACCAGTCTAGAATCCTCGCTTCTTACTTCCCCATCAAGTATTCTGTTATGACCCCTGCTCGAACTTTCAAAGAGGAACAGTTCTAGGCCACAACCCCATCTCAAACATCCCCTGATTACCATGGCAAGTCCATCTCCGGCCCCCATCTCCCCAGAGCCAATGTGAGTCAGGTGGACAAAATTCATTGGTTCCCCAATCATGGTCCGATCGATCCGTCTCCTCTTCTTCTTCTGCTTGGAGAAAATAGGGGCGTTATGTCTGAAAGGCCCTCCTGCAGTCACAGTGGAGGAAGGAAAAAAGAGTCTTGAAAACCACTAAGGGAAGAGCTAAGGCCTGGTAGGAAAGGGAATGTGGCGTTGTCATAGGGAAATAAATCACTAGGGTATGAAAGGCAAGGCTGGAATAACAGAGAGGACACAGGCAGGGGGGTGAGGGCAGTGGCCTGCTGAGTGAACGCTGGACAAAGAAAGGACACGCCAAAGTCACCCCTGGCTGATGAGGAAACAATGGGGAAAACTGACAGGTATTAAGCTCCACCTACAACCCCCACCCAACTCAGAAGGGACAGGAACAGGAAGTGATAGCTAGGACTAGTCACTTCTCCCATCACCCAGTCCCCCTTCATTTTGGTACATACCTGCCTAGCCACTGAAAGGATCCTGACAGAGAGGGAGGCTAGAAGTGTGCTTTTTAGACAGCAGGTCCTACATGGTGTGCCTACGTCTCAGTATACGGTAACTGATTTCTGTGCGTGTTGGGGTGGGGGTGGGGAGACTCACCGGCTGGGGTTTCTCTACCACACAGCAGCCCAGTTTGTGCCAAAATTCACTCATGTTCCCTGATGGTTCCAGTTTCACTCTGCTGCCCGAGGCCCCAGAGGGCTCTTGCTCTGGTGCCTTGACCGCCCACTCCTCACTCCCTGCAGGTGTCACAACGACCTGGGTTCACTCAGCAAGACGGGGCCAGAGGAAGGAGAGTCCTCGGAACCTTAGCTGGGCAGTCAAGGCCGGTGTCTCAGACCCTGAGAAACCAGCAGGGCCAGGGGGTGAGCTGGGCAGGCAGGCACACGGTTCTCTTCCTCAGGCTTGGAACCCTGGAGGAGCAGAAAGTGGAGAGAGAAGAAAGGTTAATGAGGGAACCCCTCCCTCCTTGAGAAGCCCCCTAAAGAGCTCAGATTCGTGTTCTCCCTTAAAAGCCCTAGTCCTGTACCCAACACTAACCTCCTCAAAACGTAAGAACCTCACAGTGAGACTCCCAAAGAAAGGAAAAGAACCACAGAACACCAAGGGGTTGCGGAGTAGCAGCAGCTGACACCAAGGGAGAGGAAGGGGCTGGCAGCATCTAGGAGAGGGTGGGAGGGGACCAAAGGGTCCTGGCATAAATGAGCAAACTTCAGGGGAGGGGGGGTACTACAAGCTCTACCTCCTCTCTCCCTGGGTTAGGCCAGAAGGGGAGGGGCATATAAGTGACTTTGAAGAGGAAATGGTGGTTTTTTGTTCTCACAAACAAGGCCTCCACCCCTGTCCCTCCCTTTTTCCTTACTTTACCCTGAACACCTCAATTTTCTTTAAGACCTTGACCACCTAAGTCCTAGGTAACGAAGTACAGCAGGTGGGTGCTCAAGACTTTCCACAGTGAGAAATTTCTTCCCTCTCTTTCTAGTCCCTGCCCTTGTTCCTCCTCATTTCCCTCAACTGAGCTCCAACCCCTCCCAAAGACACTGAACAGTTCTGTTGTGACTTGACCTTGAGATCGTTCCTCAAGGCTGCACACACACACACACACACACTCTGTTTCTCTGTGATACAGGCCACTCCTGTCTGTTCACCGCTGTTTGCACATGTGTGCCATGGCCGTATCTCCGTGTGTGTCTTGTGCACAGGTTGCAGGCCAAGGAGAAATCTTTTTCCAGCCTCCCCACCCTCTTCACATGTCCGATCGTGCCACTTTGCTCCGCGCCTGCCTCTCTCTCTCTCTCTCTCCCTCTCTCCTCCCCTCATGCTGTGACCTGTTCTCTCCTCCCTCCTCGCCACTTCCATCCCCAAGCGTCATCGGCCAACCAGACCCAAGGAACTTTCCAAAGCTTTAGTGCCCAAGGAAGAACTTGCATTACTGCCAGCCAGGGTAGGGCACACCGAGTTTCTCTGTCCTCGCTGCATTTTCCCAGTCCTGTAACACAGGCAAGCCCAACGTTTCCAAACAGGGCAGCTTCAGAGTATCTGTAGATACTATAAATGCACGACTATGAATCTCCTGTCCCTCCAGTCCCGGGCCATTAACCCCGAAGCTCTGGCAACCTAGACCCGTGGTCGGCAAACTGCGGCTCGCGAGCCACAGGTGGCTCTTTGGCCCTTTGAGTGTGGCTCTTCCACAAAATACCACGGCCTGCGCGAGTCTATTTTGAAGAAGTGGCGTTAGAAGAAGTTTAAGTTTAAAAAAGTTGGCTCTCAAAAGAAATTTCAATCGTTGTCCTGTTGATATTTGGCTCTGTTGGCTAATGAGTTTGCCGACCACTGACCTAGACTGATCTAAGAACTGAGTTGTTTTAAAAAGCCCCGAGATGAGATCACACAAACACTGGAGATAGAGCTTCTAAGGAAGCCGAAGGACCCAGGAGTCCGGGCTTTCTCGTACTTCCCTTCCCACCACTGGAGGGAGGAGCTCCGAGACCGGGTGGAAGTCAGAGCACAGCTGTCCAGAGAGGGGGCTGTGGTCAATGGGGAAGTGGGTCACAGGGTTTGTAGTGATGGTGGCGGCAGCCTGTGGTACGGGCTGGAGGCAGGGGTGGGGGGTGATGGAGAAAACAATGAAGAATCAGAGGAAACCCCCAACACCACCAGACAGGCCGGACTGAGAGTGGACTCTCCCCACCACCCCCCTGGCTCCAAGCGGAGTGGACAGAAGTGGATGGTGGGAGGAGAGAGAAGAAAAGAGTGGGGAGAGGAGAGAGAGGGAAAGGGGCAATGTAGGGAACAAGGACGTTTCTGTTCCTTTTCCAGGGACCTGGCCAGAGCCGGGTGGAGGGAAAGTGTGTGTGTGGGACTTGGCATGAAATGACCAATGATGATGAGAAGTGACCAGGAAATTCCATTCCCTAGGGCCGTGGCCGGCAAACTGCGGCTCGCGAGCCACAGGCGGCTCTTTGGCCCCTTGAGTGTGGCTCTTCCACAAAATACCACGGCCTGGGCGAGTCTATGTTGAAGAAGTGGCGTTAGAAGAAGTTTAAGTTTAAAAAATTTGGCTCTCAAAAGAAATTTCAATCGTTGTACTGTTGATATTTGGCTCTGACGACTAATGAGTTTGCCGACCACTGCCCTAGAGGACATAGGACATAAGGATCTCTAAAACTTGGGGGAGAGGGTGACGTCTCAGAGTGTGGAGAAGACTGGGCAGGGTGAAATTGGGGCTGGGAGGGTGGGGAGAACAAGGCCAGAAGAGTAAGAGTGATTGGCGGCCACTCTCATTCTTTAAAATATCTAAAGGTTTAGGTTGAGAAAAAAATCAAGTCCTGAGCTGGCAAGCCCAGGAGGAGGTACCAAACCCACTGTCCGCTCTTTCCATCCCACAGTGAAGGGGAAACAGCAGGAGGGATCAGGGTTAGAGCACAGAAGTCCATATCCTGACAGTCGAGTATCCCGTTCTGAGAACCGGGCCTGAGTCCCACAGAGGAAGGGTGGACTGCAGCTGGGAAGACACCAAGGTCACACCGGGGCTGCGGAACTGCTGGGGGGTGAGCAGGCCACGGGATGGGAGAAAGGTTGCAGGGAGGAAGGATGTTCAGAGGTAGTTCCCCGGGCCTGTTCTAGCCCCAAACCGGTTTTCCCGGTCCCGCTGCCTGCAGCCCCAAGGCCTCCAACCCGCTGCCTGACAAGCCTTCACAGGCAGCAGCTGGAGAGAGAGAATGGAGAGAATGGAGTGGGCAACAAACCCGGGGCTGCAGCTGGTCCCCCGCGGGCCTCCAGCCAAGGAGAGCTCCCGAGGGCTCTAGGGAAGGAGGGGTGGACCCCACTTTTCAGGCATCTGCCCCAGGGGAGGCCTTGCGGGGCTTAGGATGAAACAGAGGTAGGCCCTAAACGCCCCCCCCCCCCCCAGTACGCTGTCATTTCAGCCTCACAGACTCCATGTCTGCCGACCGCCCAACCCTGCCCTGACCCTCTCCGCTGCCCCTCCCCACGATGACCTAGGACGGGGACCCCTCGGTGCATCTTTCGGACGTTGTCACTGTCTTCCGTGGCCACCCCGGTCTCAGACTCCGACCTCCCCGGGCCCAGCTCGGCTCCCCTCGGTCCGGCACGAGCCTCCACCCGAGGTCGGGGAGTCTCGGAGACCTCCCCTCCCATCTCCCCCAACACCCCGGCCCCCCTTCCCTTCTCCTCTCCAGTGGCCGCACCGGGGGCGCCGCGTGAGCGTGGACGGGGGCGGTTACTCAGGGGACGCACCCCTTTTCCCCCCCGACCCAGCCGGCCCGCAGCCCCGGACACCCTCCTCCCCCACCCCCGGCATCCGGTCGGGCGGAGCGGGCGGGGCGCACCGCCCGGGGACCAGCTCCACGTCCTCACCTGCTCCGCTCCGGCATCGAGGCGCCCGGCCAGAGCTCGTTGGGGGGGCTCCCGCTCGGTGCCCGCCGGTGTGGGGTCCCCGGACTCGCTCCTCGGTGCGGTGGGGAGCCGAGGGCGGGCCGGCAGAGGTGGGGCTGGCCGAGGGCGGAAACGGCGGCGACGCGATTACGAAACCCGTCCGGCTGGGGGCGGGCGCACAGCTCCCCCTCCCCGGGCCGAGGCGGCGGCGCTCGGGGAGGGCCCTGGGCGGAGGCCTCGGAGCCCCCGGGCGCCGCCGCCCCTCTCGGCGCACTGCGGAGCGGGGACCTGTCGGTGGGGACCGGGCACCCCAAGCTGGGCCCCCCCCCCCCCCGGGAATCTCACGTTTTCTTGGCGCGCCAGGCATTGCGAGGCAAAGCGAAGCGGAGCCCCTAAACCCCCCATCTCCCCCAGACCCAGCCAAGTCCCGCGTTTCTCAGACGCAGCGCCCCTCCCCCCGCCCCCCATCTTCTGTGTTCTACCCGCAATGGAGCGGGGCTCGGTTTATGAGGGTGGGGAGGCGAGTCGGGAGGGAGGGATGGAGAATTTCCCTGATTTTCAAAAATACTTGGTAACCTGAAACCCTTAAAGTGGGGGATACAGGGGCACGCCTCCATTGTTGTCGGGTTAAGATGTTGAAGCCGTAACCCTAAAATCAGAGGGCAGTTAACTGCCTATTCGGTGCACCCTCGGTTAGCGGGGGGGCGCCGGGAGGGCTGGGCGGTCACTGCAGACCCACAAACCCGGGAGCTGCCTCCAGCCCGGCTCCCTCCCCGCAGCGCTCGGAGCCTATCGTTTGAATTAGCCGAGTCAGGCAGGGAGGGGCGGGAGGCCTCCGCCTGCTCAGGAGGGGCTGCATTGCAGGGGGAGACGGCGCGAGACGGTCCCTGAAGGGGGAGCGGGAGCGGGAAGACAAAGCCGGCCAAGCCCCCGCTGCTGCCTCTCTCTCCAGCCCAGAGCAGGGACCGGAGCCGGGGGTCCTCCCTCCACCTTTGGAACACACTAGTCATTCCCTGATAACAGGTAAACTAACTGGGGGAGGGGAAAAGGATAGGGGGGGCTGCAGAGATCCAAGAGCAGCTGCTTCTGGTTAGGTTGAGGACCCCCCAAATAAGGATGAGGTTGGGGGACAGTTCAGAAGGAGAGAAGGCGCCGCTATGAACAACGGTCATTTGTTCATTTGTTCTCCGTTTTTACATCTCTCGCTCACATCTCCATCCATGCCTTCTAGTCCTGAACACAGACATTAATTTTTAACAATTTACCTGTGGTTATTTCTTAGCATTTATCTCATTTCAAGTACCTATTTGCCTATAATTTATTGTCCTGTGTGTTTTATCTTCAGTCTAGTTATCCCTATCTTCCTTTCAAGCTATAATTTGTGTGGGTTTTGTGTGTGTGTGTGTGTGTGTGTGTGTGTGTGTGTGTTTTATGAATCTCTAGTCCTACTGTATTGCTCGAGTCTAGCCTCTATTTCCCTGTTTCCTTTTTCTTTTTTTTTCTGTAGTGTTTTATTGATGTGTCTACCTTCACCCCAAACTTGTCTCCATAGGAGGCAGTTTGGGGGAAGGGATATGAGATAATATTGAGATCAGTCCTCACACTTCCTTTAATAATCTCCTCCCCATCTCAAACCTTTGCTCGGAAGAAAGCAGCAGCTTGAGGGGGGAAGGAGGGGGGTCTCTGTGTGGGAGAACCACCTGATCCCATATTGAATTAGTACAGCACACAAAAGCTAGTAGGCATAGGGACAGATTCTGGAAAAGGAATGCTTGTTTGCAGCTCAGTGGAATAGGTGGGGGGAGGACATGGCTCTGAGGAAAATCCAAGCCCAGAATGAGGTGCCGGAGCGCTTCCACTCCCCACCGTCACCATCCCTTGTCCTTCCACCCCACGGTGGCAGCATGACACAGCAAGGCCTGCTTGGGTAGACCTTGGATTCCCACCGAGGGGCCGGACAAAGGGTATTTGGGCGGGTCTGTGTGGTTCAGTGAGAGTGTGTCTTTTTATATATATTTGCTAATCCAGCAAATGGGGAGGGGATGAGCAAGCTAGCTGAAAAGAGACCTCTCGCACATTTTGGGTACTTAGGAATTAAATTCACACTGTATTGTATCTTAAAATTTCATTATCAATGTAAAGGATATTTTAGCTTCAGGTTTCTGTGTAAGTTAATGCTCCTCACTTGATTTTAAATGCCGTTAATACTTGTATGAGCATCTTTCTCGAATGTATTTGGTACTCTGTAGATGTCTCTGAGTCGTATCTAGAGATTTTAGGCCTTTGAAGTCAATATTTCGTGAAATTTCCCTTAGCTTTTTTAATGGTCAAGAGTAGCCCTGCCAGATACCCAGGGAGTAGACAGCTTTGAGACAAATGCCGGCTGTAAGACAGGGAGTCAGTTTGTCAGAGCCCTTTCCCTTTCTCGGATTCTAGCTTGCTCCCCACTGCCATTTGCATGTTCACCCTTCAGATCGGAACCACAGGAACAATCAGTATATCTGCTGAATATCTGCTCTTCAGGAACGAAGAATTCTTGCAAGTTTTGAGAATATTGGTATAGGATTACATAAAGCTAAAGGCAACTATCTATGTACAACATATCAGAAAAGTCCAGACTGGGAATTCTGAGACCTGGGTTCTATCCAAACTGACTGGGAGGCTTCACAAGTCACTAGATAATTTCTAAGGTGTTTTTAAAAATCTATTAATCCCGCCCCCTCTTATGAGTCTTTTTTTTTTGTTGTTTTTTTTTGCCCAGCATTATACTAAGCTATCACTGGAGAAGACCAGTAAGGGAGGGGATATAAAAGAAGCCAGCTATGTAGGCAAATAACTAATAATATTAGTAAAATATCCCTGTCGGCAGAAGTAACCCTTTGCCTCCTAAGGTTTGCTTCTTAGGATCTCTAGAACCCTGGCTGATTGGTTAATAGGTACCACCGTTTTTGTAACTCTGTGCACATGTCTCTACAAATGATTGTGGAGATGATCAGGGCTGACTATCTATCATAGGATGATGACCTCACCTTTCTAACATGTTCCCACCCTATCCCAGTCCCTGCACCACATTCCTAAGCAGCTTCTCTGCTGGGGGTTTATTTTGGAGCTTGAACCTAAGATGAAAAAGAGCAACTCAGCATTTGCTTTTAACTTTAAAAACATCTGAGTCTACCTACTTACCCCTCCTAAAGCTCCCACACTCACACATAAGCGTATTCTAGATTAATGCATTCTTTTTTTACCTTTTTTTAGAGACATTTCACTTTATATGGGTTGATAGGGGTTCTGTAGGGTACTGGTTATCATGGTTGCTTTTTTTTTTGTTATAGATATATTTATATATAGATAGATAGATATTCTAAATATATATTTGTTAGTCCTCACCCAATTATATTTTATTTTTTAGGGAGGGGGAAGGGGGGAGTCACACACATTGATTTGAGAGAGACACATAAATTGGTTGCCTCCCACTCACCCTGACCAGGTTCAGGGATTGAACCTGCAACCCAGATATGTGCCCTTAACGGGGAAGCGAACCCATGACCCTTTGGTTCGAGGGCCGATGCTCTAACCACTGAACATACCAGCCAGGGCTAGTTATGTCTGCCTAACACATTTTGGAACCTATTTTCGGTATCTCAAGGCCTGATGAGAGCCAACGGAGCGTGTTGGAGGAAGTCCTTTTGAAACAGGGTTCTATTTTTGGAGGCAGTGGAATGTGCTTTCTGCTCCTTTGGGAACGTTGCAGCGAATGCTTCTTGCCCCTTATCTTGGCTAGCAAGCAGCGGAGTGGAGGCTGCAGGAGGTATAATAGTCATATAACATCAGGGTATGGGAAGGATGAGCAGAGAGGGTGATAGAAATATTCATTAAAGCATGGACAAGTATCTAATTCTGTTAAAGCACCTTCTCCTCCCAATCTAAACTTGACCTTACTCACCTGGGGTTTCTAACCCTTTTGCTCTCACCATCATCAGATATATTCTAGTATTGTGACCAGAGAAAAGAGACCTGTTATAGCATAGGAAAATTCTCTTAGCACCTGGCTTCTGTTCGGAAGCAGAGGTAGGTTAGAGAGAAATAGATAGGCTGTTAAAGCTTATCTGAGGACTAATAGATGGGAGTGGCGAGGTATTCATTGTATTAAATAAAGAGGGAGAGAAAATTAATCAGCAGCCTTGAATGTCTTTTGTGTGCAAAGCCCAGCGCTTGTGAAGAAAGTAGATTGGTTTTTACCCTTGGGGATACTCTCAGTCTCTTGAAGGAGATAAAGACTATCCCTATACTTGTAACAGTGATCTGTAACCTCAAACTGATATAGCCAGGTAAAACTACAGTGGTAAGGTAGATGCTAGAAGAAATGAGTAGCTGGAGCTGAATAAGTTTAAGGAAGTCCTCCTGAAAGAGGTGAGTTTATAATGAGATTTTAAGTTTTTTTACTTTTTTTAGAGAGGCCACACCAGTCAGGGCCATTGGGTTTATTCTTGTATGTGCCCTGACTGGGGATTTAACCTGCAACCTCTGTGTATTGGGACAATACTCTAACCAACTGAGCACCCGGCCAGGGCTATACTAGGGCATAGGAGAGAGGGAGGAAAACAGAAAGCCGAACTGTCATGAAAGCCCTTTTCAGAGGTGCCATGACCTATTAAACCAAAGGCAGGAAGAAGTTCCGTATTTGCAAACATAATAGGAATTCAGGGGGAAAATTCCTCTAGGGACTTGAGTGGAGTCTTGAAACTTGGGTAGTATTTTAAGATGGAAAATGGGAGTGAGTGATGAGAATAACTGTAGCAGAGATGTACTACTACTACTACTAGGCAGAATAGGGCCTGATTCTGAAAGGCCTTGAAAACCAGCCTCAAGATGGACTTGAGCCCTAACCGGTTTGGCTCAGTGGATAGAGCGTCGGCCTGCGACTCAAGGGTCCCAGGTTCGATTCTGGTCAAGGGCATGTACCTTGGTTGCAGGCACATCCCCAGTGGGGGAGTGTGCAGGAGGCAGCTGATTGATGTTTCTCTCTCATCGATGTTTCTAACTCTCTATCCCTCTCCCTTCCTCTCTGTAAAAAATCAATAAAATATATATATATATATTTTAAAAAGATTGACTTGAAACAGTAGGCAGTAAATCAAGTCATTCCAAGTTGGGGAGAAGTTAGGAAACAGTAGGAGGTGGTCATAGAGGGAGGGTTCCTGCAGCTGATCCCAGGGAACTGGGGGCCATTGGGGACGGAAAGGTTCTAAGCAGGGAGAGGCCACGCAGGGACCACCAAGAGCTTGTTGTACCGCGAAGACTGACACGTGGTTTC
Source organism: Eptesicus fuscus (assembly GCF_027574615.1). Lineage (NCBI taxonomy): Eukaryota > Metazoa > Chordata > Mammalia > Chiroptera > Vespertilionidae > Eptesicus > Eptesicus fuscus. The sequence continues at coordinate 13,663,737 of NC_072494.1, read as the reverse complement.
TTTTCAGGAAGTTATGAGGGACCCTGTGAGTAGCCAGTACAGCTCCTTTCTTTTCTGGAGGATGCCCATTCCCGAACTGGATCTGTCGGAGCTGGAAAGCCTGGGTCTATCAGATACAGCCATCTACAAGGTCAAGGACAGCAGCGTTGGCAACATGACCGGGCAAGCAACCGAGACGGAGCAGGAGAAACACCCTGAAGGCGACGCCCTTCTTCAGTACAGCACCTTCAACTTCTGGAGGGCCCCGATTGCCAGCGTCCACTCCTTCGAACTGGACTTGCTCTAAGCCCACGCCTCCTCTCCCGCCACGCCCGCATGGTCTTCCCTTTCAAACCCCTTCCTGTCCATCCTTTCCCCTATCAGTCTTGCTTTCTTCCCTCTATTGTGTTGAGGTGGTGCTGATGAATTTGCCAGAGCTGTGTCTTATTTACTTATTTATTTATTTATTTATTTATTTGATGTATCCGTTTCTCTCAAAAGCCCTCAAGTCACAAAGTAAAGGGTTCAAGCAATGGAGTAGTTACGTCCTACCCCCCCCGCCCCCCATTTCATATTAATTCCAGAAAACAGGCCTGGTGGGGGCACCAGAGAGTAGTATAGTAGTGTAAAGTGGCAGGGCTGATTTTCTTAACGTTTGAGATTGTTCAAATTTTCCTAATTTCTTGCTCTAGGCCAGCAAACACAAATCTTTCTTCAAGGGTTGAAGAGTACCTTGTAAATTTTGGCATTATCTGCTACAAGACAGTAGGGTTTCTAAAAGGCTAAGGTGATAAGACACTTGCTTCTGCTTCCTTCTTATAATAAATTCTTCTCCTCAGAGAAATTGGGGGGTAAAGGTATAAAATAAGAGGAATACTGTATCTTGGAAAATGAAAACAGGGGGAAGCCCTGAATCGTTTCAGAAATAGCTACACACTCTCTGGAAAGGGTGTTTCTTTTTTCAAGCCTACTCCCTTTACTGTTTTGTCCCTAACCGCGGGTTGAAAACTCTTGAGGAAAGTCACTCAATTTCAAATCTTAAAATGCAGTCTTGCTGACCCGTATGATAACTGGTAAGGTTTTGATTCTGTTCCTAAAGGGCATTGGGTCGGTCCTTAATTTAGACTTGCCCTCCTGCATTCGCCATGTGCATTGATCAGTGGGCCTCAGGCACAGTCCTTCAGCTTCCTGAAGACCATGAAATGAGCGACCCCACTCTGACCCCCCGGCCTGTTCCCACTCCTTCCAAAGTTTTTTGCTGCTGGTTTGTGCTGCATTGACTCGTTTCTTTAATAAAGACATTCAATCCCAGGATTTGCATTCGCGTTTTCTCTCTCCACGGCAAAGCAGTATGGATCCCGCAAGTTAGCCTTGCTTTCCACATTCAGCGTGTATATATTTTTTTCTTTCCACTTTTAAGGAAGAATGATTTTCGAGTAGCCTTTGTACATTAAAACGATTCACTTCTGGTTGAAAAGGTAGGGAACAAGGGTGAAATCAACCCAGAATTATTTAGGGAGAAAGCTGTGACCCATCACTCTGCTTGCCCACAGGCGACCCCCGTATTGGGAGGTAGTAAATCTAGGTGCCTCGGAAGGCACTCTTCATCTCAGCCTACGTGCCTGAGACAACAAACAAGTTCGCCCAAATGTTACCTGCCTGCTTAAAACGCTCATTAAAAACAACAACAACCACTTGTACTAATTCACAAGTCGTGTTTGGGTGCCTAGTCTAGGAAAGGCGCTGAGCCAGACACTATGATGTCACCGGGAATGAAACAAGATTTTGCCTCTCAAAAAGGGCAGCCGTACCTCCGGATGTGGACCGGTACCTGGGTAACAGGCTGCAAATACTTCCAAAGATGACGTGAACAAGATCTAGGTAAGTTCAGCAAAGGGAGCGCCACGCAGAGCTTCCTCGCAGGCTACGAAAGGCCAACGACCCAAGGCAAAAGCCACACTCGAATCAAGAATGGGTCCGTGATGGGTCCTTTCCCCGTGGCGCTTGCTGGGTTAGAGGGAGGATACCGGTGTTTGGTACATGGAGCGCCCGGATGGGTTTGCAAACTCACGCTCCATCGTGTTCCGGCCCCCCTCTCCCTCCCCCCAAAGAAATGCCTCCGTCATTGGTTTCACTGTCCGTGTTGACAGCTGGGCTCTAGGGTCCTCGCGTTCGGGCTGGAAGTGGAAGTATGTCCGCCAGGCACAAAGCCAGGAACGTCCCAATCAGCTTGCCCCTAGGTTGGGGCGCGGAAACAAGGTTTCTCCACCCTGAGAGCTGGCCTCCCAAGAAGCAAAGAAAGAGAAGCAGGACCGGTACAGAGCCGCTTTCTCTTTAGCGGTTCGCCTGGTTCTTGGCGCCAAAACAAACCACGGGCCCGTCCCCTGCCGGGTCTATACGGCACGTAAGACACGTCACCGACAATCCTCCGCGTCGCTAAATAGTCCCGCCTAGGATTTCCCGGATACACGCTTTTTCGCCGCCAAGAGCCCTTCGGTGGATAGCAAAGGGGCCTCAGAGGTGCATCCTTCTTCTGTTCGGATGGAAATGCAGGTTCCATAGTCATTTTTTCTTCACAGATCCCTCCGCCAAAAATTATTTTCCGCAGTCTCCACTTCCGGGTCCGCCATTTTGTTGCCTCCATTTCTCCACGAGGGGGGTTAAAGGCCCCCAAAATATGCATATATGAAAAGGCCAAAAAAGTAACCGTCACTGACAGGGAGTCTAAACTAGAGAAGGAGACGGCACCAAACTGGCGGGTTCGGCGAAAGCGCAACCGGCGGCGTCCCGGACGAGGAGGTGAGGGGGAAGAGAAGATGCGTGGACTGGGGGGGGGAATGGGGGGCGCGTCAGGGCCGGCGGGCGAGTGCCGTGAAAAGTTGCACCGCTTCCCAGCACAGCCCCGAACTTGTGGGTGCAGACCGAGCGGCGCCCCTTCGTCGGAGCGGGGGAGCCTGGGGCAGGGGGACGCGGAGGAAGGGGATGCTGCCGGGAGGAAGGGGAGGGGACTGGGAGGAGGTGAAGGAGGGGGTGGGTGTAAGACCTGGGGCTGGGGAGCTGGACCAAGGGAAGCCAAGGCCATAGAGGTGACCACCAGGGGGCAGCGCGGAGCCCGGGCCGGGCTGCTGCCTGAGCTGAGACCTTGGCTCCCTTGACAGACGGAGCATTGCTGGGAAACTGGAGGATTTGTGGTGGAGGGGAAAACGGGGACTCTAATTCCCGGCCCCAGCAATAGCCTGAAGATTACTAGGGAGCACGCTAATCTGAACAAGAGTCTAAGGGCCCCGCCTCCAGTTCTTTTTTTTTTTTTTTTTTAAGAGAGAGAGAGGAAGGAAGGAAGGGAGAGAAACATCAATTTGTTGTTCCACTTATTTATGCATTCACCGCTTGCTTCTTGTATGTGCCCTGGGGACCAACCTGCAGCCTTGGTGTATGGGGAGGAGGAGGCTCTAGCCAGCTGAGCCTCAGCCTCCAGCTCTTGCACAGTCGTTTGCACAGCTGGCGGCTCATTGGGGACATGTGTGATAGAAAGGGGGGGGGGGGAGCTCTGACCATGGTTTCTTCAATTCCTGTTCTCCTTACAGTTAGCTTTCTCTCTGCTCATAGCTTCACTTAAGCCAACAAAGATCATCCCCACCCGATTTCTTATATCAACCAACGTAATTACTCTCTAATTACTCTCTAATTACTCTCTAATAGTAGAGTACTTCGTTGTCAAGAGCTCAGGCACTTCACCCATTATTAAAACACGATCATTGAAAGCTCTTGTGTGTTTGCTTGGGAGGGGATTGTGGGTGTTTTATTCATCTTCAAAGTCCTAAGAGTCAGGTTAGATCAAATTCTGTTTCTTCACTTTATATGTAGGGAAAGTGGAGATAACATACAGTAAAGGGGGAATGTTTTCCCTTACATCTTTTTTTTTTTTTTTTAACAGTGATTTTTAGAGAAAGAGGAAGGGAGAGGGAGAGAGAAACATCGATGAACATTGATGTGAGAGCGTAACATCCATCAGCTGCCTCCTGCACAACCCCCACAGGGATGGAGCCCACAATCCAGACATGTGCCCTTGACCAGAATGAACTGGCAGCCTCCCAGTACACTGGACGACGCCCAGCCAACTGAACCACACAGGCCAGGGCTCTTAGATTACATCTTTCATCTGGTGGGTACTGCCCGCATTGACATAGGAGAATGGCACTGAGTCCCCCCAAAATACTGTTACTTTAAACATACATTAAGCCCTAGCTGGTTTGCCTCAGTGGATAGAGCTCTCTGGCTTGCAGACTGAAGGGCCCCAGTTAGATTCTGTTCAAGGGCACATGCCCAGGTTGCCGGCTAGATCCCCCAGTAGGGGGCATGCAGAAGGCAGCCGATCGATGATTCTCATCATTGATGTTTCTGTCTCTCTCCCTCTCTGAAATCAATAAAAATATATTTGCGGGGGGTGGGTGGGGGGGATAAGAAAAAAATTTAATTCTCATCAGAGCAGTGAGGATTTTTTTTTCCATTGATTTTTTTTCTTTTTTAGAGAGAGTGGAAAGGATGGGGTAGGAAGGGAGAGAGAGAGGAGAAAGAAATATCACATGAATTGGTTGCCTCACATGTGCCCCAACCAGGTGAGGGGATCAGACCTGCAACCCAGGTACATGCCCGTGACTGGAATCGAACTGGCAGCCCTCCAGTGTTCAGGCCGCTGCTCAAACCATTTTACAACACCAGCCAGGGCAAGGTTTATATTTAATTGTGCAAAGTCCAATGTAGGTGCCACACTTCTGAGTAGCTCTCTCTTAAACAATCAGCTCAGGGAACTGGGCTTCTCTTGTCCTGTGGCCCTTCTGTCACATAGTCCAGTCTTGATGTGGCTTCTATAAATCCTTGGTTATAAGACTTCCGTTCAGCTAGTCTTCAATTGGTTATTCAGGTTGATGGTTCTATAATTTTGTTGTAATTACAATTTGGGCCTGGGAGGATGTGAATGTAATTTCCACTTACTCCTCAGCCGTCTTTTTCCCTCTCTTCCTACCCCTGTATGATTTTATAACATGCATTGGACATTTGAAAAATATTGGTTCACCAAATTCTGCAGATTATCCAAGTGTTGATGCATTTTATTACACAGTATTGAAAAGTTCACATTTATTAGTATCACCATGAATTCCATCAAAAAGTTTGTAGTAAACTTCTACTCATGGTGGAGGTATATTTCCCCAAATTCTAATTTTTGCTTGAAAGCTGACATAATTGATAATTGGCAATAAATACTGTCGTTTGTTTGCTTTGAAGTGGGAGGTTCACTCTGTTCATTTTTGAAAAAGTGTCTGCCATATACCTTGGTTTGTCTATTTGTCATTCTTTCCTGTGGCATATTTCTACCCATGGTCATTTCAGAAGGATGAAATGCTGTTTTATTGATCCCTTAAGCTAGAAAAGTGGTAATGTGATGTGTTGCACTTATTATCATCATTATTATTATTATTCTGGAGATTGAAAGTGAGGGAAATGTTGTTTGGGGCCTGAAATTTTTCCAAATATCTGATTGTGTTAGATGATGAGGAAATGCCCTACCAGAGAGTCACCTTGAAAAGTATATTAAAGTACAGGAAGTCTTCGGAAAACATTTTACAGACAGCTCTCCTTATGTTTGAGTTACAGCTTCCTGAAAACTTCTGTTCCTATGCATAAAGATGTCTTTGGTGGACTTGGGGAAGAGATTGCTAGAAGCAGCAAGAAAAGGCCAAGATGATGAAGTGAGGACATTGATGGCAAATGGTGCCCCATTCACCACAGACTGGGTTAGTTCTCTTGATTATTCCCAATGTGTGCTTTACCAATCTTTTCTCTTTTCTTTCTTTTTTAAAAAAAATTTTATTTGTTGATTTGAGAGAGGGGTGGGGAAACATCCATTTGTTGTTCCACTAATTTACACATTCATTGGTTGATTCTTGTATGTGCCCTGACGGGACAGAACCAGACCTTGGCATATCAGAACGATGCTCTAACCAACTGAGCTACCTGGCCAGGGCACCGATCTTTTTCTTTTTCTTTTTTTTTAAATATATTTTATTGATTTTTTACAGAGAGGAAGGGAGAGGGATAGAGAGTTAGAAACATCGATGAGAGAGAAACATGATCCGGCTGCCTCCTGCACACCCCCTACTGGGGATGTGCCTGCAACCAAGGTACATGCCCTTGACCGGAATCGAACCTGGGACCCTTCAGTCCACAGGCCGGCGCTCCATCCACTGAGCCAAACCAGTCAGGGCACCGATCTTTTTCTTAAAGGCTAAAAAGACTTTATTGATTTTTCTTTATTTACTTTCTGCCTCATTCTCTTCACAGGGTTTTATTTTCTTTCTCTCATCTAAATATGTGGTTTTCATTTTCTTTTAGTTTTCCAAATTGAAAGTGTCTCCTATAGATGTATAGATGGTAATTGTAAATGTATATACTTGTGGTTTTCTTTTTCTTTTTTAAATATATTTTATTGATTTTTTACAGAGAGGAAGGGAGAGGGATAGAGAGCTAAAAACATCGATGAGAGAGAAACATCGATCAGCTGCCTCCTGCACACCCCCCACTGGGGATATGCCTGCAACCAAGGTACTTGCCCTTGACTGGAATCGAAACTGGGACCTTTCAGTCCGCAGGCCGACGCTCTATCCACTGAGCCAAACCGGTTAGGGCTATACTTGTGGTTTTCTATAATGCTTTTCAGAGTATTTTCCAAAAGTTTAATTCTGTTTAATTATAGAAGCCTGGGTTATAGGCTTCTGTAATTAGCTAGAAATTAAACAAAATAACTATAAGAAAAGAACATTTGTAAGCTAATAAACTATTTATTTCCTTTTCTCTACAATGTCCTGATTAATAAGAAATAGTTTAGCCCAGTCGGTGTGGCTCAGTGGTTGAGCGTCAACCTATGAACCAGGAGGTCACAGTTTGATTCCTTTTCAGGGCACATGCCTTGGTTGCAGGCTCGATCCTCAGCTGGGAGGTGTGCAAGAGACTGCTGATCAATGATTCTCTCTCGTCATTGATGTTTCCATATCTCTCTCCCTCTCCCTTTCTCTCTGAAATCAATTAAAAAAAAAAGAGGAAGATGTAATTTTATGATCCTAGACAACCAGCTTGGAGAGCAGAATTTTAGAAGATCCAGGTCCAGATTATAATATGGGCTTCCTTAGCATCCATAGATTTTGTAAACATTGCCTAATTTTAACAGTTCAGTGAGTGACTGTCCTCTTTTCTGGAGTGGTTAATTTATAACTTCAGAGGCCAGCAGGTTCTTTCATTTTTTCTTAATCCTCACCCTAGTATCTGTTTCTTTATTGATCAGAGAGAGAGAGAAAAACATGGATGTGAAAGAGAAACATTGATTGGTTGCCTTCCCCAGGTACCCTGAGCCCACGACCCTACAGTACACAGGAAGATGCTCTAACAACTGAGCCACCCTGTCCGGGACTAAGGACAGCAGGTTCTTAGCACTTCACTGAAAGGAAGAAAGGAAACACATGAGATTAGCATTTTTATAAATAGGCCTGAAAAGAGCAATGTGAATTAAATCCAGTCAGGCAGAGAGGCTGAATATATAAAAAACAAAGTGTAAATGAAGTAGGCTTAAAAATAAACCAGCATTGCCCTAACTGGTTTGGCTCAGTGGATAGAGCATCGGCCTGCGGACTGAAGGGTCCCAGGTTTGATTCCAGGCAATGGGCATGTACCTTGGTTGTGGGCACGTCCCCAGTAGGGGGTGTGCAGGAGGCAGCTGATTGATGTTTCTCTCTCACCGATATTTCTAACTCTGTATCCCTCTCCCTTCTTCTCTGTAAAAAAAAATCAATAAAATACGTATATTAAAAAAAATAATAATAATAAAAATAAACCAGCATAAAGCAAAGACAAGAATAGGTTTCTGGCCAAAGTGGATGCTGATAACTCTTATAAGATTTACTTTGAGATGATATAGACTTGCTTATTGCTAAAAATTTTTAAAATATATTTTTATTGATTTCAGAGAGGTAGGGAGAGGGAGAGGGAGAGAGAGAAATATCAGTGATGAGCCCTAGCTGGTTTGGCACAATGGATAGAGCATAGGCCTGCGACTGAAGGGTCCTGGGTTCGATTCCAGTCAAAGGCACATGCCCAGGTTTCGGGTGTGCAAGCAGCAGCCGGTCAGTGATTCCCTCTCATCATTGATGTTCCTAGCTCTCACTTCCTTTCCCGCCCTCTCTGAAATCAATAAGAAAATATTTTTTTAAAAAAGAAAAGAAACATCAGTGATGAGAGAGAATCATCGATTTGCTGCCTCTTGCATGCCCAACACTGGGAATTGAGCTCAAAACCCAGGAATGTGCCTTGACCAGGAATCAAACCGTGACCACCTAGTTATTAGATCGACGCTCAACTGCTGAGCCTCGCCGGCTAGGCTTAGTTGCTAAATTTTTATTGCCTCTTAATCTCATCAGTCTTTTTGCCTTGCTTTACTGTGCTAACAAACTTCTGTTACAAGCAATTAAATTAGCACCCCAAGATCTACATGCAACTTTCTAGTCTCTGCCCTTTGCCTAGAAATTGTTTTGAAACTTTACCCCTGACTCAGAATCCTCTTGTCTGTCCAAGCCCTGTTTAAAATCATGTCCTTTAGGGAATCTTACATGATAAATCCATCTGACTTAAATCCATTCTATTTAGCGCTTATTTAATTGATGGTATATTTATACCCCTATTAGTATATATTTTTTTAATTCACTTCTTCAGTTCTGTCTACCCAACCAGATACCCTCTTTCCACGGGCAGGAACCATAAAACTCACCTCTTGTTCATTTGTATCTCTCCAGTAATGATTTAGGAGTCTGCACGCAGCTGATACTCAATGAGTATTATTTTCCCACAGCTTGGAACATCACCCCTCCACCTTGCAGCCCAGTATGGTCATTATTCCACAGCAGAAGTACTCCTTCGCGCAGGCGTTAGCAGGGATGCCCGAACCAAAGTGGACAGGACCCCCTTGCACATGGCTGCAGCTGATGGACATGCACACATCGTGGAACTGCTTGTTAGGGTAAAGCAAGAATAGTGGCGGGTCTATATGGTAAAAAGGACACCCACCTTCCTTCCTTAAACCAGTGGCAGGAAACTAGGTTGGGAAAGATCAAGTTGAGGACAGTTTATAGCAATGAATTATCTCTCTTTCAAGAGTAATCATGACTATGAATATTTTGTATTCTAATCTTTTGAAAACTAAACAGACTTTGTTGGTTTTTCTTCATTCCTTTCTGCAGGTGTTCTCTGCACTTATGCCTGTTTTTTTCACTCAGCTCTGTTAATAAATGCAACAAAAATCTGTTCTTTTCCCCTTCCTTTCCTTTCTACTATAATTTCCCAGTGATGTCCTTAGAAGAACCACTCATGGAAGGCATTATGTCTGTCAGCATCAGGATAATTTGAGAAATGTTTTTCCCTTTGATATTTCTTAAAGGTGACCTAAATATGTGTAACCTATGGAAAGTCTCTGTATTGTTGATGAGATCTTGCACCTGTGCTGTTGTAACCAGTGTCTATATGAAAACATTACTTTTCTATGACAGAATGGTGCAGATGTGAATGCCAAGGATATGCTGAAGATGACAGCTTTGCATTGGGCCACAGAATACCACCATCGCGATGTTGTAGAGCTACTTATCAAATATGGAGCTGATGTCCATGCTTTCAGCAAGTTTGATAAATCTGCCTTTGACATAGCCCTGGAGAAGAACAATGCTGAGATTCTGGTCATTCTTCAGGTCTGTGTGTTTTTTTTAATCCCCAGAGTATACTTGAAGTTAAGGATTTATTAGAGGAGCTGAATCAAAACAGAATTTTCCCTATCTTATCAAAGAAGTACTAATATGCCTTAGTTTTGTGATTCAGTGTCATTAGTATATTTAAATACATATATATATATATAAAATTCTATAAAGTCCTGAATTATTCATTGAGATTGAATAACATTGTTGGTGGCCAATACAAAAACAAGATTTACTTGGCTTTAGAATGATTTTTTTTTCCATGAAAAAATTTTTTTTCTCATTAAAATTGACTTGGGACTACATTAAAAGCCTCTTTATGTTTTCTGAATGTACATCAACTGATGTGAGACAGTACATAGCTCTGAAGACCATCAAGTCATCTCGGAATTAAAGGAAGCCATCTCAGAATTAAAAGTTAGCTGCCCGGCCAGAATGGCTCAGTTTGTTGAGCATTGCCCACGCACCGAAAAGTTGCCAGTTTGATTCCCAGTCAAAGACACGTGCCTGGGTTGCGGGTTCGATCCCTAGTCATGTCATGTACGGAAGGCAACCTATTGATGTTTCTCCCTTACATCGATGATTCATATTCATTCTCTCTCTCTCTCTCTCTCAGCATGTCCTCTGATGAGGATAAAAAAAAAGTTACCTGTGATGGTTCTACCCATTAATTTCTTAAGCCAGCACTTGTATATCAGGAAATAACAGGATTAGGAATATAAAGATTAATAGGACATGGGCCTGCCCTTGGGGTGTTTAGTATGATGAAGGTTAGACAAAAAATAAAGCATTACAATACTCTGGTGATAAACAGATATCTACCAACTACTTTTTAAAATATATTTTTATTGATTTCAGAGAGGAAGGGGAGAGAGAGAGATAGAAACATCAGTGATGAGAGGAAAACATTGATTGGCTGCCTCCTGCATGTTGGACCGAATCCGAAACCTAGGCATGTGCCCTTGACCGGAATCGAACCTGGGACCCTTCCACTGAGCCAAACCGGCTAGGGCTCTACCAGCTATTACAGGAGCACAGAATAGGGAGTGTTAATGATGCTTAAGGCAAGAGTTAAAGTGGATATAGAATCTGAACTGAGTTTTGAGAGACAAATGGGAAGAGAAGTGAGAAAATGATATTCTAGGCTAGAAAAAGCAAATTAAAGACATAAAGGTATGAAAGGACATGGAATATTCAGGGAAGAGTAAGTAGTTCTGTGACTACAGACTGGTCAAGGGAAGTGGAGTTTGGGAGCTAGGGTTTGAGAGTTTGGGAGCTGGGTTCTCAATGTAAGGGGTGTTACATGGCATACAAAGGACTGTGGACTATTTTGGTAATGGGGATCCAATAGAATTTTTAAAATATAGGATTGATATCAGACTTTTTTTTTTAAAGGAGGGAGGGAGGGAGAGAGAGAGAGAGAAACATTGATCAGTTGCCTCCCATATGCACTCTGACTGGGGACCAAACCGCAACCTATATATGTGCCCTGACCAGGAATTGAACTCACTACCTTCTGGTGCACAAGATCATGCTCCAACCAACTGTGCTACACCGCCATCTTAAAAAAAAAGAAAAAGATAATTATCTGGAGTGTGGTGAGATGGGTGAGAGAAGATTTAATGCTAAAGAACCATATAGTGACTTTCATTTGGCCAGGCAAGAGCCAAGAGGGCTTGAGTTAAGGAATAATAGTGGAGGATGGAAGAAGAGGCATATTCAAGAAGGGATTTAACAGTGACCAGAGAACTGATAATCTGTTTTAAGCTGAAGCTCTTAGTCAAGGGGATAATTATATATGAAAAAATAGATAGACATTTCTGCTGCATTTTCAGTGGCTTGTTTATTTATTTGTTGTTTCTTACAGATGGTTCCCTGTAGACTGGTTATCCTCTTCAACTTTCAATTCCTTGTTTAGAGACCTTTCATAATTGGGACTTTTTAAGTAGTGAACATGTTGGTTAGTACAAAAAAAAAAACTGCTTCTGAAAGTAAAAAAGGAATAAAATAAAGATAAGTTTCTTTTCACTGAAATTGTGCTGACATTCCTGGAAACAAAAGTGCAGCATATGAAACTAGACTCTAAAATCTGGCACTCATTTATTTGCTTGTTACATATTCTCTGAGGAATTCTCCAGGGCAGAATGGAACAAGTTGTTGGATAAAACTCTGGAGAATATTCTTCTCCATAGATTCTCTGTAGGGATCTCCTGCTAGCACATTGACTTGTAGATAATTGATCATAGAATATTAGTGCTGGAAATTACTTTTTAGGCCACACCCCTTATTTTTCAAATAAAAATACAAGATCCAGAGAGGTTAAGTGAATTGTGTAGAAGTTTTTGCACATAATACACCTTGTTTTCTAAAGTAGATATAAGCTTGAGAAAGCAACCTAGCATTTCTGTTTTCCTTGTCAGAAAACAAAAAATAAACAGTGGTCTTAATGAGAACTCTGAGCTCCCTGGGACATTGTGTGCTAGAACTAGTTCTGCTTGATAGAGCATTGGGGGTGAGGATTGGCTCTTCAGTAACTGTATAACTAAGGTTAATAAGTGTTCTGACTTTAAAATACCCACTTTGTTTTATAGGAAGCAATGCAGAATCAGGTGAATGCTAATCCTGAAAGAGCCAACCCCGTGACTGTGGCTACCCCATTTATCTTCACGTCAGGAGAAGTTGTCAACCTCGCTAGCCTTGTTTCTTCAACCAACACCAAAACCACCTCAGGTAATATTCTGATAACATGGCATTTATTTTAGACTTAAAATGAACAGAACCCCAGGTTTTCCTATGAGATGAATAGATACCCTCTCTGATACCCACACCTTTATTAAAATGTTCCCAAAATAAAGAATTTATAATCGATTTTAAAGCTAATGTATTTATTCTTTCTGAGGGAAGGGAAGGTCATACATAGGGGTTATATCTGAGTGCTTATTGTGTTAAAAGTAAAATATTCTACACATTAATCTGTTGAAGGGTTATACCTGACCCCAAAAATGAAAATATAGGGGTGCTTCAATATAGTACTACTAAGGAAGATAGTTAAATATTCATAATCCAAAACATGAACAAATACAGCAGAAGAAACATAAGTGGTTGTTGGAATGCTGATATAAAAGAGGTACATGTGGTTATTTGAATAAAGTATAAGAGTCTTGATTTGTTCTTGAGAACATATATAACAACAAAATAACAAAACATTTGGTGTTGACCTTTTGAAACCTGTATATTTTTAACGAAAACATCTATCTAAAAAGGAAGAAAACTGACCTTATTTTCAATATCTCTTTACAAATATTTGTTTTGACAACAGAGGCACTTGTGTCCTCATTTAAATAAGTTTTCCAGCTGACTCTTGTCTTTTTTTTGTTTCTGACTTTCATTTAAAAATAAGCAACTGTACAACTGTATTCCTACTTAAGTTTAATATCTAAGGAAGATGTTGAATGAAGTGTTATTACTGAGAGACAGGATGGTAAAGTAGAGCATATATACAATAAATATAGAATTGTGCATTCAGATCTGCATTCAGATATTGAATTATTAATTAACTAGATGCTTCACTGTAGGAAAACTACTTCTCTAAGCCTTCTTTACATATAATAATGTCTACTTTATGAGGTTGTGAGACTTCGATATTTTGTATTTAAGGATCCATTTTATTTATTTAAATATATTTTTATTAATTTCAGAGAGGAAGAAAGAGGGAGAGAGAGAAACATCAGTGATGAGAGAGAATTATTGATTGGCTGGCTCCTGCACGCTCCCCACTGGGGATCGAGCCCGCAACCTGGGTGGGCATGTGCCCTTGACTGGAATCGAACCTGGGACCCTTCAGTCCACAGGTCCATACTCTATCCACTGACCCAAACCAGCTAGGGCTATATTATATATATATAAAATTAATTTAAGAGAGGAAGGTAGAGGGAGAGAGAAACATCAATGATGAGAGAGAATCATTGATTGGCTGCCTCCTGCACGCCCTACACTGGGGATGGAGCCCAAAACCAGGGCACATGGCTTGACGGAGAATTGAACCATGACCTCCTAGTTCATAGGTCAGCTGGCCGGCCAGGATCCATTTTATAGCAGGGCCTCAGTAATAGCTAGTGGTAAGTGAAAATAACTTCTCAGTAAAGATGGACTCCGTCCTGCCCACAAGGGGGCAGTGGTGACCTTCATTTGATAGCTCATCAACTTATTTAATATCACCTTGCTTTCAGCTAAATGATTAAAAATGTTTAGCTTAAATATACATATACATGTAATCAGAACATTCACAGCCTTTTGGATTTGTAGTGGTTAAGGCCACACTGATTAGAACAAGAGCTTTTATAATCCATAAGTCTTTAGAAGCCAAGAATGTTGCATGTTCACAAACGTGAAAAGAGCTAGAGTTGATCTTTAGTCTAACTACTGAAATTCTTCAGACCCTGATTTGGAATGATAAGCAAATCAGGATAGAGAGTCTTAGACTTGACTCCCATAGGCTTATATCAGTTTTATCATGTTGCTTTTGACAAACTGCTCTTCTTTCTCTCTTCCATATGTTGACAACTGCAAATCGAAATTGCTAAACTATCGCATAATAAAGCTGATCTCTCTGATGTCATCTTAACCATGAAGCAGTTCTACCTAGCTCTCCCCTTTAGGGGACTGGCCTACTTGGTGCTTAATCAGTACAGATAAAAGAAAAGTTATTAGACATATTCAGGTTGTGTTATTCAGCTGGGCTAAAGGATTTTCTTTACCTGAATGGTGGGTGGACTTCTTATTTCCCATCAACAAGTAACATGTTCTTTTTCATCCCGTAATATTTTTAAGAATTAACTGATAGTATCCTAGGAGTATCATATTGATAGATGTTTTTGATACCAAAATCCAGATGACAGCCCAACTGGAGACCACTGTTTGATTCCCAGTCAGGGCACAGTGCCCAGGTTGCGGGCTAGATCCTCTGTGGGGTGTACAGGGGCCAGCCGATCAATGATTCTCTCTCATCATTGATGTTTCTATCGCTCTCTCCCTTTTCCTTCCTCTCTGAACTCCATAAAAATATATTTTTTAAAAATCCAGATTACAAAGTTTGCTTTCAGTTTTCCATTTGTGACTAAAGTTATGTGTCATCATGAGTGCTACCAACAAACTGCAGTGATTTAGGAGGGCAGACTAATTTAAGCATTAATCAAGACAAAACAGAGTTATGAAGATGAATTTCCTGTTTCTGTAGAATCACAAGATGTACTCCAAAGTCAAATATAAATAGCTTTAAATTGGTTCATAAAGAGTACAGGCTCGGAATCTAATGGAATTAGATTTTAATCAGGGCTCTGATATTCACTAGCTGCATGACCTTGGGCAAATTACTTAGTTTTTCTGGATCTAGTTTTCACTAACTTACTGAGATTGTCTAAACATCAATAGGTTGCCTCCTGTACTGGTGATAGAACTGCAACCTAGGTATGTACCCTGACGGGGAATCAAACCTGTAACCTTTTGGTGTGTGGGACGATGCTCCAACTAACTGAGCCACCATAGCACACTCCCCTAAATCCTGGTCTGAAGAGTTTATTTATATGTCACATTTTGAATAGGTAACAAGAATTGGCACTGATAATAACATTTCTCTTCCAAAAACAATAGTATCTGTGCACATTTTACTTTATTTGATGTTGTGTCTAATATTGAGGAAAAGGAAACAATTAACATTATTAAACAATAAACTACTTTATTTTCCTAGAACTCCCTGAGATAAGGCTAAAGGTCATTTGAATTATTTCTTTTCCATTTCAACTGTGTATGTCAGAACATTAAACCTGATTTTTCACAAATACTCATTTTTATTGAATTAAAGGTAGACTACCATCCTGGCCTGGTGGCTCAGTTAGTTGGAGCATCGTCCCACACACCAAAAGGTTACAGGTTTGATTCCCAGTCAGGGTACATACCTAGGTTGCAGTTCTATCACCAGTACAGGAGGCAACCTATTGATGTTTTTCTCTCACATCCATGTTTTTCTCTCTCTCTTTCTCTAAAGATCAATAAAAAACACATATCCTTGGGTGAGGATTTTTTTTCTTAAGGAGAGAGTAACCTTAGGTTGGAATAATCATATATAATGCTTTTCTTATGAAACAGTTCTATACAGCTATTCTGTAGTTGGGTGGCGTGTGTGTGTGTGTGTGTGTGTGTGTGTGTGTTTGCACCCACACGTGTCTGTGTTTTAATTGTGGCCTTGTTTTTTATTGCTAGTGAGTTACTGTCACATATAATCCAACTTCCATGAATGTACAAATGTACATATATTTAAAAATCACTTGTACCTTATTTTTTTCATGTTTTATATATATATATATATATACACACACACACACACACACACACATACACATATATGTATATATACACACACACACATACGTATTTTTTAATTGATTTCAGAGAAGGGGGAGGGGGAGAGAGAGAGAAATATCAACGATGAGAGAGAACCACTGATCGGCTGCCTCCTGCACACCCCCTACTGGGGTTCGAGTGCAACCTGGGCATGTGCGCTTGACCAGAATTGAACCCTGCACCCTTCAGTCCGCAGGCCGACGCTCTATTCACTGATCCAAACCGGCTAGGGCTCATTTGTTAGTTTTTTGTTTTGATCATTTGTGTATATATATCAGAGAGGGAGAGAGAGATAGAAACGTCAATGATGAGATAGAATCATCATCGGCTGTCTCCTGCACCCCCCCACTGGGTTCATCGGTTGACATTCAATCACCAAGCCACACCAGCCAGACCATTTGTTAGTTCTTAAGCCAGCATTTGTTATGATAGGCTGAATGATGAGAAAAGCATGAACTAAGAAAAAATAGAGAAAAGGCTGGATCTTGCTCTGCAAGAAATAATTAAATAGACATAAGCTCCTTTTTGGAGGTCAAGCACTGTGTTCTGCCCAAACCATTTGGTTCCCTGAGTATTTTAGAGATATCATCACTATCTCTACCTTTAGCTCCACTCCCACAGTCATCATCCAAAAGCTTTACGATAGTTTGCAGCTATGAGGAGTATTATATAAGTAATCTACCTTTTAAAGGAAATTCTTCTAAAATTTATGACTAAGTTAGGTTACCTAGAGTAATCATATCAGAAGAAGATTCTTTACTCTGTGGGAGGATTTATTATAAAGAGTGTTATATAAGAGTTTCAAGTATTTTTAAATATTTTACAAATAACGGGTTTTTTTAATGCTTCTTTTTTGTTTGTTTGTTTTTGTTAATCCTCACCCAAGGATATTTTCCCAGTGATTTTTAGAGAGAGTGGAAAGGAGGGGGAGAGGCACAGAGAAATATCCATGTGCGAGACACATTGATTGGTTGCCTCCCACACAAGTCCTGACCAGGGTGGGGGATTCAGCCTGCAACTGAGGTACGTGCCTTTGACTGGAATCGAACCTGGAGCCCTTCAGTCTGTAGGACAATGCTCTATCCACTGAGCCAAACCAGATAGGGCTTTAATGCTTTTATTTTAAAAAATATATGTTTTTATTTATTTTTAGAAAGAGAGGAAGGGAGAAGGATAGAGAGATAGAAACATCAGTGAGAGAAAAACATCATCAATTGGCTGCCTCCTGCACAACCTCTACTGGGGATGAAGCCCACAACCCGGGCATGTGCCCTGATGTGGAATCAAACCGTGATCTCCTGGTTCATGGATCAACGCTGAACCACTGAGCTACACAAACCAAGCGAAAAGCTGAGGTTTTGATTTAATAAGGCATCTCAATTCATTTTAGTTCATCTCAATTTTATTCTCTTTGCTGGACCTCATTTGCCTTTTTTACTGAAATAGGTGACCCCCATGCCTCCTCAACAGTACACTTCTCAAATTCCACCACCTCAGTGTTGGCCACCCTTGCAGCTCTTGCTGAGGCATCAGCTCCCCTCTCCAACTCACACAGAGCCACAGGTAGGTAAGGGATAGCTGCTGGTTGAATCACCATTTTTCTTTTGTTTTTAACTCTCCAGCAGATTTCTTTTGTGTGAAATAATAAAGAATTATGGTTAGAGACAGCTAGGAAAAAGGATGTAGAGTCACGGAGCATCAGAAAGAAAAATCACTAAGTGCTATAATCAGACAGCTGGATCTTATCAGAGAATGACTAAATTATTCCTTTATTTTTTTATTTTTTTATTTTTTGCAGTTTGAAGTTTGTTTTCTCTGACTCCAGTTGCTTCAGATTGAAATATTTAGTCTTATATTAGCAGACTTTCTGGAAATACTCTATGTTATGGTGTGACTGATGCTATCATAGAATGATTCAAAATAGCAGCAGCCTAGGTATCTTGTATTATATTAAAGCATCAATATGCATGGGATGGCCTCTCTCACTGTCATATCCTCTGTATTTCAGGTTGGCTTGGGTTTTCTTCCCCTGGAGATGTTATTTTGGTATTTCCAATGGAATTGGGCAAATACATGCTATATAGTGCTCTTCTGCTAGTTAAAACAAAAGAATTTCAAGTCAGCTGGTTAGAGATAGTGGTCTATTGGGAAAAGGCTGAGGGCTTTGTGTAGGTAGAGGCAGATAGTTATAGGTATGGCGAAATAGTCATTTGGGAGTCTTTCTGGAACCCTCTACAGAGCGCTCCATCCAAAATGAAAGCAGTTTGTTCTGATTTCTTTCTGCCATTGACATTTGGGTAGTGAGAACATTCTTCCAATCCTGTTTTTCCAACTGGCAGCAGTCGAAAAGATCTCTACTCAGATGTGTATGGGTGAGCACCATGGCAGAAGGAGAACAATATATTAAATTTGTGCTTGTTTTCTTTGATCTTGAATAAATCCCCTTTTCAGGTCTCAGTTTCCTTGTTTCTAGCAGGATTGTTAGATTAGATTATCTATCAAGGCCTTTCATCTATTAACATTTAACTGTTCTTGTTTCTAAGGGGTATGAATGCTTTATTTCCATTGAATTACATGAATATGCTCCTGTGGATAGTCCATACCCCACTTATTGCAAAGTTCTACTTGTGATTCTTTAGATAGAGGAATTCCATTGTGGCAGGAACTGTTTCCCCTAATAGTTATTGGGGACATTGACTAAGCAACTTAAAATCTTGACCCAATGTAATACATGTAAACTTCTTAGGAAGGTTCTGGTACATAGTAAGGAGTCAGTGTTAGTTGCTATCAATATTATTGATCTGTCAGATAGAAGAAGCCACCTCTCATTTTTGTTTGTTTAAATGATCTGACTACTTAACATATTGTTAATTCACTATTAAATGTCTCTGTTTCCTTCTAGAAATAGATTTACTCTAATTTATAGTTATTTTTCTAAGCTTCATAGAGTTAGACTTTCAAGATACTTCCTGGGGGGGAAAAAAAGAGTTTTAAGATCAAATATGTTGGGGAAACTTAGCATATCTTATCCCATATTGGAGAATCCCAGTGCTCATTAGCTTGTTGGGGTCTCTGATACTTCCCACAAAACAAACAAAAAAGTCTAAACATATTTAAACCAGAATTTTGAGAATATATTAGTACATAGAACCCATCTTTAGTGAACGCTATTAACATCTCAATGAAGACATTTTAGAAAATATGTTTAATGCATTCTGTATTTCTTTTCTCCTCCGACTTAGCATTGTCAGAGCTTGCTTTTGTGTATTGCTAAATCTGTTTTTTTTTTCTAGTTTTCCTATACTCAATATTATCAATTTCAAGGAGGCTGAAATTGCTATACTTAGATTTTTTAAAGAGCTAAAATTTTAAATTTACTTTTGTCATCTTTAGCTAATTCAGAGGAAATCATAGAAGGAAATTCTGTTGACTCATCAATCCAGCAAGTGGTGGGGAGTGGAGGCCAGAGGGTGATCACCATAGTGACCGACGGAGTGCCTCTGGGTAATATCCAAACTGCAATCCCTGCTGGAGGCATTGGCCAGCCATTTATTGTAACTGTGCAAGATGGACAGCAAGGTGAGTTATCCCATTAGACAGTTGTTTATGAAAAGATATTTTAGCCCCAGTCAGATTGGCTCAGTGGATAGAGTGTCGGCCTGTGGTTTGATTCCAGTTAAGGGCACATACCTTGGTTGCAGTCTCCTCTCTGGCCTGGACCCTGGTCAGGACTCATGCAGGAAGCAACCAATCGATGTGTTTTTCTCACATTGATATTTCCCTCTCTCTTCCACTCTCTAAAAATCAATGGAAAAAATATCCTCAGGTGAGGATTTAAAAAAAAAGAATGGTATTTTAGACACTCAATTTTCCTCTAAAAATGAGGTATTAAGGCAAGTAGTAGGAATGGGAGAATGTCAGGTGCCAGATGGGGCAAAGAAGCTCCAAAAAAAGAAACAGAAACCAGGCTGGCAAAGGCGAATTTCTCTAATATATAATAAAATTTGTAAGTAAAAACCGTAATCTGGTAGAAAGAGCAAATAATATGAACCAGTAGCTCACAGAAAAGAAAATACTGATGGTTCTTAAAAATATGGAAATATGTTAAGCCTACTTCATCTGTATAAGAAATGCAAATAAATACTGCACTGAGATACCATTATAATATTATGTTGTCACATGATGGTTGTTGGAGCCAATTCATCACCAACAGGAATCCTCAACTTGGGATGCAGTGAAGAAGGAAACTTTATTCAGTGCAAAAAACTCAGTGGTGATACTGCATGGCTGTGAAAACAGCACGGCTATGGAACAGCTCAGTTCTGATACAGCAATGCTGTGAAATCAGCACAGTTGTGAGGCAGCCCCATGGCCAGCCCTCTCTCCAGCTAGGCATCTCTGATCTGCTCCACTCTGTGCCAATCTGCTTCTCTACTCCTTTTCAGTGTTTCAGCTCTAGCCAGCGAATTGCAATCTTTAGTCTTCAGTAGAAAGGGCAAGTGTGCTTCCCAGCCAGAGGGGAGCTGAACTGGTGGTTGCCAGAGGGGAGCAGGGTTGGGGGACTGGTGAAAGAAGTGAAGGGACTAAGAAACACAAATTGGTAGTTACAAAATAGTCATGGGGATGCCCTGGTCAGTGTTGCTCAGGGATTGGAGCATCGGCCCGTGGACTGAAGGGTCCCAGGTTCGATTCCGGTCAAGGGCATGTACCTCAGTTGCAGGCTCAATCTCCGGCCCCAGTCGGGGCATATGCAGGAGGCAACCAATTGATGCATCTCTCTCATATTAATGTTTCTCTTTCTCTCTCTCTGTCTCTCCCCCTCGCTTCCACTCTCATTAAAAATCAATGTAAAAAATATCCTCAGGTGAGGATTAATAAAAAAAAAATTCTGTGAAGACATCAGGCCTTCTTTAGACAAGTTATTCCTACAGAATTATAAGCGAATTGGTCATAGTTCCTGACATCTTTATATAAGAGTCTCAGACCTGGGTCTTAACTGCATGGCTTCCACACCTGTCCATCTTTACCTTTCCTTTCAGACCTTCTTAGTGCCTCTCTATCCTTTCTGTTTCTCTCTGCAGGGCCATGATTTACCTGCTGATTCTAAAAGCCAAAGGCGTATGAAAAATAAGATATCAGAGAATATATTTCAGTTTATTTTCTAATTTGAAACAAGCAAAACCTCTTTGTTTTACAATGTATTCATCACCTTCAATTGGTGTCCTTTGGCTTGTAGTTCTAACTGTACCTGCTGGTCAGGTTGCAGAGGAGACTATCATTGAAGAAGAAGAGGAGGAGGAAGTAGAGAAGTTGCCATTGACTAAGAAACCAAGGGTAGAAGAGATGACACACAGTGTGGAGGAAAACAAGGTAATGTTTTCAGCAGTGTGGAGAGAAGAGAAGGGAAAGAATCAAAAGCCAAAACTTGTAAGGCCTGAACCCTTTTATTTTTGTGTGCTCTCTGGACACTCTGTGATCCGGAATTCTGAGCGGGTGGTGATGTGGTTTACTTTCACAGGAAGGCACTGAAAGAGAGCTACTGCAGCAGCAGCTCCAGGAGGCCAATCGAAGAGCCCAGGAATACCGACACCAGCTCCTCAAGAAAGAGCAGGAGGCAGAACAGTACCGCCTCAAGCTGGAGGCCATGGCCCGACAGCAGCCCAATGGAGTTGATTTCACCATGGTTGAAGAGGTGGCTGAGGTAGATGCTGTAGTAGTCACAGAGGGGGAGATGGAAGAGAGAGAGATGGAAGTGACTGGGGCAGGAGGGACCACAGAGCCTCATCGTGGAGTTTCCATAGAAACTGTTTCATCTTAACGTACAAGGGCCACAATTTGTACTATGTCCACTTTCTTCCTCTTTTTAAAAGAAAACAGAGGACAAACCTTGTTTAAAAATTAAGAATTTTCTTAAGAAGAAAACTATAACAGGGTATAATGCTTGGGCTCAGGAAGGCTCTCTATGCAACTGGAAAAATCAAAGCCAAATTTAGGGAACACTTCTTTTGAGAGGCCCAAAAAATAAGGACCAAATTTCCCAGCTTACATCATTGCTTTAAGCATAGAGGTAAAAGAATGCTGCATGTTGTAAGTTGGTTGGTTGTTGAAATAACTGACTTTTTATCAAAAGACTTTACTAGTACTTTCTGTCAAAAGATTTTTCTAAGGTAACATTCCTAATATGGACCCACCCAGATCCTTTAATACTTGCGCCATCAAGTGACCTGAAAATTTGCCTTAGATTTATGATGTATGTCTGTTACAGAAGAAAACTAATTTGGAGGGAGGTTAGGAGCCAGCTTTGGGGAAGAGAAAGGAATATATTCCACTTCCAAAGGAGCAAACGATCCCCACTATTCAGTTAATTTCACTGAAAAGAATTTGTGATTGCCTGACTAAATTCATTGTGTGTCCATAGCTCAGCTGCCAGTTTAAGAAACTGAAATATAATTTTTTAAAACTGGAAGGAAAAGTCGTTCATGTGAAGAAGTGTATATAAATCCAAAACCCTCCAGGCTGTGCTTCACAATGCTGGAAAGTGGCCAGAAAGAGGCTCGTTGGGGTTATGAAGCAATCTGGTGTTGAGATACAAACTTTGCTCTGGCTGGATTTTACAAAATTGCAATCAGGATGATAGTCTGTTGTTAGAACAACTTGCTTCCAAACATTTATTTATGTAATATCAAGCTTTAATAGCAATCCTTTAATTTTATAAAGTTTTGTTGAGTTTTCTAAATGTGCCTTTCTGTAGCGCTTACATGGTATCCTCTTATATGCAATAAAAGAAAGGGGAGAGAGAGACGAATGTTGAGGATGTTGTGTTGTTTTGTTGCCATTTGATTTGGGATGAGTAGATTGCCCTGTTTCCTTAAGGTAGAACCTTATGGAGAGCTTTTGTGCCTTATAGGTGCTCAGTGTGGGCTGGCAAAGGGAGTAAGAACTATCGGTGCCTAGAGTACGGAACCAAAGATGCTGGCTAGATGCTTCATCTGCCTTACTCCCTTCTCTCCCACTATGCCTGCTCCCTCTGCCTAGACACTTTTGAAAAGTGTTTCATTGCTTGGATTCTTTATGTGCCAGCTTGGAGATTTTTCAAAAGAAAGGTAAATATAGATGGAGAGAGAAAGGTGGTGGAGCGGTTACATTACAGAGGAATTGGGCCCCCATCATGCTTGACTTGCTTGCTTGCTTTGTTGTAAATGACAAGAAGAAACCAGAGGGAGATGTGCCAAGTAAACATTTGAATGACTGTTCAGGAAATGGTTTTCTTAATTAGCGATCATACGGAAAACATACATTTTTAATTTGGAATAAAACTTGACAGTTAATAGGGTTCTCTTTACCTTGATTAGTGAAGTAATTTGCCACAATTTTCCAGAGGTGAAAAATCATTGGGGGCTCAAAATAAACTGAAAACATAACTCCCCAAAACAAATTTCACAAACAGAATTGGCTATTAGAGGCTTCTAGGCAAAAATGTCAGTTTTGAAATTAATCTTGATGACTAGCCACCTTAACTTGGTTTTCCCAATGGACTTGAGTACCAAGCATTTCCCAGGTGGCCAGAGATTACTCTGGGCTGTTGGGGATGATGGAGAAATGCAGTGGAGGAGGCTTGGTAAGGGTGAGGGTAAAATTATGGTATCTGCTGTCAAATTGTCCCGTTTCTATTTGTGATGTGTGTGTTTTTTCTGTCCTTTTGTGAACCAGGTGCTAACAATAAGCTGCTATTGTGTGCCATTTCAGAGCCTTAACTTAACTATAGATGCATCAAGTGTCATTTTAGATGTGTTTTGTTTATGTTCTTAGTGTATATGTTGAATTTAATTTCTTTTTTTTTTTTCTGCCCTGTTATGGGGTGGAGGTGAACACGGCAGAAGATATCCAGGTCCAGCCAGCTCATTCTCTAGGGAGCTTCTGATTGGCAGTGGGGAGCTTCCACCCAACACTCTTTTGAGCAGACAGAGTCCCTGCTGTTCTGGGGAACTGCTTATCTGTTCTTACCTTTCTGTAGAAGGCTGTCATTCCTACACACAAACTATTGAGTACAGCCCAAATCATTTTTTAAGATGAGGTCTCTGAGATTGGGTTGGAATAGGGAGAGAGAGAAGGGAAATATCTGGAAAGGGGTGGGTAGCAAAAAGGTATTTGTTTTTATTTACTTGGAATAGAGCTTTTAACATCCCAGAGAAGGAAATAAGATTTGGTCTCCAGTTGTATTGCTGTAGAGAGAATGGTAAGTCAGGATCCCTTGAAGTAGTTAGAAGTTAAACACTAAATGCATTAATGGCAATACCATTTTATCATTTTGCATTTCTTTCGGGATCAACCATGGAAATTGGGAAAATGTTGCTAGATTTTCTGGGTTAGGGGATTTCAACTGGCCTTTGGAACGGTTGGATTACAGAGAATCGAATAACCGTCAAGTAGTTCAGAGTTGGTACTTGAATAGAAGGAACCTGGAGCCTAGGATGATTGCCTACTTTAAAATAAAGCTGCTTTAATGATATCAGTATTAATATAGGACTTTTACACTCTACCTTTGCATTTTGATCCTAAGCCTACCCCTCAAGTAGAGAAAAAAATAAATCATTTCTGTTCTTGTTCCTAACTTCAGGAA
The DNA here is from genome assembly GCF_027574615.1 of Eptesicus fuscus. Classification (NCBI taxonomy): domain Eukaryota; kingdom Metazoa; phylum Chordata; class Mammalia; order Chiroptera; family Vespertilionidae; genus Eptesicus; species Eptesicus fuscus. The sequence continues at coordinate 13,638,954 of NC_072494.1, read as the reverse complement.
AATTGTAAGTGTATAAGTGTACATTCTCTTCCTAGCGCTACCTCTGTGGGATCTCTTCATTGTAATGCCAGAGTTGAGGTCTTTTAACTGAAATATTGGAAAACTTGGCCTTAGGTTTTCTATGTTTTTAATTCAGTGCCTTAAAGGATGGTCTTTTTCTCTGTCAGATCTGTGTTCAGTTATTTTTGGCTTTGCCTTTCCCCTTTCTTCAGCCTTACCCTTGCATTATTAAAATTCGTGTGTCTGCTCAATAATGTTAGAAATATATGGTATACAAAATTACTTTCTTTCTTTATACTGATATAAAAGAAAGAACTCACCAGAGGGCTTTCCAGTTGAAATTAGGTATCATATGACCAGGGGTGTGTGTGTGTGTGTGTGTGTGTGTGTGTATGTGTATAATATATATTTAATTGATTTTTAGAGAGAGAAACATGGATTGGTCTCCTTCTCCTGCCAGGGCTTTTTTTCCTATCCTCACCTAGAATATATTTAGAGAGAAGAAGAATGAGAGAGAGAGAGAGAGAGAGAGAGAGAGAGAGAGAGAGAGAGAGAGAGATTGGTTGCTTTCTATATGCTTCCCCAATCAGGAATGAAACCCACAACCCAGGTATGTGCCCTGACCCAGAACCAAACCAGCAACTTTTTGGTGCACAGGACAACGCTCAACCAGCTGAGCCACGCCAGCGGGGCATGACCAGGGCATTTTTAATGCCCCTTTGCTGGGTGTATATTAGTATGTATGTTTATAAATGTATATGTATTTTCTCACTTTTCTCTTTATTTGAGGTTCAGCTCTCAAGTACCTGGTATAACCTGGATATATTTTATTTCATTAAATGCATGAGAGAGGGTTTCTTTTGTAACCACTGAAGAGCTGGAGGAAGAAAAAACATTGCTCTGGCTCTTCCCTGAGAGTTGTGCTCTAACAGGTAGTAATGAGAAACCTAAGGAGCGAGGCCCCAGGGAGAACGGGTCCCTGGCTTTACAGAGACGCGGTTAGCACACAGTGTGATGACACGGGTAAGCTAAGAGATGCAGAGCCGCGCTCAGGTAGAGATGGAGCTGCCCTTCCACAGAGCACGCCTCCTTTCCCCTCCTGGGGCAGCTGTTCGGACTGGCACGTGTACAATCTCTCACACCTCCCTGCTCCTGTGCAGACATCTCTGTGTGGCCAGAAAGGGAGCTGAAGAATGGAATACATGTCAAGACCACCCCTCTGCTGTTCTAGGCTCTTACCTGTCTCCATTTTATGTGATGAATATTTTCCCCTTCTGAGTTAGTACTCTTCTCTCCTATGCCAACATATTGAGCAAGAAGAATACGAATTGGAATTAAGTAGCTTTGAGCCTCTGGTGCTGCCTTTTGTTTCACTTTTTGAGCTTCTCTAGGATTAGAGGGTGGGGTGACATTCCTAGACTCTGTAGTAGCAATTAATGGCAGGAAATTGTGATTCCCTATCTCTCTGTCTCCTCCCCTTTCCCGTCTTACTTCTGTTTCTGTGACCCCATTGTTCTTATCTCATTGAGTCTTTCCCAGGAACTAGAATTTAATAAGTCATTTCTAATCTATGGGCCTTGTCTTTCCTCTTTCCACTCCCCTCTATCCCTACTACATACTTTGTTTATTCTGAAGTGGTTTGTTTCTGAGAATTTAGGTCATACTCTATAATACTGTGCTTCCCAGTTGGGCTCAGGCATCTTGTTCTGTCAGTAATGATAGCAGCTCTCTCCTCTGGCTTTGCCCTGTGTGCTGACCTGTCAAGGCCATTTGTGTTGGGGCAGAGGACGGGGGTGTGGGAGTAGGGTATTGGGAGGGTGAGGAGAGGAAGACTGTGGGTAGGGTGCCTAGATACTTCTTAAATGTCCTCCATTCTTCAGGTTGTCTGACAGCTTTATGTACAGTATGTTTTAGGAAAAAATATACTTTTTTATTTAGAATATTAATAAAATAGGGTTTGATTCTGATGAGCAGGGTTGTGTATATGTATGTAGGGGTGAGTGAGCATTTGTGTGTATATACACCTATACAGATCTATATTATATATACAACTTTTGTACTGTCGTTTAAAATAAAGATGTTTCTTAATAAAATATCAAAGTCTTAACCATTTCAGGGTGTCACTGAAATTTTTTACAGCTCCTGGGCAAAAACTGTATCTTCTGCCTGATCACAGATAAACCTCAGAACAGTCATGTGCCACATAACGATGGGGGTATGTTCTGAAAAATACGTCTTTTAAAAAAATATACATCTTTAGGCAATTTTGTTGTTGTGTGAACACCATAAAGTGTACTTATACAAACCTAGCTTGTATAGCCCACTACACACTTAAGCTATACGGTATAGCCTGTTGCTCCTAGGTTACAAACCTATACAGGATGTTACTCTACTGAATACTGTAAACAACTGTGACAATGGTATTTGTGTATCTAAACTTAGGAAAGGTACAGTAAAAATGTGGTGTTAAAGATGAAGAATGGGCCCCGGGCAGTGTGGCTCAGTGGATTGAGCGTTGTCCCATGTACCAAGAGGTAACTGGTACGATTTTCATTTAGGGCACATGCCCGGGTTTCAGGCTCGATCCCCAGTAGGGGGCATGCAGGAGGCAGCCGATTGACGTTTCTTTCTCATCGATGTTTCTTTGGTGGTGCGGGGGGAGCATTATGTCTTTGATGAATACGGTGAGTCCGCGGGCAGCAGGCGGCACGGGCCAGCGGGGAGATGGCCGCTGCACAAGATCTCTCTTATCGATGTTTCTATCTCTTCCTCTCCCTCTCTCTGAAGTCCATAGAAACATATTTAAAAGAAATATATATGAAGAGTGGTACACCTTACCGTGAGCGAAGCCTGCAGGACTGGAAGTTGCTCTGGGTGTCAGTGAGTGATGAGTGAATGTGAAGGCCTAGGACATAGTGTACACTACTGTGGACTTCACAAACACTGTACACTTAGGCTACACTAAATTTACAAAACAAAACAAAACATGACAAAATCAACTGCAAGAGAAAATGATGCAATCAAGAGACATGGTAAATATAAGATGTATGAGGCTGCTGCCAGCATACTGTCTTACAGCAAACTTCTTTACTCTAAAATAACAATACATAAACCAGTAACAGTTGTTTGTCATTACCAAGTATGTACTGTACATAACTGTATGTACTATACTTTTATACATGCAGCTGGCAGTGCAGGCGGTTTACACCAGCACTGCCACAAACACTAAGACATTACAACTACAGTGTCAGTAGGGGAGAGGATTTTTCAGCTCCCTTGTATTATAACGGGAGTCATGCATGCAGTTGAGTGAGACATCGTCGTGTGGTACCTGACTGTAGACAGTTTTCCCTGTCCAGCTGAGCTAATGAGGGGGAAGTGGCAGGGCGGCATTGGGGAAGGGTCCTTTCCCCTCTTGGGGTCCTCTAACCCATTCACGCCCTCGGACTTTTCCTTAACTACTCCTCAGCTGGTATTCTTTTTGTTGTTGCTAATCCTCACCTAAGGATATTTTTTCCATTGATTTTTGGAGAGAGCGGAATGGAGAGAGGGAGGAGGAGAGAGAGAGAGAGACATGGTTGTGAAAGAGACACATGGATTGGTTGCCTCCTGCAGGCGCCCTTACTTAGGGCGGGATTTAACCCAGGACCCTCCAACCCTTCGATGTGTGGGTCGGGGTGCTAACCATTTAGCAACATTGGCCAGGGCTCAGCTGGTATTCTTAATAGGCAGAGCAAGTTGAGGTAAGAAATGAAGTAAAAAGAAAAAAAACAAGTGAGACTAGAGAGAGCTTTTGATTAGCTTGTTAAATGTACATCTTCTTCCTTTCTCTCACCCTCCCCACCCCACTCCTTTCCCTAAAAGCAATCAACCAGGAGAGAACAGTAGCTGAAGGAAATGATTATGCGCCTGGTGTGGGAGTAAAGTCAATACTGAGATATGGGGGCGGAGGGGGTGGGAGTAGACATCAGGTTCAGGGAGGCCTGAAAATAGTGGATTTGCTCTGCTGGCTTCTCAGCTATTCTTAGTTAATAAGGTGCTTGTTGCTATCTCAGTCCAATTCAGCATACATTTATTAAATAAATACAAGGAGCAGTCTGGTTGTGGCACAAATCCCATTGATAGCCAGGGCTGAAGAGACCCATCTGGCTGGCAAAATGAGTGTCCCTATCTAGTGTACACTAGTGTTTGCAAAAGCTGCGCCATTGGCAATAAGGTTGCCTTTCTTAAACACAGGAGGGTAATACCAAAGTCAAGGATTTATAAGCATCTGTGTTCAACAATTAGAATCTCTAGGCAAGCTTTCAAAGTTAATATTTAGGGAACTGAACACCTACCATGGATTAGGCTGTGTATAGATAATTGCTTTTTGGTAAATAACATATAGGCAACAAATACAGTGTACATATTATTTATAAGGTATGTCTGGTCTGGCAGGTCGCCCATAAATCTATGTGCAGTCTTTGCTGAGAGGAAAAGAGCAGGGACTTGAGCCTTGAGAAACAAAAAACTAAGAGACTTGTTGAATTAAAATCCTAGTGAGATAAATCATCAGGAATATGGGCGAGTTAAAAGGGAATTGGATAGGAACCTAGAGTTCTATCTTGTGTTGAAGGAACCTAGAGTTCTTTCAACACAAAAGAAGTTGAAATGGGAGCAACCTAGTGATTGCTAGTGATAACTATACCTATGGAAGATTTGTGCAAGATGTCTTATAGAATAAGTTAGTAGAGACTATAACTACTAGTCCTGAAGTTTAAGAAAGTCTTATTGTAAAGGAAATTGATGTTTAAAAGAGAGGCCAATAGCCCAACCGGCGTGGCTCAGTGTTTGAACGTTGATGTATGAACCAGGAGGTCATGGTTCATTACCGGTCAGGGCACATGCCTGGGTTGCCCTCTCAATCCCAGTAGGGGCCTGCAGGAGGCAGCCAATCAATGATTCTCATCATTGATGTTTCTGTCTCTCCCTCTCCCTTCCTCTCTGAAATCAATAAAAAAAATACATATAAATATATATATATTTTTTAAAAATATAAAGAGGCCAATAGAAATAACAACTTCCATGCTTTAAGCTTTTGCTACATGTCTGGCAATGAGTTATGCACTTTGCACACACACAAACATACCTATTTTGCGAGTTATGTATTATTTTCAGTATATAGATACATATGCTGTCTCAATCAGTAGTGTCCTTCCCTCTATAGTTTGTTCTTTAATCAGAGTACTGTCTTACTTGACTTTGGGCAGCTTAATTCATCTCCAGTTGCAGTGTAGAGCCTGAGGAAATGTAAATTCTCCAAGCTGCCTCTCCTTCAAACTCCCCAAAGTAAATTTTGTTCCAAAACTAATTCAGGAGCCATCTCCATAAAGTTGCTGGCCAGCAGTACTTGAGCAAGGGCAATCAAAGATAACCTTTCTTTGGGGAATGAATGAGGTCTTCATCTCTAGGTGTGCTGGATATCTTCTCATTCCTTCCAGATTACTCTCCTCTCTCCTGTATTTTATTCTCTACCCTTGGAGACTAACCTGCATGAATTTCATTAATGGGCTCCCTGCACTTTGGCTTCATGATGGGTTCAGCCAATAGAGAACTCCGGCAGAAGACTGGGAGGGAAGACACCACTCCCCTGCCGTCACCTGGGCCTTTGAGTAAAGGTCACTGCTTTTCTCAGGGCAATCTCTCCTTTCAGGTCCTAGTAACCACTATCTTTCTTTGTCTTTTCAGGCCTAAGGCTGTTACTAGCCTCCAGTTACTGACCCATCCATCCCTTGCCCACATTTTAAAAAAAAATAGCCCTTCATGCCCTGGCTGGTGTGGCTCAATTGGTTGGAGCATCATCCGATACACCAGAAGGTAGAGAGTTCAATTCCCCATCAGGGCACATATGCCGGTTGCGGGACCGGGGTGCATACACGAGGCAACCCATCGGTCATTCTCACATCAATGTCTCTCTCTCTCCAGTAAATTAAAAACAGCCCTTCATTATTTAGAGAATACCATCTATTTCCTGTTTGGACCCTAATATACCTGGTAAAAGTAGGTGATCTTTTGGATTCATAGGCTCCATATTTTTCATCCATGTACTTGAACCTTTCTCTCATACATGTAACCTTACATTTTTATGAGTCAACAGTACTAAAGGGTCAGCTGCTGAATTAAGTAGCAGAGAGTGACTCATACCTGTGTGGTTCCCAAGTGTGGGATAGTGGCCTCAAGGAGACATAAATCTGAGAGACAATAATAGCTTGGACCCCTGTGACTTAGCTCCCAAAGAACCCAAGATGCTTAACAGCTTTTCAAGCTTTGTGACCGTGGAACCTTCTGTGGTTCAGGTCCCCAAAGCCTTCCACAAGCTGATGAACTCTGCCTACTGGGGCCCTGGTTTCTCCATAACCTCCCAGGATACCTCTGAGAAATCAGCTTAGTAATCCCTCAGGATGACAACTTTATCCTCCTTTTGGCACATTCTAGTTTTTCTAAAGACAAAGTTTGAGCTAATATCTTAATTTTTAAAAAAGACTATCAGCCAATTCCTTAATTGGGGTCATGTTTATCCCTCTACTGTCAGTGATAATACTTTCTTTGAATTCATCCCCTTAATTTATTATTTACTACTGTCTTGTCAGGATGAGGTATATCATGAGTATTAATGAATTGCATATTGGTAGTAGTCTATTTGGGGCAAATACCCATTTCCCACAAAGCACTTAATTTAAACCCATATATTTATATGCTGCTTTACAAACCCATTGCCGTATGTTCTTTCCATACTTTACAAAAGAAATTGAGGCTTTGATATGGCAGTATGACCAAGGTCACACACAAAAATATTAACTGGCAGACTCCAAGGACTGTTGCTCTCACTGCTACATAGTTGCTTCCACTAGCTTTGAGAAGGTTCTGCGAGTCCACTTCAGGCACTCTCAGAGAATTCTCCATGCTTTCTAGATAATAAGTGAACGCCCTTCACCACTAAACTGAAGCCAGGACTTTAACCTGTAAATTGCTGCTGCCTGCAGGCACAGGTTAAATTTCTATTGTACTTCTCTTTTGGGTCTATATTTATTTTTTATTGATTTCAGAGAGATGAAGAGAGAGAGAGAGAGAAACATCCATGATGAGAGAGAATCGTGGATCGGCTGCCTCCTGCACACCCCACACTGGGGATCGAGCCCGCAACCCGGGCATGTGGCCCTTGACCGGGAATCGAACCCGGGACCCTTCAGTCCACAGGCGGACGCTCTATCCACTGAGCCACAGTGGACAGGGCTGGGTCTATATTTAAACAAAGGATCATTTTTACCCCTTTCCCTGTGGCCATCTTCAGGGCAAGAACGAAAGTATTTGTGAGACTTGTCCCTCAGAGGCATGTGAAAGGCTGCATGCAGCCTTAAATTTTTTTTTTTCTTTGATCTGGCTTTAACACCTTGGGTTTTTAAAAAATATTTTTTTATTTATCTCAGAGCGGAATGGAGAGGGAGAGGGAGGTAGAAACATCAATGATGAGAATCATGGATCGGCTGCTTCCTGCACGCCCCCAGCGGAGCAGCCGCCGCCCTGACCAGGGACCTCCTGGTTCATAGGTCCAGGCTCAACCACTGAGCCACTTCAGCTGGGCTTACCACCTTGGTTTGCAGGGGATAATGAAGTCAGGTGATTGGAAGATTCTCCACCCCGTCCTTGCTCTCCCCCACCATCTAGGAAACTAGCAGTGGCTTCCAAGTATCTTGGTTTAAGAAAGGCATCTAATGAAGGGAAGACAGACCTGAGGCCCTCTCCAACCCGGTGCAACGAGCTCCAAGCAGTGTGGACTCTGGAGGACCACCGAATGTGGCCCAACAAGCTGAGGTGTGAGCAATGTTCAGAAGGCATTTCAAAACCTTGAGGGAAAAGCCTGTAAATGAAGGTTGTAAGGACTCAAGGGCAAACATTACTCAGAAGATCACAAATGAGGAACAGCCTACGCCTGAGTTTGGAGGAAACCACGTCACAGCTGCCAGGCTTTCTCCTTTAGAAAGGTTTTAGACATTATCGTACTTGAGCCTCTCAAACAACCCCATTTTTTTTTACATGAGGACAACCACTTAGGGCAGAGTTTTGACTTGTCAGGTCACAAAGTAGAAACAATCCCAGGGCTCTTCAAGTTGTTCTTAGCGGTTTCCCGCAGAAGGCATAAATGCCTGAAGGCAGCGAACCGGGAGGCGTCCTTAGCTGCAGGGCTTGATCCGGCCTCCAGGCGGCGCCAGCAGCGGGGGGCGCGGCCTAGGGCTCCAACCGGGCGGACACTCCGGCCACGCGCGGGCGAAAAACACGATTTGTAAATCCGCAAAAGTAGCCACAGCTGGCGCGAGGCCTTCCGTGGCCTCAGCGTGGAGGTAGTGGGCGGAGCAGGCGGTCCTGTTCGCCCCTCCCATTGGTCCCCGGGGGTAACTGACAGGCATCTACAGCCAGTCCCAGCCGGAGGAACATCAGGACGATCGAGGACGGCCTCAGGCGTCGCGAGACGCTGCGCGTGCGCACGACGATCCCCGCGCTCGGCACCCCTCGGGCTCCGCGAAGGGAAACTGCGCCTCAGGGAACAGCCGGGGCAGACCCCGGACTCCCACAGGACCGAGTCCTTTGCTGTCTTTTTGCAGCGTCCCCCTCATGCAACCTAGACCCTTGGAATTCTCTTTAGGACAAGATTTCCTGAGGTGAAAGTTAAATCACTTACGGGGCGGCTTCCTTTTCTTTCTCCAAAAATATCCTCCCCCACCCCACGGGACAGACTACGAAAAAGTCCCTCTTAGCTCAATCCAGAAACGGGCTCCTAGTGCCCTCCCCAAGCCCACCTTGGGCCTCCTGGGCCGGATTTATCTCCTCGCCTCGTGTGTGTGTGTGTGTGTGTGTGTGTGTGTGTGTGTGTGTGCGCGCGCGCGCTCATCTTCAGGAAACCTTTCCTGATTAACCCCGGGGGACTGCAGCCACGCAATTACTCGGGAGGCCAAAGATTCGGGGGCAAAGGCGCTGGGAGGGAGCCAGCCGGTCCCGCCCCGCCCCGCCCCCCGGCGCGTGAATGAGGCGGCGGCTCGCGGACGCGGCTGTATTGGGGACACGGCTGTATTGGGGAGCGAAGGCTCCTACACGGTAGGAGGCACCTCCCAGGAGGTCCGAGGATCAGTACACAACGTGCGTGGCCCCAGCCCCGTCCGTCCGTCCGTCCGTCCGCCCGCCTGCGGCCCGCCCGGGGCCCAGTCCAGGGAGGAAGCCCCGAGGGGCGAGTTAAGGCAGCTTGGCTGAGGTGGGGGAGTGGGAGAGCGCAGCCCCTCCAAAAAGGCTGGCTCACTGAGGGGCGGGCTTCTCGCCTCCCACTCCTCTCCTGAGGGGACAGCGGGGAAGACAGTCAATAAATAAGCCCGAGGCGGGCAGGGCCCCGGGGACTGAGTCCGGGAAGGCCGGAGGTGTGGGACCCGGGAGGGGTGGCCTGGCCTTGGAGACCAGTCCGCGCTCGCGGCCGAAGCGGAGCGGCTTCCTTTACAAGTTAAAATGGCTGCCGCCGGGGACGGCCAGCGGGGCGGAGGGCGCGACCGGGGGCAGCTTCGGGGGCAGCTGGGGCTTCTCCATGTCCACTCTCTTCAGGGTGCGGCCCCGGTAGCCCTCGGGGCGGCCCAGGTACAGGTGTCTCCCGGAGTACCGAGAAGGGCCTCCCGAGGGGACACGAGTGAGCAGGGTGGGGGGCGCCCGGTGGGAGGAGAAGGGCAGCCTCCGGCTGCCGCCCACCCCCAGCCGGGGAGCGGGGACCGGCCGGCCGGGGGGCATCGGGCACTGCCCGTCTGGGGGCACGTCCAGCCGCAGTGGGGGGGCGCGTTCCCGGGGCAGAAGGCTGGAGCCGGCCAAAAGGGTGGGGGCCGGGGCGGGCTCCAGGGGGAGCGCCCGCGGGGTCAGGGGGCCTAGGGGCTCGGCACCCCTCCGGGCTGGCTGCGGGGCGTGCAGGTAGCGCAGCAGTTCCTCCAGGGTGGTCACCTCCACCGCCTGCCCCGGGCAGCCGCGCGGCGGCGGCCTCACCAGCACGCGGGGCGCCGAGCCGCCGGCCGCGTTCCCACGCGCGGGGCCCGGGGCCTCCTTGGCGTTGTTCCCATTCTGGTTCCACTCCCAGGGGCCCCCTGCGTTGCGGAGGTGCTTGACGGGCAGCTCGGGCGTGGACTCCGGGGTGGGCAGGCAGGCCAGGTCCGGCGGGGACCCGGCCTCGGGAGGAGGCAGGAAAGTGGTGTAGAGCTGGGGCGTCAGCGCGGGGTCTCCCTCCTTGGAGGGCGGCGGCGGCTCTGGGCCCGGCCCGTGCAACCGGGCCAAGCTGCGAAGGGAGAGGGGGCGCGGGAGCCCGGGGGTCTCCATGTCCTTGCTCCGATGTCGGTGGGCGCGGCGACAAGCGCAGGAGACCAGAAGGCCGGAGACTAAGGCGCCCAGGGCGAAGGCTGCGGCCACACAGGCCAGGAGCAGTGGGATGGGGACCGAGCGGGAGGCTGAGGCTGCGGGGAGGTCACTGCGCACGCCTGCCAACCAAGAGGGAGGAGGCTTAGCGAAAGCAGGAGGGCTGGATGGCAAGTTGCAAAGTTTCATCACTCCTGCTGCTGCTCCGCTTCACTCCAACACTTTTTTTGACCCTCCCACGCACACCACCCCTCAAACACAAGCTAGAGCTTGGGCCTGGGGAGTCCCCATCCCAGCTCTGGCCCCTGAAGCCAAGACAAGAGCAACTGCCAAACTGCCCCAGCAGAAGGAGGCGGGGCTGGGATGCCCACCTTCGGGGAGGGGAGGCTCCAAACAGGCATTAGTGAGCGCCAAACACAGGACGGTAAAGGGCTTAGAATTCTTCAAGAACCAGCAGCCCACACTTCACTCCTGTCCCTCCCAGCCGGCCCCCTTACCCTGAGTGTGAGCTCCAAGAGTGGAAGACTGGGGCCGGGGGTGGGCTTCACTGGGGGGGCTGGGGGTCTCAGGGGAAGGGCCAGGACCCAGAAGCACTGGTGACAGAGACCAGGTCAGAGCCAGTGAGGCTCCTGCTCTCCACCTCTGACACCCATTGAGCAGTTCTCTCCCTCCCACCCCCAGTTGGAACCCAAAGGCCCAGAACTCCAGCCTCTGTTTTCCTTTGGCTGAGGGGAGGGGCTCACCATGCAGGACATTCATTGACGTGTTCAAAACTATGAAGCACCCTATTACGTGCCAACCACCGAGCTGTTTGCTGGGTATTTGGAAGATGCTAACTGTTCTATGACTCGGGGTGTCCAGGGTGCTGGTCTGCTGCTGCCATGGGCACAGACTTGAGTGAGTGTGGGATGAGCGAGGGAAGTGAAGTTGGGACAAGACTCACCATAAGCAGAGTTCCCTGTGCCAGACTGACTCCCGGTAGCTCCGTCTATGAAGGGACAGAGGGCAAAGATGAGAGCAGGGGGAAGCTTCGTGAATAGGGATGACTGTGCCACAGAAGGGGAGAAAGACAAAACCCATGCCTGCACAGTATCTGGCCCTCAGAGCCATGTGCAACTGTGGCTACAGCTGCAGCCTCCCCTTCTGTTTACCTTGGCAGTCACCATGCTCCATGGATTCCTGGTTCCCAGCTGGATCCACATCAGTCCTAGGAGGACATGGAGATGACTCAATGCAGTTATACATCTTGCCCCCATCCCCCACCCTGGCCCTCAACTTCCTCTCTTATGGTGGGGAACTTTCTCCTTAGGAGATCTGGGAGCCCCTCACTTACCCACGAGGTCCCCTGATATCCACACAGCCTCTGGAGCTATGCCATCCACAGTATGGGTCCTGAGAAGCCAAACAGCTCCTAGGGAAAACTGAGTCATGTGAGGCTGGGACCTTCTCCATTCTAATCACATTCCATTCACCTGCCTCTTCTACGCTCACCCTGGCCTACAGAAGGCTTTTAGCCCAATATTCCCATCCTATCCAGCCTAAACCCTGTTCCAGACCCTAGTTCCTGTGCCCCTGCAGAATGCTTGAGGCATCTCCCCACCAACCATCCCCTATATTTCCCCCAATGCCTGCATTCCAGAGTTCCTGCTGGCCCAGGGAGCCCACCCAGGCAGGGCTAGCCTCAGGCCCCTCTCACCTCCGACAGGCCCCATGCCGGGCACACCGGCTGAGAGGGAGGTAGATGATGCAGCCAGAAAAAGCCACAAAGAGCCGGTGACCTTCAGTGTCCAGCTCCAGCCCTATCACCTGCCGTGCTGTTTGGGCCGCCCGCTTCCCACTGCACCTAGGGTGAGGCCAAAAGGAATCAAAGAAGGGGCAGGCCTGGTGAGGTTCTTTTTTCCCTGAAGGTGGTGAGAGGCACAAGCAACTAAGTATGGCTCATGAGCTGATGTTCCTGAGTGCCCCCCTGCCCCACCACACTGTCCAGCTTCTCACCAAGCCCCTCTCTCTACGCCATAGCTTCTGCCCTATTGAAGCCAATGTTGGAGCTCCCACCCCATTCCCACATCCCCATCTACCATCTCGCATCCCATTCCTGTTCTGCAGGCGGCCCGCCAGACAAAGGCCTCGTCCTCACCGGGAGGGGCTGTAGGCATTGATCTCTTCCAACAGGATGGGCTCCCGTCCTCCAGATGGTCCCCCTGGGGGCAGCACCTTCAGCACTGTCCCATCATTGGAGCCAAGGAACAGGACTGTGGTGTTACTATAGGGACCAGCCGTGCCATCCACAGCTACCTGGGTCAGTAGGGCCCTGGAGGAATAAGCCTTAGGTCAGGGCAACCCGGCTAGTGGAAGCTTGGTGCTCCAAGGACAGCCCATGTGTCCTGGTACCCACTCCTGGGTCCTTCCCCAACCCAGGGTTTCCCTTCCCTTCCACTTTCATGGGTACTTCCTCCCACCACTGTGATTTACCTAGTGGGGTCAGAGGAGGAGAGTGACTGAGAAGGGAGGGTAGTGGTCAGTGTTTTTTTAGCCCCATACCTGCTGGTGAGGGTAAGGAGAGGCTGGTGGGTGGCAGGTGGCACAGTGGGGTCCAGCAGTGGGTGAGCCTTGATGAAAGTCAGGACATCATCAGGGAGATCTCGAGAAGAGGGGAATAAGGCAGCTACACCCACTCCTGCACAGGATCCTGGCCTGGTGGGCACATGGGAAGGGGCAGCCTTAGGGCAGGGAGCTGGGACTTGGGCTCTGTGCTCCCCACACACACTGCTCCTAACATGATGGGTAGCCCTTGCTTCCCCTCCACACACTCACACTACTGCTTCCCTTCCCAGGTGCAGCTTGCCAGTCCCACTGCCAACACACCACAGCCTCCTCCCCAAGCACTGCACACTTTTCCCTTTCCTTAGAGCCCCATTTCGAGAGCAGACACTGCTTGAATCTGACCCATAAAACCCACCCCCATCCTGAGTACCTGGGGGAGGGGACCCTGTCCTCAGACACAGGGGTCCAGGCCCCATCCGAACTCCTCTGCTCCTTGAACTTGCCCTCAAACCCACGTTCAATATCATCCAGGTAGAAGGCACAGACTGCAGAGCCAGGGATGCTGAGGAAGCCAGAAAAGGATGCGGGCTAGGTGTTAGAAGAGACAGCACAGCTCCTTCCAGGTAAGACATGGCAGCTACCCTTCATGCACCATATTAGGGGGCAGAGCCTGAGAGGGTGGGGTGCCCCTGGATGCCACGCTAGTAGAAGAAAGATGGGCAAAACAGCAACTGGCTTTGAATGGACCATCCCCTCACTGACGCCATCAGTAAACTTTGAAAGAGGAGCTTGGATGCTGGTGGGGCAGGGGACAGACTGGGCCACATTGGTCACTCTAATACCAACCTATTGGTCTGGGTGCTGAAGACCCCAAAGAGAGCAGGGCGGCCATACAAGTTCACAGGCCCAGTCAAGGCCTGTAAGACGTCAAAATAGAAGGCAGCATCCCCAGGGACAGAGCAGTTGAGCCGAAGCTTCAGGAAGGAAGTCCAATGACGGTCCAAGGCCCGAGGTGAGCCACCCATGTCACGCTTACACACACGGGCCACACGGGAGAACTGTACCTGAAGGGGGAAAGTCGGGGACGAGGGGAGAACAGTGAGAGACAACCTCAGGGCCAGCGAGATGAGAGGAATGCAGTGAGTTAGAGCACCAGGACACAAATGTTAGGGATGGAGCAAAGGAAGGGTATGCTGTACGAGGTCATTCTGGTTAAGGATGAGGGACACAGCAGGATATGGGGGCAGAGGGCTAGGGTTACTCCAACTTGGGGGTCCAGAGTCTAGGGGATTGCATTGTGGAGATCAGAGTCAGGAGCTGTCCCCTGACTCGGACTACCTTCACAGGACCCATCAAAACCCTCAGCTACCCACCCCAGCTGCCCACCACCTCCTTACCCTCCCCAGCCGGGTGTCCTCCACAGAGACCTCTCGGAAGAAGAAGTAGACATGGTCTCCATGCTCCAAGGCATGGACAAAGTGTGGCTCTGAGGGGGAGTGACAGGAAAGGGTATGGAAGAGTATCGGTACCTGCTCAGAAACTCCTGGCCCCATACAGACTCTCCCCTCTGCATACATGGACACTGCCTGCTCCCTGCCACGGTCCTCCCCAGGCACCTCCTCCCCAAGAGCAGCCTCCCTCCCCCAGGCCCGCCCTGACCTCGGAGCCACTTGGAGTCGTACTTGGCTGAGCGGAGTGGGGGCTGAGGGCCAAGGCTTCTGTAAACTACAGCATCACTGGCCTGGAAATCCGCAGCTGTGGCTGAATACAGGCTGCCCTCTGGAGGGATGGGGAGGGTGGAGTCAGGGGATCTGCTTTCTGGCTCTTTTGGGCCTCCCACACCCCTACCTCAGTCTGACTCTGGCCTCTAGCTCAGCCCTCCATTCAGGAGCATGGGGGAAAGACCAAATTGGGAGAAGGGCTAAGGTGGGAGCTCCCTCCAGCCACGTGCCTGCTTCTCACATGCCCAGGTGCTCACCTGCAAAGACAGCTACGTTGGACTGGGTGGCATCAAAGGGGCATCGAGCCTGCCCACTCAGCTCTTCACCCTCCTGCTGCAGCGAAGTTATCTGGAAACAGGGAACAGGTTCTTGGAACCCTTGGGGTCTTAGAGTCAGGCTCCATAGCCTACTTCCTCATGTCCCCTTGCTTCCTTCCCCCACCCCTTCTGGACTGGACCCCTGAACCCTGGGCACTCCCATTCCCCCACCCCCACTGGTCTGTCCGCAACAAACTGTCCACTTGAGTTTCCCTCCCATACCCATCCTGACCCCCGCACTCTCGCCTTTGTACCCCATAGCTGCGGCACACGGGGCTGAATGAGTTCGTTCCACAAGCAAGGAGTGTCTGCGAGTCCCAGGGAACGAGAACACGGATGTAGTTGTAGCACTCGTCCTAGAGAACACAAAACTCGATGTCAGTGACAGGGTCCCTGGGACTGGGACAGGGGAACACAGGAAGTAAGTCCACTCCCCTTGAACAGTCAGAACAATGTGGGGTAAAGTTCCAACTAAGCTGTTCACTAGCCCTGCGGCCTTGGGCAAGTCCTTTATTGGACCCTCACTTTTCTTTTTTGTGAAGCATGTGAAAGCAGCTAAAAACCATTAATTCTCTTTCCTGCACATTTTCCTCTGTGTCCTGAGATGAGAGGAGTGGGTAGGAAATTGGGCACAGGACAAGACTGCTTGGACAGAGCCTGGAGGCAGGGTAATCTCCTTCCCTCAAAATTCTCCTTCCACTCCTCACCGTCAGCTTCCCCCGAACAGCGCAGTTCTCCATGTCTTGGCTCCTCCATGTTAGATACTGAAGGGAGAGTGGGAGAGGGAAAATCAGGGGACAACCTGGACCCCCGCCTACATAGTGCTTCTTTTGGATTCTTTTTCCCACCCCCTTGACTCCCATTAGACCTTCCCCAGCCTCATCTCTGTGTGCACCTCCTCCCAACCAGCCCTCACCTTGTTGGGCACCAGTCCCTCCCCTTCTTCTTGAGCTTGTAGATCGAAGGAGAAAACATGATCCCTGAGGAGACAGGTAAAGAGGGATCAGAGACAAGCCAAGGCACCCACCTGAGCTCCTCAGTCCTACCCTTGTCCACGTTCAGCTGCTCAGGGGCAAGCAGTGCGGACCTCCTGCTCTCTACCCTCCCCTTCCTCCATGCCTTGGCATTTGTGCTCTGGGTCCGAGCATATCCGTGTCCCAGGAGCTTTCGTGTCAGCCCCACAACTGTGCTGCTGCTAGTTTACCGGGCAGCCACTAGCAAGGTCCGGTTCAAGGTCAGGAATTTCTGGAAGTCAAGCCCAAGTTCTGCAACCACAGCATCCTCCTCCAGGCCCCGGAACCAGGATAATGGGGAAGTACCTGGAAGGCACAGAGAGGTGGGTGCTGAGAGCCCGCCAAGAGACTACACACTCCCTCAACACCCTCTCCAACCAGATGAAACCCAGCCATGGACACAGTGGATATGTGAGATGAGTTGTGAGGTATTAATTAAGTAACCTATGAAGAAAAATAATACCAGCTAACTCTGAGCACTTAACCTCTGCCAATCTCTGTGTTAGCACCTTAGGTGCATTGTCGCAATACAACAACCCTATGGGGTAGGTACTAATGGTGGTCCCATTTTACAGATGAGTAGCTTGAGGCTTAAAGCCATTACGGAATTTGCATAACTCATTTAGCTTGGAAGCAGCAGGTACCTGGATTCAGCTGTCGGACTCCAGGGGACTCCAGAGCGGAGCCCAATCCCTTCTTGGTGCTGCCTTAGGGCTAGTGATTCTCTTTTGTGCCCACAATGTACTCTGTCCATTCTGGAGCTTTTACTCACCCCATTTCTCCCAGCCCTCTTTTTGCACCCTCCCCTCAAGGCCCTTCACAGGCCACCTCAGCCCTCCAAGGTTTCTGCCTCCTCTGACCAACCAGCACCCACCTGACCTGAGTATGGAAACCAGTCATCAGTACTCAAAAGGAGTCTAGAGTGCAGGGGTAGATGGTTGAACATTGCATAGTGCTTAGAACTGTGTCTGGCACAGATAAGTGGTAGCTATCTTATCTATCCCCTAATAGTTACTCCCAATAACCTGAGTGCAGTTCCTTCATCCTTAAAATTACTCTAAATCCTACATATATAACAGGAACCTGAAAATAGATAACATTCTCAGAAAAAGTGGGTTAATGGTTTCCCTCACAGTAGGACATGGTAATAGGATTGGCACAAGTGGTGGAGAGGGATGTGAAAGGTGCTGGGAACCACTGAACTAGTCCCAAGCCTTCCTTCTGCAGCTGATGATAATGGTAAACACACAGAAAGCATGCACTTTACATGTATTACCTAATTTAATCCCTAAGTAACTCTGTGAGGTGGAATACTATTATCTGCACTTTATAGATGAGGAGTCTGAGGCAAAGAAAGGGTAAAGTACTAGACCAAAGTCACATAGCTAGTGAGCAACTTTGGCCTGGCTGAGAGTCATGCTCTTAACCACCATACGATGCTGCCTCAAAGTGAAGAAAGTTGGCCCAGGGATGAGAAGTGACTGCAGTGAGGTGCCAGCTCTCTTCATCTGTCTGCTCCCCTTTGCTGGTCAGGCTCGGAGCTTCATTGAGGCTGGGAGCCTTCCCGCACCTTGCCTCCCACACATAGGTCTCAAGTGTTTTATTTTTTAATTTTTATTTTTTATTGAGTTCAGAGAGGAAGGGAGAGAGAAATAGAAACATCAATGATGAGAGAGAATCATTGATCGGCTGCCTTCTGCACGCCCCACACTGGGGATCTAGTCCACAACCCGGGCATATGGCTTGACTGGGAATCAAACTGTGATCTCCAGGTTCATAGGTCGACACTCAACCACTGAGCTATGCCGGCTGGCCGGGCCTCAGTGTCTAATTTCTAAGCTCACACCCCAAGAGTGGTACTGGGCACTCACCTTGCAGGTCAGAGATCAGCAGAGGGAGGGGATCCCGGGGAAAGGTGGCCTGGGTGTGGGGAAGTGAGAGCAGCAGCAGCAGTAGCAGCAAGGGCATGAAGTAGGGGGCACGGAGCATCCTGTGCGGGGCAGCTCAGGCCCCAGGGGGTGCCCCCTCACCCATATGCTGGCCCTGAAAGAGGACACAGAAAAGTGGGGGGAGGGGCCAAATTCTCTCCACCCTTGAAGCAGGCAGGCTCCTCCCCTGGTGTATCCCCAGAAGACCCTAGGGAATGGGGAAAAGAACCCTCTCTGGCACTGCCTTAGTCCAACCAACTGTCACTGTCACTCAAGGCCCTACCCTCTCCAACTGGCCCAGACTGGCTGGTGTGAGGCCTGCCTGCATGACCCCAGGTAAGGACAGGACACACCTGCTCCCCCTCCCAGCCTTCTCACTCAGCCTATCCTCCCCTCTCCAGACTGGGCCTGGGACATTCAATAGGTGACACCTCCTGGCCCCCCTCTTGCTAACCCCTTCTCAGCTATAATTAGACACTGAAGCCTTAAAATTATAAATAGTGACTCCTTGGCACTGGGAGGAGGCAGAGGGCACCATGTCTGACTCCCCCTACGTTTCAGACCCCCAGGGCACCGTGGAAGCACCACAGGCACTGAGCCCAGGCAGAGGCAGCTGTGAGAGAGCCACTATCCTCTTTAGGGTTGAGGAAGAACACAGTTGGGGAAGGCAGCCTAAGGGTCATTGTCCTGGTCTAAACTCATGCTTCAGGGGCCCTCCCCATTGCTAGGGAGAAGCTGGGGGGAGAGGGGGGAGGAGGGAGGGGAGAGGGGAGTTGCTGCTGTCTTCGCCAAAAATGAATCTGCATCAAAGCCAGATCAGAGGCTAAATTTAGCTCTGGCTGCAGCTGTCTGCCCGACCACTGTGCCCCTTCCCAGCCTCTCTATCCCCCTGCTCCCTCCCCGGCTCCTAAGAACCAGTGCTTCTACTTAATGGGGGGCGGGGGAAGTGCAGGCCCACCCCCTCTGAGGAGCCAGGGATAGAAGGGGCTACACTGGTGAGGAGAAATGGCTGTATATGTCCCTCTTTCTCTTCCTTCCCTCTTCGGGCTACCTCGAAATGGAAATATAAATAATTCAATGACAGGCAGGCAATCATAGTCCAGGAAAAGAAGGGCAGGGTGGGAGGGATGGTGAGACAACCCTCCTTCCCACCCATCAGCCTCCCCGCTCTGGCTGGGACCCACAGTGGGAGGTGTACACCAACTCCCTGCCTTCCCCTGAAATTGAAGTAAGGGTCTGAGCAGGTTCCAGAAATCAGGCCAGAAAGGGTGAGAATCCTTTCTTTTGGTGAACAGACAGCTACCTTTTACCAGTCCTCAGTTGCCCATCCTGCCATGCCCCCTAAAGAAGAGACCCTGGGCTTCCTGGCCCAGCCCATTCCATCTCCCCAACAATTCCACTCTTGGAGCCAGGACTCAAGTGTACCCACCCCCACTCCAGCGTCACTGATGGGGAGATTGACGTCAGATGGGGTCTCAAGAGAGCTAGAGGAGGGGAAGGGGTAGTAATACCTAACGATGACCCCCCCTCCCTGGAGGCAGAGCAGTCAGCTAGCTAACGACCCTCTGGTGCTAAAAAGCCAAGTCTCCCTCTCCCACACTTCCACCATGTTCCTGGATGCTGGGACTCCCAAGGGAAGAGGTAGGGACACAGATTATCTCCTATCCTTCTCCTCCTGCCCCCCCCCCCCAGTTGCCCTGGGCAACGAGTATCTTCACCCAGGAAACAACTTTGATCTGTAGCAAGTGGGGAGAACATCCAGACTCGCTGCCTGCTCCCAGGCCATGCCAGCTTCCATCCCCGCCCTCAGGATCTGCTGCCCTTTCCTTACCTGGGTGATGACTGCTGTTGGGGTTTGAGGATAGACCTTTGACCTGATGGAAGGAGGGACAGAGGAGGGAAGAGACTGTTACTACACCTCCTTACCACATCCCTTAAAAGTAAATGTGAATATTCAGAAGTCTAGTGAGACTAGGATAGAGGAGATGCTGCCGTGAGTGTGTGTGTGTGTTGACATTGAGCTTGGTTAGGAAGGTGCTGGCTGCTTCATGCCCAGAGATGTGAGGGCAGGGGCTGGGGCTGGCTCCTAGCCAGAAACTGCTGAAACTGCAGGGCCAGTCTGGGGAAAGAGGTAACTGGGAGAGTTTGTGGGGCATGATGACCACTCCCACGTTAAACCCTCAGAATCCAGCAGCCTTCTTAGCAAAAGCGCCCTAGCTGGGGACAATAGAGGCTAATTTGCATCTCATTTACATGCTCTTCATTTCTAGGCAAAATGTTGATATCAGGCATCCCTGGCCCCTTCCTTCTTCCCTGAGTGAGCAGGCCTTGCCTCCCTCTCACCCAATCTCCTTCCACCCCATCCCCCACGTAGGTCCAGCCTCTAAAAACACTTGGTTGGCCTTTGCATGAGCCCCTAGACTTAACTATGATATAGCTTTAAGAGGGCTTTCCTTCGCTGTTTTGGGGGAGCAGCATCTGAGCAGCCTGGGGACAGGCTTATCCTGCTGGGACCAATCCCAGCTGCTTCATACCCCCATCTGAAACAAATGGGGGAGGCCTGGCCGCCTTTCTCCCCCTCCTCTTCCCTTGCTGGAAAGAGGAAACAGCCTTTCTCTCCTCTCCTGGCCCCGAAGCCACCTCTGGGGAGTGGCCGAGGTCAAAGCCAGAGTCTAGCGGGGGCTGGGGACGAGATGGAGAAGGGGAGACCGGGCTGGGGACAATAGCAGGAAGCCCTCCGGCTGGTCGCCCGCCCCAGTCCACCTTCCTCTGAGGGAGCGGGGGGCGCGCTGAGGAGCCGCGCGGAACAGACGCGTTCGCACCTCCAAGACATTTCCCCCACCCTTAGCTCTCAACCCCCAGCTCACACCTACCCTCCCTCCCACCCAGCCCCCAACAAGGATAATCCAGGTGTCTATAGCCTCGCTTCGGGTGGGCCCGGGGCCAGGGGCTCGACGTGTCTCCCCCTCACTGGATCCGAGGCTCCGAGAGGGGCGGGTAGCAGAGTCTGGGCCGGGACCGGGTCCCAGAGCCACGTTAGCGGGAGGAGGGGCTGGAGGGGCCTGCAAGCACAGACCAAGTAGGGATGGAAGCGGGGGGCGGGGAGCAGAGGCGGGTCTCCGAGGCCAGGGAAACAGGGTCAGAGGCTGGGAACCGACGAGGGCGGGTCCGGGGCCAGCGCCGACCCGGGTCGGCAGGCTCGGAGGCAGTCGCCAGCTCGTCTCCTCCTCGGGAGACCTAGGTCTAACAAAGCCCCGGACAGAGTGGGGTGCGGGAAGGAGATGGACTCTGGGACTGATGTTTCTTGAGGACCCCATTCCCCGACACTGTGCCGGAGCCAATCCCTTGGGAGGTGCAAGCCCAAGGACAGAGGTGCAGCCGTGACACCAAAGTCCGAAACGACGCGGCCCGCCCCCCCCCCCCCTTCCCATTCTCGCAGGGGCATCAAGAGGATCTGGTTTTACGCGGGTATCGGAGCCTTAGTTTCCCTGATGGGGAGGCAAGGGACCAGGTTTTCCACCCTCCGCACAGTGCGCGCCTCAAAGCATCCATCTTCGCGCTCCCCAATTCAGGAGACAAGACTCAGAGAAGCTCGGTCGGCAGAGGCGCCCAGACCCTGCGCCTACAGTACAGTGACGCGCTCGGCTACAGCCCCCTCCGCGCACCCCAACTCCATCGACCCTCTCCGCCAGCCAGGCACACCGCGCACTGGCATCTCCCGGGTCCCTCTCGCACTTAGGAATCTGGACTCCAGCCTGCCGCGCCCAGTCCTCCCTGCCTCCCTGCAGCCCTGTCCCAGCTCCGGGTACTTGCTCCGAGATCCGAGCTAGCGGGATCGAGAGGGCAGCGGGCGGGCAGCGGCCCCGCACCGCGACGACTTCGCAATCCGTGGTTGGGGCTCTGGCGAGGTGTGATGAGCGTACGAGTTGGACCGAGCTTGAATCTGGGTTCCCGGGCGCTGTCCAGTCCCGCAAGACCAGTCGCAGCCCCCAATCCCGCCGCGGGTCCGCGGAGGAAAACAATGCGACCGCCGGGAGGTCTGGGCCGGGCCCCAGCAGCCCCTCCCGCCTCCCGGTCGGACCCGCCTCCGGCCCGCCTCGAGGTCGCCGCAACTAATCCGGCTCTCGCAGGCTGGCTAGACCCCGCCTCCTCGACACCTTTCCACCAATAGTCCTCCTCGAGGGCGGGGCGCCTGGAGCACCGCCCACTGAGAGGCCAGGCCGGGAGCTGAGCTGGAGACCCAAGCCAAGCTCGAGCTGAAGAGACCCCGGACTACTGCTGAGAGCCTGACAGAGGAGGGGGTCACACGTTTTAACACGGAGAGGCCTGGAAAGAAAGAGCAGCTGGGAGGAGACAAGAAACCCAGGGACCTCAGCTGGGCTAGGCTGTCAGAGCCGGCGGGACCCTCCCTCCCCTCCTTTCCTCTACAATGGCTTTGGCTACTCTGCTCCCTGGGGAGTCTCCCGCCGCCCACTCTGCCCCCAATTTTCTGTTCGTCTTCTCTAGTCTTTTTACCTCAACCCTCTTATTTCCCCCCATGTGCCTCCTCTGGTTCCTCCTGACCCCAATAAGAGGCCTGCATGCACTTAAGGCTTGAGGCCTGGGAAAGGAAGGAGGTCTCCCTAGTCCCCATCACCTCCCCCCTCCCACCTCTACTGCCACAGCAGGACTAGCTTGGGCAGCTACTACTAAGCCAGGACCTAAGGAGCCAGGATGCCAGAGTGGCTGGTAGTCGGGCTACTAGTTGATGGAAGAAAACAGGTGAGTCAGGCTAAAGCCAAAAGAGAGATGTGGAGATCAGGACAAACTGACTCAGAGAATCAGAGGAAAAGTGACCAGCTGTCCCAATTCCACATAGCCTCACTGTCCCCAAATACAGGGTTAGTTATGTCCCATCTTTCCTCAGAGAACCCTGGACGTCCCTCCAAACAGCAAAACTGAAAACTGCTCCTTCCCCATCCTCACCTTCCATAAAGATCCTTTGATTCTGGCCCTGGCTGGGATGCTCTAACCAGAGCATCCTCCTGGTATGCCAAGGCTGTGGGTTTGATTTCCCGTCGGGGCACGTACAAGATTCAACCAATGGCCCTAGCCGGTTTGGGTCAGTGGATAGAGCACCGGCCTGCAGACTAAAGGGTCCCAGGTTCAATTCAGGCCAAGGGCACATGCCCGGGTTGTGGGCTCGATCCCCAGTGGGGGATGTGGAGGAGGCAGCTGATCAATGATTCTCTCTCATCATTGATGTCTCTCTCTCTCTCTCTCTCTCTCTCTCTCTGAAATTAATTAAAATATATTTAAAAATATATATTTAAAAAAAGAATCAACCAATGAATGCATAAATAAGTGGAGCAACAAATTGATGTTTCTCTCCCTCTCTCCCCATTTCCTCTCTCTCTCACTCTCTTTCTCTGTTTAAAATTAAACAAACAAACAAACGACCCTTTGATTCTGGGACTGTCAGTGGGAAGGAAGAATAGGCTACTTCAGACAGCACTGATTGGCTTCCACCTTGGTATTGCCTGCTAAGATTATCCCCTGCGTGGGGGCCGGGACACAAGACAAACGTTCTCAAAATTCCCAGGATTGTGGGTGGCCTGGGAGACATTGGCATTCTTGGGTAGTTTTATCTGAATGAGCACCTCCTTCCTCCATGCCCCCACATCCTCTTCCCTGGACTGAAGGAAAGGAGAGAAGAGTTTGCTACATCTAGCTAGTCTTTACTGGACTGCGAACAGGGTGCAAAGCATCACCGACTGGGCTGAACCTCACCATGAAGAAACAAGAGACATAAACATACATACACTCACACCCACACACAACACAGAAACAGAGACACAGATGGAAGGCCAGGTAAACCAGTGAGATAAACAGAATCAGAAATAATGGAAAAATACATATACAAGGTTAAATGCCAAGGGTCTTGAGTCTAGGGCAATTCAGTGGCCAGTGGGGCTGTTTTAAAGCCTGGAAAGAGGTTTTGGGAGAAAGACACCTCAAAATATAGAGGTTGATCCCTAACCGGTCTGGCTCAGTGGATAGAGTGTCAGGCCTGCGGACTGAAGGGTCCCAGGTTCGATTCTGGTCAAGGGCATGTACCTTGGTTGCAGGCACATCCCCAGTGGGGGATATGCAGGAGACAGCTGATGGATGTTTCTAATTATCTATCCCTCTCCCTTCCTCTCTGTAAAAAATCAATAAAATATAATTTAAAAAAAAAATTGAAAAAATATAGAGAGAGGTTGAAATCTCCCCAGATCCCAGCACAGGGCTTAAGTACTCAAATATGTGCTCATTGAATAGATTAATGAATGGGGATCAAGGTGTAACTCATTTAAAGTTTTACAGCCCAACTAAAATTTCAATCCAATAAATATGAAGTACTTATTTCAGGTACAATTCATCTTGGGATGTGGTCCTGGTCTTTAAGAAAATGGCCATCTATTTGAATTAAAACAAGACTTATCAACCTGGTCAGTGGTGCTCAGTGGTTAGAGTGTCATTCTCGGGTTTGATTCCCGGTCAAGGGCATGTACCTGGATTGCAGGTTCGATCCCCAGCCCTGGTCAGGGCACACCGCTGAGAGACCAATCAATGTCTCTCTCTCACATGGATGTTCCTCTCTCTCTCTCTCTCTCTCTCTCTCTCTCTCTCTCTGTCTCTCTCTCTCCCACTTTCTCCCTTCCATTCTCTCTGAAAAGCAATGGAAAAAAATATCCTCCAGTGAGGATTAATAACAAAAATACAAACAAAATTTACAGTTAGCCCAGCTGGCATGGCTCAGTGATTAAGCATCGACCTATGAATCAGGAGGTCACTGTTCGATTCCTGGTCAGGGCACCCCGGGTTGTGGGCTCAATCCCCAGTGTGGGGTGTGCAGGAGGCAGCCAATCAATGAGTCTCTCTCATTATTAATGTTTCTCTCTCTCCCTCTTCTTTCCTCTCTGAAATCAATAAAAATATTTTTTAAAAAGACTTACATGTACTAAATGAATAAAAAGCAATACCAAGTCTTAAAAAAACAAAACACCCAAAAGTTACATTGAACATAATTCCTAAATGAAAGAAAAGATAATAATTTTTTTTTTTTTTTTGTGATGCCTACAGAAAAAGATGGTGGATACATCTTGGGAAAACCTTGGTGGGAGTTGGGTTGGTGCAAAAGAAAAGAGAAAATGTTCCAAAGAGAAACATAAGCAAAAGCTATTTGGTGAGCATGGAGCCTGAAGCATGGGTAGCAAAAAGTCCTGTCTGACCGATGTGTAAGATACTGTTTAGAAGTAGAGGAAAAGGGAAGAGGGAGACAAATTATGGAAGGCTTGATATGCCAAGGTGAGTAGGTTAAAATAATTTGATAGGAATAAGATGTCATTTTAAGTTCTTGAATAAGGGTGTTTGTTACTTGTCAAAATGCTTTATTGTAGCAAGAAGACAGGGAGACCTTCTAGCAAGAAGATAGGAAAGTTCAAGGATGAAGGGAGAGAGACGGTCAGACAAAGATGTTGCCATTGGGATGAAATGGATGAATCTGAGAGTTATTACAAAGGAGAGTTATTTCAAAGTCCAAATGATGCTGTTCCTACTCCCTGGAGTCTTCCGGAGAAAATCACACCGTCCCACAGATTGACTCTTTAATAAATTCAGGATCTCCAAGCTTGGAAAATCACTGTCTGCCAGGCCCTACAACTAGTTATTTCAAACAACTGCCTCTTTTTAAAAAATATACTTATCCTTATTGATTTCAGAGAGGAAGGGAGAGGGAGAGATAGAAACATCAATGATGAGAGAAAATCATTGATCAGCTGCTTCCTGCACACCCCTCACTGGGGATGGAGCCCACAACCTGGGCATCTGCCCTTGACTGGAATCGAACCTGAGATCCTTCAGTCCACAGGCCAACGCTCTATCTACTGAGCCAAACCAGCTAGGGCAAACAACTGCCTCTTTTTTCAAGCTCCTTTCTTCACCATCTCCTTGCTTATCTTAACAGAATCCACAGCCATCTTCAGAGAAAACAGAATAAAATGAGAATTCCACCAACTTTTTGCCCTCTTTACATACACTTAGCTGTGTCCTCACACCTCTCTCATCCATAGATGTAACCATATTACATGTCCAAGGCTCACCTTTTCACTTTACTGTAAGGTCTGTGCACTTGGGAGCCAGCTATGTCTGTCTTGCTCACCACTGTAGCCTTTGCATTTAGCACAGTGCCTGGCACATAGCAGGTATTAACGATTAACTCATTGGTTGAATAAATCTGTACTCTGTATCTCCTTCTCCTACTTAGGTGCTTTATGCCTCATGTCTTCAAATACTTTGTCCTTCCTTCCTTTCTTCATTTATTTTTAAATTCTCACCTGAGGACATGATTAGAGAGGGAGGGAGAGAGAGAGAAACATCAATGTGAGAGAGAAACATCAATCGGTTGCCTTTTGTACATGCCTCAACCAGGGATTGAATCCACAACCCAGGTATGTGCCCTGACTGGGAATCAAACCAGCAACCTTTCGGTGCACAGGATGATGCTCAACCAACTGAACCACTCCAGCCCAGCTCCTTTCTTTATTTTTTTAAAATATATTTTATTGATTTTTTACAGAGGGGAAGAGAGAGGGATAGAGAGTTAGAAACATCGATGAGAGAGAAACATAGATCAGCTGCCTCTTGCACACCCCCTGCTGGGGATGTGCCCGCAACCAAGGTACATGCCCTTGACCGGAATCGAACCTGGGACCCTTGAGTCCGCAGGCTGATGCTCTATCCCACTGAGCCAAACCGGTTTTGGCTCCTTTCTTTATTTTTAAGCACTCCTTTTCTACTGACATTTCCCCCTCAAGTATCTCCCATAATTTAAAAACAAAAATTCTGCCCTGGCTGGTTTGGCTCAGTGGATAGAGCGTTGGCCTGCAGACTGAAAGGTCCCGGGTTCGATTCCGGTCATGGGCATGTGCCTTGGTTGCGGGCGCATCCCCAGTAGGGGGTGTGCAGGAGGCAGCTGATCGATGTTTCTCTCTTATCGATGTTTCTAACTCTCTATTCCCTCTCCCTTCCTCTCTGTAAAAAATCAATAAAATATTTAAAAAATAAAAATCCTAACATTTTCCTTGATTTTGTCTGTATTTAGCCATCAACTTCTTTCTCCCCATCACAGCTAATCTTTTCTGTACTCATTTCCCCCTTCTCATCCACTTCTCAATCACTTTAGTTTTTGCCCAAATCAATCTACTGAGATTGTTTTCATCAAGGCTACGATTGACCTCCTTGTCACAGGAAATGAACAGCTCTTCTGTCTTCGTTCTTTTGCCCTCATTATGTCATTTGAACCTGTTAACAACCACTCCTTCCTTCAAATGCTCTCCCTTTTTTGGCTTCTGGGTCCTTCTTTCTCTTAACAGAGACTAGGGACTTTATATATATATATATATAATAAATGAATGAATGGCTTCACTTCTATTAATATAACCTCTCTCAGCCTTCTCTGACTTCTTAAATGTTGGTGTTTCCTAGGGTCACATCCTTAGTCATCTCTTCTTGCTCTACACATCTCATTCATTGGTCAAGATAATCCACACCAACAGTTTTAATAACTTCTTATGTTCTGCTCACCATAAAATCTAGTTATTCGAGCTGGGTCTTTTGCCTAAGCTTTAAACTACCATATACAATTACTTACTGGATAGTTCCATATGGATTTTTCATAGGTATTTACCACTTAGTCTAAAGATAGGAAGCTTGTCTCTTATCTTTGTATCCCCAGCACTCAGTCATAATGCCTGACAAATAGTACTAGTAAGTAGAGAAAGAAAGAAATGCATCAAAGATCTGAACTACCTCCCGGTGTCAGGCTGAAGTCTTGCCTGACTGCTTCAAATCATAGTGAACTTTCTCTTCCTGAACTGATGTGAGTACTGATCCAACTATGGTAAAACCTTAGCTGAGCACAGAGGAATGTTCCATTCTGAATATTTTCCCAGATAACTGAAGTTTATCCAATTAAGTGCAAAACATTTTCATTTTAACTGTTTCAAATTAGGGATTATTTTATTTTTACCAGTATTTTCTTGTTAATCCTCACCCAAGGACAATTTTTCATTGATTTTTAAAAATACATTTTTTTTATTTTAGAGAGGAAGGGAGAGGGAGAGAGAGATAGAAACATTGATGAGAGAGAATCATTGATCAGCTGCCTCCTGCACACCCCCCAATAGGGACAGAGCCCGAAACCTGACATGTGCCCTGACCCGGAATCAAACCGTGACCTCCTGGTTCATAGGTCTGCACTCAACCACTGAATGACACTGACCAGGCCATTGATTTTTAGAGAGAGTAGAAGGGGGAGATAGAGAGGGAGAGAGAGAGAGAGAGAGAGAGAGAGAGAGAGAGAGAGAGAGAGAGAGAGAAACATTGATATGTTTTTGACTGGAAACCCATCTGTGATCCTTTGGTGTGCTGGCCGAAGCTCTAACCACTGAACAAACGGCCAGGGCAAATTAGGGGTTATTTTAAAAGATATTAATTTCCTTTGGGTTATATAGTGGAAAGAGCATGATTAGGAGATATTAAGGCCTAGATTGATCTCTGGATTGGTCTGTCATTTGTGAGTGGACACTTTACCTTCCTGCCTATCTCATAGGATCAAATAAGATAATGTAGGTAAAATGCTTTGTAAACAAAGTGTTTCACACATTTAAGATACCATCACTTAGCCCTGGCCAGTGTGCTCAGTGGTTAGAGTGTTGGCCCGAGCACCAAAGGGTGGCGAGTTTGATTCCCGGTCAAGTGCACATACCTGGGTTGCAGAGTTGATCTCTATGTGCGGGATCCAACTAATCGATGTGTCTCTCTCACATCCATGTCTCTCTCTCTTTCCCTCCTTCCCTCTCTCCCTTCCACTCTCTCTAAAAATTAATGGAAGAAATGTCCTTAGGTGAGGATTAATAAAAAAAGATACATAATAAAATCATTTAACCAGTTTTTCACTTATTCAGAAGTACTGGGAACTTAATTGTCCAGGAAAACAGTGAGGACTCCAAAGTCTATAATATATGTACTTAATACTGTTTGCTCCTCCTTCACATGGCCAAAATGCTACAATTTTCAATTGTCTGCCTTGTTTTCTTAGTCTTCCCTTGCTATTGTAATGCTCATTGTTATCAGTGTTGCTTTTGAAAGCTTCTCTTTACTCTTTTAATTTGCTGTTCATTATATGCTGTGGGTTCAGAGATGATTACTAGAAATGGGTATAGATTAAGAGAAAATAAAGACTTCCACATTGAGATAAATGAACATTATTTCATGTGACTGTTGTTATGTCTGGTCGTGTGTGTGTGTGTGTGTGGTTTGGTTTGTTGTTTGGTTGTTGTTGTTGTTGTTGTTAATCCTCACCTGAAGATATTTTTCCATTGATTCTTAGTGAGAGTGGAAGGGAGGGGGAGGGACAGAGAAAGAGAAACATGTGAGAAAGACACATCAATTGGCTTCCTCCTGAACGCCTTGCACTGGGGATCAAGCCCACAACCCAGGCGTGTGCCCTGACCAGAAATTGAACCAGCGACCTCCTGGTTCATGGGTCAACGCTCAACCACTGAGCCACACCGGCTAGGCCGATCATACATTTCTTTTAATTAAAAAGGACTTTTACTATTCCTATGATTTGAGTAGTGCCACCTACTCTTGTCCCCAGAGTGTGGTGTGGTCAGTGAATTGTTAGAGCAATCAGAATAGAATGCTACCACATTCATTATGAGGTTGAAGTTATTACCTCATAACCTTATAAAGCAATTATCAGAAAAGGCATAGGCTTGAGAGTCATACAAAGTCCTCAGTCTGCCATTTATTAGCCCTCTAATTTGGAGACAGGTTATTTAACCTCTTTAAGCCTCAGTCTTTTTCATTAGTAAGAAGGATATCTCCACATTTAATTCATATGGGTATCGGAGGATTAAATGAGATATTTACATAACATCTAGCAAAGTTCAACCAATAAATGCTAGTTCCCATTCTCTCCTCTCACTTCCCTCCTCTGAACTCTTAGTCCATTCTCTTCCATCTGCCCCCACACCTTGCTCCATACGCATTCCCTCTCCTTTTCATTTTCTAAGCCTCCCTCTCTACTGCTCCCTCCTCTCCACCTACAAAGGTCCTCAACTCTCAGCTAAAACTAGTTCTTCTCTCAGTCCAGCTTCCATCCCCTTAAGCTACCCTTCCATTTCTCTTCATCCCTTTACCACCACACTCCTTAAAGGAGTTAACACTCCCCATCCAGGCTGTATCAAGGACCCTCAGCTCTGGACCCTGGGCTCAGAGAGGCGGGAGTAAAAAAGAAGTCAAGACCCCGGCCACTGTCTCCAAGGAGGAAGACCAATGTTTTGGGAGTCAGTATGCTGACTGCCTCAACTTCTGAACTTCAATTTACTCTTTAACTTTTCACAATCAGCTAACTTCCTGATCCTTCCCCTTCTTCAAGAACTCCTTTCTGGGAAAATCACCAAATCCCAAGGTCTCTCATTAGAACTCATCCTGTGCTTAAGCAAGCTATACCATTGATCACTTCTCTTCCAGCATACCCCTTTCTCAGCTAAAAGTTTATTGAAGCCTCTAACCTAGTGGTCGGCAAACTCATTCGTCAACAGAGCCAAATATCAACAGTACAATGATTGAAATTTCTTTGGAGAGCCAAATTTTTTAAACTTAAACTTCTTCTAATGCCACTTCTTCAAAATAGACTCGCCCAGGCCATGGTATTTTGTGGAAGAGCCACACTCAAGGGGCCAAAGAGCCGCATGTGACTCGTGAGCCACAGTTTGCCGACCACGGCTCTAACCCAATCCCACTGAGCTAATGATTTCACTTCCCTGATTGAAAATCTGTAATGCCTCTCTACTGCCTATGGGAAAAGTCTGAAGTCTTGAGCAAGTGCTTTAAGACCTTCCATAATCTGGTCTTTTTCCTTCTTCATATCTCTCTCAAAACCTATGCTCCAAGCATACAGAATAAATCACCGCTTCCTGAGTATGCCTCATGTTATCTTTACCTGGTATTTGCTGTATGACTTATACTTATCCCCATCATCTGGGAAGCACTTCTTCCTCATATCTGCCTATTAAATAGTATCCCTCCTTCTAAGTCTGCTTCTTTTGCCCTATAAAAAATACCCTAAATTTCTCTTTACTCTCATAATTTCTTATTGATTTGAGAGAGAGAAAGGAAGAGAGTGAGAGAGATTTCTTGTTCCACTTATTTATGCATTTGTTGATTGCTTCTTGTATGTGATCGAACCTGCAACCTTGGCATATTGGGACAATGCTCTAACTAACTGAGCTACATGACTATGGCTATATGATTTTTTTTTTTTTAACAGAAAGGAAGGGAGAGGGATAGAGTTAGAAACATCGATGATAGAGATACATCGATCAGCTGCCTCCTGCACACTCCCCACTGGGGATATGCCCACAACCAAGGTACATGCCCTTGACCGAATTGAACCTGGGACCCTTCAGTCTACAGGCCGACAGCTCTATCCACTGAGCCAAACCGGTTAGGGCTGGCTGCATGATTTTTGATGGTAAATAGTTTTGCCTCATTTAGGAACTCTGACTTCCCTTCATTTAAAAAAAAAATATTTTTATTGATTTCAGAGAGGGAGAGGGAGAGAGCGATAGAAACATCAATGATGGGAAAGAATCATTGACTGGGTGCCTCCTCCACGCCCCACACTGGGGATCAAGCCTGCAACCCAGGCCTGTGCCCTGACCTGGAATCAAACAGTGACCTCGTGCTTCATGGGTCAATGCTCAACCACTGAGCAATGCCGGCTGGGCCCTTCATTTTAAAAATTTCTTCAGCAGCTACAAAGGACATGGTAGGCTTGTTTCTTCCAGTGGTTCAATCCTGTGCTGACACCTGCTGGTCAGATCTGGTTTGGCAGCCCTGGCCCTAGCACCTTCCTCTCAAGTATTAAGGGTGGGGACAGTCTGTGCCAACCTAACTCAGCCAGACGCTGGAAGCGTCAAGATAACATTGCTCCTCGGTTCCACCCAGGAACACACTCAAGTCTGTTGGTCTCTGGCTTGCCTCTGGAATCTCCAGCTTAAGTTCAGTTCAATCTTCAGAACATTCTCCATTGACCGCACACCCCAGCCATTTGTACAAGATTTCAAGGAATTGGGCAGCAAGCAAAGAAACAAGTGAACAATTTGAGAACAGGGTTTATGTAATCCCTCCTTATCACCTCAAAGAATCAAGACTAGCCAGTTTGGCTCCGTGGATAGAGCATCGGTTTGCAGGTTGAAGGGTTCCAGGTTTGATTCTGGTCAAGGGCACATGCTTGAGTTGTGGGCTTGATCCCCAGTGTGGGGACATGCAGGAGGCAGCCAATCAAAGATTCTCTCTCATCATTGATGTTTCCATCTCTCTCTCCCTTCTCTGAAATCAATAAAAATATATTAGAAAAAAACCAAACAAGAATCAAGACTATTTCCTACAGAGTGCTATTCCTTTTGACCTATGTCACACTTCTAGGAGGCTCTTGGGCCATAAACTTTCTTGGTGACTGTATGAAGAACCGGAGGTTGAGCCGAGAGTAGGTAGGCGGGGCTTGAGGGGTGGGGCCAGGCCAAAGGGCCTCTCACTTTGGAGCTTCTCCATTCAGTCAGCTCTTCCGGATCATCCAAGGCAAGACTGGCACCCAGTGCACAGCAGGTGAGGGACTGGCAATGATTGGCAAGGGACTGGTAGGCTTTGGGGGGTGAAGGGGACAGAAGAGTCCTGGCTCTGTCAGCCTGATCTTTCCAGATTGTGAGACTAACCCGATAGTATTCTTGGGTCTTCAGGGGAGGGGTCCCGCTCAGTTTTCCCTGGGGCAAGACAGACATGGTTTGGGGCAGGGCTGAGGCCTGGGAGTGGAGGTGTGTGTGTCTGACAGAGTACTGAGAGATGCAAGGCAATCTTGGGAGACATGGAGGTAAATGTAAGGGCCAGAGGAAGAGCATGGCCGGAGGATCATAGGGCAGGTCCCAGGCAAGAGAAAAAGTGAGACAGAAACAGGGAGAGAGGGAGAGGACAGTGGACCAAATGTGAGATGGCAACGGGGGCAACTGAGAGCTGGGTAACAGGAAGGCCAAGGAGGAAGGAAGGCCCAAATGGAGCAATCTACTCTCCTGGCCGCGGAACATGGTTCAGAAAACCCCCAACAAAGGCAGGAACAAAGCGAGGTTCCAGGTTCCCCTTGGACTAACTCGGCTGGGGAAGAATCCCCCACCCCCTAGGTACCCATCTTGCCTGACTCTTCAGACTCCCATATTGGTTTGGGGGAGAGGGTGAGGCTGCTCCTCACTGCGGTCACAGCCACATCCTGCAGAACAGGGGAGGGGGAAGTAAGAAGCAAAACAACCAGAACAACCATAGGCAAAGACCACGGCGAGAGCACCCTGGACATTTGCAGCTGATGGGTCACCGGAGGGTCCCAGCTCAGGCCCAGCAGAAGACTTAGACCTCTAGTACTGCCTGCCCCGCTGAGATGCTTGCTTCTCATGCTTCCTCGGTGTGCTTCAACAGCCTTGACAGTATTCCAGGGAAGGAAGTTTCTTTGTATTATTATTTTTTAATATATTTTATTGATTTTTTACAGAGAGGAAGAGAGAGGGATAGAGAGTTAGAAACATCAATGAGCCGAAACCGGTTTGGCTCAGTGGATAGAGCATCGGCCTGCGGACTGAAGGGTCCCGGGTTCGATTCTGGTCAAGGGCATGTGCCTTGGTTGCAGGCACATCCCCAGTGGGAGGTGTGCAGGAAGCGGCTGATCGATGTTTCTCTCTCATCGATGTTTCTAACTCTCTCTTCCTCTCCCTTCCTCTCTGTAAAAAAATCAAT